>NC_091842.1:10000-318333 GCF_037783145.1 Equus przewalskii
TGACCCTAACGCTAACCCCCACCCATACTTTGTTGGCCCTAGGTTCTCCAGCCCTGCTGGGCTCCCCGCTCCCCTGGGGTTTTGGCTTCTGGGAGGCGAGGGAGGGGATTCAGTTCCGGCCGCTGCGCCCCGCGAGGCTCCAGGAGGCGACCGCGCACGTGGCGGGGCGGGGCTCGTACCTGTGGCCGCGTGGCGGGGGCGGGTCAGGTCGGGGCACGAGGACGGAGTTCAGGTAGTTGGGCGACTGTTGGAAAAACTGGCCTCTCCTCGCTCCGCGCTTCGCCGCCGCCTCCCCGGGTCCTGCCGCTGCCGAGGTCGCGCAGAGGTGGACCCGCCCGCGTCCTGCCCTCGGTGAGCGCTCCGGGGCCGGCGGCGGTTCCGGCTCCTGCGGGAGCCCCGCGCCCTCAGCCTGTTGTGCGCAGAGTTGAGGCTCCGACTTGGGGCGAGTGGGCCCGGCGGGGCAGGGGCGAGGGCGGCGGGGCGGAGGAGAGGCAGGTCGGCGGGGGCCCGGGGGTTTCCTGCCCCCTTGCGTAAGTTTAGCGCGCCCCCCGTCCTGCGGTCCTGGGCGCCCGCTCCACCGGGCGCAGTAACTCGTGCGCTCCCCGCCTCTGTGCCGCCGGCCTGGAACCCCGGGAACCCTCCCGCCCCACAGCAGCCCAGGCGCGAGTGGGCGGGGTCACCGGGGGCCCGTGACTGGCAAGGTCAAACCCTGGAAGGCCCCGTCCCAGAAACGGGGCCCCTCACTCTGGCGCACCCCTCAGAGGAGAGGAGGACACCCAGAGGCACGGGGCGCCCCCAGCCCTGCCCTGCCTGGGGTTTGGGAGCCGTGAGGGGCGGAGCAGAGGGGTGGGGAGACTGAATGAGCTTCCCGAAGCATGTTAATCGGTGGCGGGGACAGGGCTGGGTGAAGGGTTGTGGGGAGAGGAAGTCAAAACAGCTGATTATGACGGAAACGGCTCTGTGTCCCCGCTTCTGCCCGGCCGCCTCCCTGCAGCCTGGGGTTCAGGTTGGTCGCCCAGCTGGCCATCAGCATGCAGGGGGTGCAGGGACCCGGTGAGACTGGGAGGGGAGGGAGCCTGCAAGAAAGGGGTCCCAGGATGTCCCCTGAGGCTCTGAGCACCCCAGACCCACTCACAGACAGAAGTGCGGGGTGGTGACTGGGGCAGGGTCTCGAGTTGGCCCCATCTGAGACTCCCTCTGTGACTGTGTGACGAGACCTTGGCAGGCGCCAGACTGGACGCCCTCCTCAACGGGAGCTCTGGGTCCTCCCACGCCCCCCGGGGTGGGCACTCCTGCCCGTTTTGCAGATCAGAAAAGTCGCTGGGAGAGGCTGAGGCCACAGGCTCCCAAGCGGTGGATTTGGGACTCAGACCCCCAGCTGTGGTGCCGGTGGGTGTGGAGAGAAAAGGAAAGCCGGGTTGCTGGTGACTTACTGCTGCCCGGCCTGGTGTGGGGCTGCAGGGCTCCTGTGTGGCCCCCATGTCCCCTTTCCCCATTAATACTTTGCACACTGGCGTGCACACACGCACAGGGCTGGGCTCTTCGAGAGGGTCCCGTCTGGAAAAGGACGCTCAGATCTGTCTCTGCCCCATCCCTGACGTGGCCGGGCCCTGGCTGGGGCCGTGAGCAGGGCAGGTCCCTGTCCCTGACATCCTGGGAGGGTCCTGGGACGGCACGAGTACGGCCCGGGCTGCAGGGTGGCTGTGCCGGAGCCCCGTCATCTGGCTTCTGCGGCTGCCGTGCTGCATGTGGACTGAAGGACAAAGGCAGGAGCAGGTCAGACAGGACAGGGGCAGTGGAGGGGGTGACAGGTGCTCAGACCTTAGACGTGTCTCTGCAGGGAGAACCAGGGCAGCTTCACAGGCACGTGACACTGCTGTCACACGAGGTCCTTTGTCAGAAGACCTCACAGTTGGCGCGTGCTCTGCTGTCACCATGTTGGAACCCTTCTCTTCCCGGCTTTGTTGAGACGTGGTTGACACAGAACACGTGTGAGTCTAAGGTGAACAGCGTGACGGTTTGAGCCACACGCACGTTGCAGGATGGCACCCACAGTAGTTCACCCCTCTGTCACCTCACATTTTTATTGGTGAGAACATCTCAGATCTACTCTTAGCAACTCAAGAATTTAATACGGTGTTAACTCTAGCTACATGCTGCACACTTGTCCCCAGAATTCGTTTATCTTATAGCTGGACGTTTGTACGTTTTGTCCGATGTCTCTTTCCCACCCCCAGCCCACGGCAACCCCCATTCTCCTCTGTTTCTGCGAGTTTGACTGCCTTGGACTCCACGTGTAAGTGGGTTATACAGGGTTCATCTCTGTGGGCCTTATGTTACTGAGGATGATGCCCTCAGGTGAGCTCACGTTGTGCAACTTCCAGGATTCCCGCCCCTCTCACGGCCGAGCAGGGTTCTGTTTCATACCCCACGTCTGCTCTATCGGTCCATCCGTGGACGGGCGCTCGGGTGGTCTCCGCATCCTGGCTGGTGTGGCCAGTGCTCCGTCACCGCACGGCTCCCTCGTGTTGCCCTTTTTTCTCACACTCACTCCTTCCTGCCCCCTCAGCCTGGCAGCATTTCGTCTGCTCCCCGTCTCTATAATTTTGTCGTTTCAGGAATGTTATATGAACGGAATCACGTGGTGTGTAGCCCTTTGTGATTGTCCATCTTCACTCTGGATAATGGCCTTGGACCCATCCAAGCCCCTCGTGTGTCCGTGGAGGATCCCTTCCTGCTGCTGAGTAGCGTTCTGTGGTGTGGACAGTCCACAGTTAGTTGAAGGGCCTCTCGGTGTTTTCCCGTGTTTGTCGTGACACACAGAGCTGCTGTGAGCGTTTGTGTAGAGGCTTCTGTGTGAACGTCGGTTGTCATTTCTCGGGACTGGATACTCGGGAGTGTGGTTGCTGGTTTCTGGGATGGTTGTGTGTTTAGTTTTATAGGAAACTGGCAAACCTGTTCCAGAGTGGCCGCGGCATTTTGCGCTCCCGCCTTCTCCCTGGCGTCCGGCGTGAGCTGCTGCTGCGTTCATGCCCAGCTTGGGTGTGTGGTGTGGAATCGCATCGTGGGTTCGCTCTGTGTCTCCAGTGCTGGTGACGTGGACGTGGTCACGGGCTCCTGCTGTGTGTGCGTCTCATCCAGGCGGAGTCCCTGCAGCCCCGGCCGTCTTCTGGTTGGATGGGATCCTGACGCGTTGCAAACGTTCTCTGTATGTTCCGGACGCCGCTCCTCCCTGGACGTGTGGTCTGCAAATGCTCCTCCCGGCCAGGAGCTATCTGTCCACCCCCCTCCCAGCATCTTTGTTGCAGAGAAAACGCTTAGGTTTTACTGAGGTCCAACCTCGGCTCTTTCCTCTGTGGCTGGTGCTTTCGGCGTCAACTCCGAGAAGTCTCTGCCTGGTCACAGTCTCGATTTTGCCCGGTGCTTTTTCCCAGAAGTTTTATGGGTCCCCACTGTCGTTTCAGCCCATGACGGTTGAGAGCTCGTGTGGTGTGAGGCGGGAGTGGGGCCAGGCTGAGTTTCCCGCCCACGACGTCTGAGCTTGGAGGCCCCTCGGGTGGTGGCTTCCACCGACAGGCCGCTGGGAAGGCGGGGGCAGGTTCCTCGCGTGGACCCGCCCCTCAGGCTCTGGGAGCGCAGTCCCCTCAGGAGGCGTCCGGGCTCCAGGAGGGCCCACCCCTCTGGGGTCGCAGGCTGCGGGCAGGTCTCAGCCTGGAGCAGCCAGACGCTGGGAAGCAGGGTGGCAGCCGTCACGCAGGATCCCGGCAGGAGACGGGGCAGTTCGAGGGGAAGCAGACGACAGGTCGCTGCGGGATAAGCCGCACTGGCATGGGCGGAATGCACGAGGCCACCGTCCCAGAGCCCGGGGCTGAGGCTGTCAGGGGCGCCTCACGAGGCTGCAGCTGTGAGTCAGAAGTGGGGTAACTGAGCAGCCACAGGCAGCGGGGACCTGGGGACACACGCCCGGCCTCCCGCCCGCCTCCTGCTGGGCCTCAGTGACTGTCTGCCTGTGCTCTGGGCTGCACTCGGACCCCAGAATTCATGTGTTGCAGCCGTCGCCCCCACACCTCAGCTCACTGTGCTTGGACACAGGTCCTCACAGAGGAGACAGAGCGATAGAAGCATCTTCTGACGCGTGCAGGGAAGTGTTCCCACACCTCGGGCAATTCCCCGACCCCTGACAGCTCCCTGACAGCTCAGCTTGGTTCTGACGCTCTCCTGGAGCCAGCGTCGGATTCCACAGGTTGAGGGCCCCGTCGCACGAGACGGCCTCGACTCAGACACCAATCGCAAGCCCAGGCTGTCACTTGTGCTTCTGACCAAGAGGGACAAATCCGAGGTTGGCGTGACCCCCTCTTTGGCTTTGATGAATTTGCTAGACTGGCTCACAGGACTCGGGAAGCCAGTTTACTCACTAGGTGACTGTTTATTACGTAAGATATTAAGATACAAATCAACAGCCAGACGAAGATACACACGACGAGGTCCTGACAAAGGAGCTTCTGTCCTCGTGGAGTTTGGGGCCTGGCAGGTGGAAGCGTTTAGTTCACCAACCCGGAAGCTCCCTCTTTTAGGTTTTGGGTTTTTATGACTCTTCATTACGTAGGCATGATCGATTAACTCATTGATGTTGGTCATTGATTCAACCTCCAGCCCCTCTCCCATCCCCGGAAACCAGGGGACGGGACGCAGAGTTCCAATCACGGTTGGCTCCCCTGGCCACCAGCCCCCATCCTTAGCGGCTTCATAAAACTCACCTCATTAGCATAAACCCGGTTGTGGGGGAAAGGGCCTTGTTAGGAACGAGACACCATGTCACCTTTGTCCTCTGAAGCAATTTCAGGAGTGGGAGACCCAGTATTACAACAAAAGATGCTTCCATTGCTCTCATCTCTCAGGAAATGCCGTGAGCCACGAACCCCAGAGGAAGAGCAAATATATAGAAGAAATGTTTTTGGTCATCTGAGTGACCAAATACTTATTTCTCATAAATCGCAGTATCGTCCTGGGGAGCCAGTACGTGGATCAGGGCCCGGTGTTGTCAGCGCTCACCAGCCCCGCAGCCCCTTCCGTCACTGCCCCCGAGCAGCCTCTGTCCTGACTTCTGTCGTGACTGAAAAGGCAGTTTAATTACCTTCTCGTTTTTTTGGTGTGTGTATTCTGTAGCTTTTTCCTTTGGGGTTACTCTGAACATCCTGTTATCACACGCAGGTGTCAGCTTCACCAGCTTCCCCTCAGTGTCACACGGACCCTCGGCTCCTGCGCTCGGCTCTGACTCCACCTGTTCCAGTTATTAATGTCACCAAATTACACCTTCAGGCGTTGTGTGTCCAGAAACAGATACTAATCGTTGGGTGTTTTAATACTTTGGTCTCTGAATGTAGAAAACGAAAGTGGAGCCACAAACCACAGTTAGAACAGCGGCAGCTTTTATGGTCGTCCACACACGTGCTCTGACCAGGGTCTGCGTGTCTTCACGAGGCGTCGAGTTACTGTCCGGGGTCCCTTCTTTTCAGCCTGAAGGGCCCCCTTCCCGGGACGGCGGGTCTGGTGTGGGGAACTCGGCCGTGGTTTCTGTGGGGACGTCTTCGTTTCTCCTCGCGTTTGAAGGGTGGTTCTGCCACATACAGGATTCTTGGTGGATTCTCTTCTCCTCCAGCACTCTGAATGCATCAGCCCCGGCCTCTGGCCTCCAGGTTTCTGGTGAGAAATCTGCTGACAAAGTAAATATCACTCTCAATGTCCCACATGAACAGAAAGCTCTTGGGGTCCTGTTCTCAAGAGGAAAGGGGTCGTGAGACCAAAACGTGAGAAACCTCAGCAGTCGACTCCCAGTCATGACTGTCCGTTTCTTGCTCTGACCCCACAGGAGCCGCCGTGATGGAATTTACAAACCCTGTAAACGTCTCTTCTGGGCTTAGGTTTTTGGTCTTTACAGCGCAGGAAGCTGATTTTTGGTGACCTGTAGGGGGACCACAACCAGCTTGTTTTCTCCTCTTCCCGCCCCCCCATTTTTAAAATTTTTTCGTTTTTATCTGCCTTTTTCTTTTTCTCATTTTTCTTTTATTTTCTTTTCTATTTTTCTTTATTCTCCTCTCACTTTTTATTCTTTTTGTCTTTTTCTCACTTTTCTTCTTTTATTTTTCTCACTTTCTTATTCTTCTCAGTTTTTCTTTGTTCTCCTTTTTTTAAGTTTTTCTTTTCTTATTTTCTTTAAATTTTTTGTTAAGTATTGTTAGTACAGCTAGTATGGTTGGCATATTTTGTATAGTGAGTGTTATTTATTACCATAGTTAGTAAGCACAGGTGGCCTTGTTAGTGTCACTATTTAGTCCTGGCTAGCAGACTGTCGTTTTGTTTGTTGGCATAGTTAGTAAGCCTAGTCAGCATCGTCAGTTAGCAGTGTCAGTGTAGTCAGCAGGTCACCAAGCTTCCGGGCCTCGCAGCCGCCTCTGCAGACAGGAAGCCCAGTGTTCGCGGCTCTGAGCTCCTCGGGGCTGTGGGCAGAGCAGCTGCTCCGTGGTGAGGCGGGGCCGGCACATCCCGACCGGAACAGCGGTGGCCATGAAGGTCATCCCAGCGCAGGAGCAGAGCTTCTCCGGAACAAAGGAACTTCTCTGCAAGGTCCGTGGCCTGAAGGCCTTGTGTCACCCGAGCATCATCGCGTTGCTGGAGGTGACGGACACGGAGCACAAGTTGTATCTCGTCGTCGAGCACGTCCGCGGGGGAGACCTGTACCATCACCTGGTCGAGCACGGCCCCGTGATGGAGGAGGAGGCCCAACCGGCTCCCCTCGGCCCTCCAGTGCTGCCACAGCAAAGGCATCGTGCACGGGGACGTGAGGCTGGGACGGTGCTGCCCCACGCTGCGCTCAGCGTGAAGGGGGCAGACGTTCACTCAGCGCTGTGTTCCTGGGCCGCAGGCTGAGCACGGGCCATGGCAGCCCCTGGGGCCCACCCAGAGGACCTCCTGGGCCGGGACTACGACGGGCCCTCAGCAGACGTCTGATCCTTGGTGTGCTGCTCCACGGCCCACTCGCCGGGTCCCTGCCCTTCCCGTGAGACGACTACGGGGCGGGGTGGTGGGTGCTGAGCGGGCGGTGCCCTCCCCCATGTTACTGTGGTGCGAGTACAGGAAGCTGCTGCGAAAATTGATGAGCCTCGACCCCAGCACGAGGAGCTTGAGAGACATCCGGAAGAGCCAGTGGGTCAATATGGGCTGGGGAGACCCAGGCCTTGCGGGGAGCTGCCCTGCAACAGAGGGGCCCCTGGGTGACACATGTCGTGAAGAACATGGGCTTTGGGAGGGGCGACGTCCAAGATTCCTTACAAAGAAGGAGGTACGATGACATCATGGCGACCCCCCTCACCCTGAGCGCCCAGACGCCGCAGATGGAGGGCCGCACCGTCCATGTAGACCTTACATCCCTCCCATCAGCCCCACGGCCGCACTTTCTTCCCGAACTTCGCAGCACAGCTGGTCTCTGTGCTCCCAGTGAAACGCAGCCGCAGCGAGACTGTTGTCCCCGCCTGGTCCGTGAGGCAGAGACCCAGCGGCCTGGGGAGAACCGGGAGTCGGGGACAAAGGCCAGAGGGCCTACCCGTCCCCTACCCAGCCCAGAGTCGAGGACTGACCCCACCCCAGCCCAACCCCCCAGCCTGGCCCCGGGGCCTCTGCCTCCACCCGCAGCGCCAGCAGCAGCAGTGGGGCCGGGGAACCAGCTGCCCCAGGGTGTGTCCTGTGGGGACGCCCCCCGCACGCTGCGCAGCCTGATGGGGCCACCAGCCTCTCGCTCCGGCCCCAGCCAGGCCGGCAGGTGGGGGGCCAGCAGGGGCCACTGGGAGATTCTTGAACTTGATGAGACGCTTGTGTTCCCGTCTCCTCAGCAAGAAAAGGATCGCCAGTGTAAATTAAACTGCTCAACGTGAAGATGCTGTGAAAGGGCACATAGTTCACTTCTTCATTTGTTTACACTAAGTGTCTGCAAAGTGCTTGAGGGCTGGTTTGAAATAGGGTGTCTCAATGGAAAATTGGAGGTTCAGTGAGGCCAGTAGATCAGGGGGCGACACTCTGGTTTGTTACAGCTCCCGAGGAGGGGGCACACCACACAGGCCCACGCGGGCCACACGGGAAGCACAGGGCGGTCAGAGGCCAAGGGAGTGGGGGCTGCGGGCAGGAGCAGCAAGGCGGTGAGCAGGCTCAGGACTGGCTGGTCTGGATGACTTCACAGGCTCTGGAGCCTGGGCCTCTCCCCGGTGTCTGGTGCCCGCCCGGGTGACGGGCAGGGGGACAGTGGCCCGGATGTGCATGTTCAATAAAGAAGGTGGCTGGGGTGTGGACGGACCCTGGGTTGGTTGGTGTGTATTTGAAAAGTGGGCCCAGGAAGGAGGGTTCTTCCTGGCGGGGGGACGACAAGGGAGGCAGGAGGCCAAGAGGAGGGTTCAGGACAGGGCGTGTCCCACATGTGCGCCCGGGACGGATGCTGAAGCACCGGGTTCACAGAAGCTGGAAACCGGCTCCAGACAAGGCTGGGCTCGAATGCCGCTTCCTCAGAGGAGTCTTCCCTGCCTCCTCCGTCCACAGCGACGGCCCTCTTTGCTCCCCTCACAGCGCACAGGGCCCGGCCCTCCACTCAGCACCCTGCCCTGACTCCCCACCCAGAGGAAAGTCCTCGCAGGGGCCCCCGGCGTCAGCGTGTCCCAAACGGAGTCTAGCCTTGCCCCATGACCACCTCCTCTCCACGAAGCCCCTCTGGGCGAGGGAGCCCCCACCAGTGGGATCCTCAGACCCCAGCAGGGCTCCCCCCACCCCACCTGCCGATGCGGCCCAGCCCCTGGATTCAACACCAGGGACCCCGTGATCCTTTCCCTCCCATCTTCAGCCTTGGACTGCCCACCGACGCCCCTTTCACACACCCCCAGGAGGCTGGGACATGGGGACATGGAGGCGACACATGCGGGGGTGGCTGGAATGACGAGCAGCATCCCAGAGCAGAGGGCGCACCGGGTTCTCGAGCCTGCTCATCCAGCACCCTGACCGCACCAGGACACGCACAGCCCACTCTGTGCTTGGTTCTCCTTATTGTCGTCACCTGCAGCTGCCTGTCTCCTCGCAGGAGAGACCGGCAGACCTGGCTTCTGAGCCTTCCAAGTCTGCGTGACCTTGGACACGTCCTTGTCCCTCTGGAGGTTCAGTTTCTCACTATAGGCCGGTCTGGCTATGGCCGCCTCACAGGGTACTATGCTCTCTGAGCTGCTGGAGGTGGAGCATTGGACGGGTGCCTGTTGCTGGTGCCCTTGGTGCTGACCCCGGGGTCGCGGCCCCCAGCATGCCCAGGGTCTGCCTGGCTGCAGGGATGCACGAGGGAGTGGGAGACGGGCAGGAGGTCAGGGTGCAGCTTTGGAGTCAGAAGACACAGCATTCACTGGGGACACTTCCCAGAGGCCCTGGTCCCAGGCCTTGCCCAGCTGCACCCGTTCTCGGCTCCTTTTGGGGGCACATGGTGAACCCCTGCTTTGAGGGCTGCATCCCAGTCCATCTAAACCGCCTCCCCAGGCTGGACGCAGCTGTGGGCCTCACATCCCAGGTGAAGAGGTGAAGGTGCATGGGACTAAAGGAGGATTGCAAGCTCAGGTGCCACCAGGAGTCAGGCCAGGGGCGGGGGTGGGGGTCCTGGGCCAGGGGGAAGCGTAGGGAGCGGCGGGGACTGTGGTGAGCTGGGGACACGAGCTCTGTCCAGAGAGCGGCTCCAGCTGGGCTTCAGAAGAGTCACCTGGAGGGACTGTCACAGGCGGCCGGATCTTCCTCTTTCACGCAAAAAAAAAACACCTGGAATTTCATCTGTAATCTTTCAGTTTTTAAATATTAGAATTAACTTTCAAAATCCAGATTTTCCCCGGGCCCGGGGTTGAGCCTTGATTTAAGATGCTTGGCCAGGGGTGGACTCAGGAGCAGCTGCCCGAGGCCGGATCCAGACTCCAGATGCTCTTGTCACTGCAGTCCCCCTGCCCCCAACCTATGGATGGGGAAGTCCAGGGGCAGCTTCATCCCCAGGGCAGAGAATGGGGGCCTGCCAGCCACTGGGTGACGGGCTGCTGTCCGGTGACTGGCTCTTAGAGGCGCCGCCCTTTCCTGCCCGTGCCAGGTGGCACTGCCCAGGCCCACACACGCCTGGCGCATCCCTCAGCCCTCTGTGAGCCTGACATGGCTCGCTCTGCATGGACGTTTTCCGGGGCCCCCGTGGAAGGAGAGCAGTAAGCCCTCACGCTGGAGGGCAGTGAGCGGGACCCCGCAGCCTGAAATGTGAATTGGGCACCTGCTGTGTACTGGGTCCTAGGCTGGGAGCTCAGGGACTGTGAGGAAGGGAAGCCTGGCATCTGTCCAGAGACCAGATGCCACCCGAGGAGGAGCCAGGGATGCAGACGGCTTCAGCGAGGAGGGAGGAGACCTCTGATGGGGGAGGCGCCCGGGAACTGGGGTGGCCTCAGAGCATCGCCACGATCCGGTCAGTGGGGAATGGGGACAGGGCGTGGGGGTGCTTCATGGAACAGCATGCACAAAGGCCCAGAGGCAAGATGTGTGGGGAGTGGAGCAGATGTGACTGATGCCTATTGACTCTATAAATTCATGTTCTATAACAGGAAAATTTCAGATATTATATTTCTTCCTCTCTGCTTCTCTTTCCACTGTTTTTGCAATGCCCAACAATCTAATGTCGATTATAGACATACATATATGTGCACACACACACGCACACTCATGCTCGGCACAGTTCTGACCCGCCCAAATTCCAGTTCCCACCGTGTAGTCCAAGAACAGGCTCAAGTTCCAGTTGCCAAAAGCACATTGGCTCGAGCTGCGTGAAGTACAGATGCCGTCCCTGGGTCTCCAGCACGTGAGCCGTGCTGTGAGTGGCAGACATGTCTCACCGCCAGCGACTGTCACACCACTCCTTCCGGCTCTGCAGGTCCCTGCACGTCTGCGCTTCAGACACACCCAGACGGCAAAGTGTGTTGTCGTGTTGCCTCCCCACCTCCCAGTGATAAATCAACGTGACATTTTACAAAATTGAATAAGTGAAGGAGGGAACTGACCAAGAAAAGTGAAAGTACAGCAAAGAAAGGAAAAGTGCCAATGCTGGAAATGAAATTCGAGTAGAACGTAAGTGGAGTCTTGGAAGAAACAGCTGACCGTGGAAGGTGGATGCTACCTGTGTGAGAGACACATGGTGATTTTATGCCTCACACTACAACACAAGATGAAGACCACTGTGTGTTTAAAAGATAGTAATTTTTAGAAAAAGGCAAAATCACGAGACTCATACAGACATAAAAATGAGCAGGCAATAAAGATTTCGTTCTCACAGTCAGTGAGGGAACCAAGCAGATGTGATAATTGCTTCGGGGAAAAACAAGGATGTCATCCACTTGGTGAAATAAGAGTTTTCTATCGTCTTCCTCCAACCACCAGGGACAAGAGAGCCATCGTGGAACCTAGGTTTCCAGAGGAGAAGTTCCAGACACCACTGGAGCGAAAATAAACCTGACGCCTTGGTAAGGTCAAGAGGAGCCTGCGTGGCATCACCCCCGAGGCAGCATGGCCAGCACAAGGAGCCCTTCTCAGCTGCGATTCCTCCCATAGGGGACGGAGAGTGTGGGTGAGCGTCCGGCCTCCCCACTGTGTGGGACGCTGACACAAAGAACACTTCTCTGTCGCCCCGTCTAGAGGACTGAGTCACCAGCTGCGCGACTGCGGGTGTGAGTGGCTGGGCGAACACCAGCCGGGACTCAGGACCGGCGTGTCAAAGGGGAGCAGTTCCTATAACTGGATCACGCACTCTGTCAGGAGGCCTGACCATGAGTGCTGGGGATGTCTTGTCCACGGATTCCCCCACTTGTCCAAAGGGCACCGCCTGTGCTCAGTGGACCTCACGCACACACACCTTGACCCCACGGCCAGCTCCCCATGTGAGTGCCCCAGGGCGGAAACGAGAGGCTTTGCAGATGGCTAGTGAGCATGTGCTCAGGCAGAAAGCAGCCCAACTCTGCAGGATGGGGAGAAAGTGCACAAACCCGAGCGTTGAGCACCATCCCAGGGAAGGAGACAGGAAGCTAGCAGCACCCTCAGGGGAGCAAGAAGTGGGAGCAGGCATGTCCATAGAAAAGACCTGGGAAAGCCTAGGAATTCTTAACAGAGCTAAAGGAAGGTGTTTCTCTCCCAAAGCTGCTCAGTAAAGACTGGAGGCACTTCTTCAAATGCAAAGGTAGCAACCAAGGCTTCAGGAACATGGAAACACAAGGAAACATGACACCACCAAAGGAGCAACAATTTTCCAGGAAGGGACACAAAGCAACGGACATCTGTGACTTTCCTGATAAAGAATTCAAAATAGTTGTTTTAGGAAACTCCGTGAGCTAAAGAAAACACAGAAACACAATTCAATGAAATCAAGAAAGCAATACATGGATAATATGAGAAGTTTGAGAGAGAGAGAGAAATCCAAAAATGAACCAAACTGAAATCCTGGAGCTGAAGAATACAATGAAGGAAATGAAAAAAAAAAAAAAAAACACAGTAGAGAGTGTCAACATCAGCCTGGATCAAGGAAAAGGAAGAATCTGTGAGCCAGAAGACAGGTGCTTTGAAATCATCCGAGGAGAACAAAGGGAAAAGAACCAAAGCAAAGAAAATGTGCATGAGCTGTGGGAGCCACTAAACAGTCTACACGTTATTGGGCCCCAGACAGAGAAGAGAGGCAGCAGGGGCGGGAAGCTTAGCAAAGAAACAGTAGCTGAGAACTTCCAACATCTGGGGAGCAACCTGGACATCCAAGTTCATGAAGTTCATTGTTTCACCCAAAACGATCTTCCCCGAGACAAATTATAATAAAATGCTCTAAAATCAAAGAGAATTTTAAAAGCACCAAGAGAAACAATATTCCTCATATACAAGGGAATCCCGTAAGTCTGTCAGTGAATTTCCCAGAAGAAACCTCGCAGGCCAGGAGGGAGTCGGATGGTGTATTCAAAGTGCTGAGAGAAAAACCTGCAAACCAGGAATCCTTTGCCCAGCAAAGTTGCCCTTCAGAATGAAGGAGCAATGCTTCCCCAGACAAACAAAACAAAATTCGTCGCCACGAGACCTGCCTCACAAGAAATGCTGAAAGGAGATCTTCAGGCTGGAATGAGGGCCGCTAATTAGTGACATGAAAACACACAGCACGCTGGTAAAGGCAGGTGTGTGGCCAAATTCAGGACACTTGATGTGGTAGAGTGTTGATCACCTGACTCTAAGGTAAAGGTTAAAGGGAAAGTATTAAAAATCGCTACAGCTACAACAATTTTGCTAATGGATACACTATATATAAAGAGGTAAATTGTGACTCAAACACATAAAATGTGGAGGGAGCGACTGAAAGGGCAGAATTTTTGTTTAAAATCAGAGTTAAGTTGTTATCAGCATAAATGGACTGCTGTTTCTATAAGATGTTTTATGTAACCTCATGGCAACCACAAAGCAAAACCTACCGTAGACACACAAAAGGTAAAGAGCCGGGACCAAAGTTACAGAAAATCACCAGTTCACAAACAGCAAAAGAGCAAAAAAAGAAGAAAGGAACAAAAAACCTGAAAAACAGTGAGAACACAGTGAGATGGCATTAGTAAGTCTTTATCTCCAATAATTACTTTAAATGTAAGTGGAATAAATCTTCTAATCAAAAAAGCACAGAGAGGCTGAACAGATTGAGACACAAGACCCCCCTCTGTGCTGCCAACACGAGACACACTGGAGCTTCAGGGACGCATGTCGGCTCAAGTGAAGGTGGAAAGACGTCAGTGCAAACGGAAACCAGAAGAGAGCGGGGTGGCCATGCTCACATCCGGCAAAATAGACTTTAAGTCAAAACCTAACAGGAGACAAGGAAGTTTATTATCTAATGATAAAGGCTCGCTTCTTCAAGAGCATATAACAGTTGTCAGTATATGTGCGCTCAACGTAATCCTTGTGCCAAAACGACGTGTTCTGAGGTGGCACATTCTGCTCCCCTGCAATTGAACAGCAGAGGCAGCTCGTCTTAAACAATGTGCCGCATCACAAAGTGTGTTGACGTTACACTTGCCGTCGGAACCACAGAAGGGCAGCGCCCCCGCTCCACAGAGGGGGACCTGCTCTCCTCCACATTTTGTGCTATTCAGGCCTCAGTGGACTGGACGGTGCCCACCCACGTCAGGGAGGGTGATCACCTTCTCTCAGCCTCCTGATTCAAATGCTGGTCTCCCTCAGAAGCGCCCTCACAGACCTGCCCAGGGTTGATGTTTTACCAGCTCTCTGGGCCTCCCCTGGCCGAGTCGCGCTGACACATAAAATTAACCCTCCCGGGCTCTGCGTCCCCAGAAACCAACATTGCCTGGTACGGAGGAGCTGCTCAACGGTCGTCTGGTTTCTGAACAGCTGACATGTGTGAGCGGCTTCCAGGCCTCATGCAGAAAGGCCACGGTGCCCATTAAAGCCACTGCCTGGGGGAGGATGGCAGTGCAAGGGCGGAGCACGGCATACAGCAACCAGAGAACACTGCTTTGAATTTCACCGCGATGCATTTGAATTTGTGCCATGATAGAGGTTTATTGTAAGAGCTGGGAACGCCAGCCTCTAGAAGCTGGAGGACTTCGCTGTTGGGATGGAGGCAGAAAATGGGAGGCCCTGGAGCCCCCACCCTGCTCACAGGAGGGGAGACGTGAAGAGAAACAATTAGGAGGATGAAAGAGGTGTGTTTCCTGCCAAATACAAAGCAAGAGCTGGTGCGAGCAGGGCCTCGTTTCGTCCAGCAGCGACCAGGACATAGGAACTGTTAGGAACGTCGCTCTGTCCATGAAGAAGCTGAGGCTGGGAAGGTTGAGATGACACAGCCGTTGATGGTCTTGCTGGCCTTGGGCCCAGGTGAGAAACTCTCGTGGAAAAATCCTCCAATTAAATGGGGACATAGGGATGCATGTTCAGAAAGGACAAGAGGCCAGAACAGAAACAGGCACAGCCCTGGCAGGAACCGCTGATGGTGAGGTCGGAGGCTCCGGGGAACCTGGCTGGAACGGGGGACCTTCGTAGCTGTACCCCGAAGCCTGTCCTGGAGGGAGAGGAGGCGGCGTCCTGAGGGGAGATGCGGATGAGCCTGGCCCTCGGTGCAGGACTCTGACATCAGGACCCAGCACATGTGCCTGAGTTGTCACAGCAATGGGGAAGGAAGGCCGACCTGCAGCGTGGCTGCTCAGTCGTAGGCTAGGAGCCTTGGTGACTTGCTTAGAAAGATCCCAAAGGGAAAAGTCCACCCACAGAAAACCAAGAGAGAATTCTGAAACTTCGCCCAGAAAATCCAGGAAAAAAGAAGTCCTACGCTGCTGACAGGGAGAAGGGCGCAGGTCAGGCGACCACATCAGAGAGGCAGCTCTAGAAGGAGAGGCCAAATGTGGGTTCTGGTTGAAGCGGCTGAAGAAAGTCCAGGAGGTGCTGGGGCCACTGGGAGAATCTGGGACCGGGACGCTGTGTGCTTGTGGTGGAAAGATACCAAC
Source organism: Equus przewalskii (assembly GCF_037783145.1). NCBI lineage: Eukaryota > Metazoa > Chordata > Mammalia > Perissodactyla > Equidae > Equus > Equus przewalskii. The sequence continues at coordinate 25,564 of NC_091842.1, forward strand.
CTAGGGGCCAAAGAGATGGTTCAATCCAGCCCCACGGCGTCATGCTTGATCCCTCTGAGTCTGTGTGTAAAGTGAGCATAACGGCTCCCCCTCTCGGGCAGGGCAGGTGCAGGGACGTCTCCTGGCTCCATCTCCAGGATTCCGTGGAATCGGGTCTTGCCAAGGTCAACAACTGACTCAGCCCAACAGGCAAGTTTCTGTCCTTTGCTGTTGCAGCTGTGTCTCTGCAGGCTGGTCCTGTGCCTCCTTCTCCCTGCCGGCCTCACGGTCATCCACACAGAGACCCCACTAGGGGCTAACGTTTGTTGAACGCTCCCCGGGTGCCAGAGCTCTCAACATTTCACCTGTGAGTCTCATCTGAGCCTGACAACAGCCCCACAAATGAGGTACTGACAGTGTCTGCCTGTGCTGGCAGGAACCTGGAAGGTTCTGGTCTCGGGAGGAGCTCCTGACCTCCAGCCCCTGTGGCCACTGCTCACAGGCTCACCCTCCAACTCCCTGGTGCTCTGGCTGTCCTAAGCTCCTCCAGCTCCAGCCGCGGGAGGGAGCCGTGAGCTGCGTCAGAACGAGGGTCTGGCACTGGAGGTCACTCTGTGGCTTGTCTTTACCATTCCACCCCGTGTCCTGAAAGGACTTGGTCCCCAGATGGGTCATGTGCCCCCAGTGCCTTAACCCGTCAGAAGAGACTTCCAGCCCTTTCCTGTGAGGAGCGGCCAGGAGGGACCTGCACCTCATTTCCGTGTGGACTCCTCTCCCCGTACGAGGACGTGCTCCTGCATCACTAGACCTGGCCGTGGCCTGTGGCCTGAGGGGAGCCGTGTGCTTGCTCCTGGAGAACACCCAGCAGGTGGGACACCCCCTGAACCCATAACTGTCTGCTGACGTTTCCATCACCAGGTTTCTCAGGGCAGCTCTTGGCCAGGGCTTCACGGAGGCTCAGAACCGTAGCGTAGATGAGATTTCTCTGTGAAATTACCTCGCCCATGTGGGCAGCCACCGGCCACACCATCACCAGCCAACAACCTCTCTAGCACCTTGGTCCACCAGCCTGGAGAAGCCCACTGTCCAGAATAGACCGAACCAGCCACAGCGTCAGACAGCAGAGGCTCCATAGCTGCCACGGCTCCTCGCGTACGGAGAGGCTGGGGCCAAGTCAGAGGAGAGCAGGAGGGGTGCGCTTTCGTTGGCCCTTCATTGCAGCTCTGCAAGGAACTTGACACGTGGTAAATAATTTCACCCAGACCCGTCCTGTGAGGTGGGTGCTCTTCCTCCTCTTACGCAGATGAGGAGACCCAGGATCCCAGGAGGCGGTGGGCCGTCCAGCAGGGTTGGAAACCTCCCGCAGCTGGTACCTGAGCTCGGCTCCCCTGTGACGTGCCGAAAGGTCTCCCGTCTTGGCCAGTGCTTGTCGCTGACCACGTTTGGTGTTTGTTTCCAGCTTGGGCTTGACCAGTCAAGAGGCTGTTAATTAGCATGGGTTTCGTCATCCCTAACATCAGCTTGTGTCGCTCAACCAGCACAAGGGACAGGGTCAAGGCTTCCTTCCTCCATACAGCCCCCAGCTTTGAGGACAACAGCGGCCTGCTCGCCTGGCAGTGGCTGTGCACCTCGCTCACTGCTCGCTTCCTGGGCTCATGGTTTGGAGAGAACATAAAGCCTTGGCAATTTTGTTCCTATGCATTTTACCAAAAGGAAAAAAAGAGAGAGATGGTAGTTTATAGCTTCCAAAATTCTTTCATTTTCTGAGCATTTGTCTCCCAATCTGGCGGAGAGTGAGCAAGAAGATCCTGACCTCGCCTTGAGGCGAAATAGCTTTGAGGTTTCCGGAAGGCCCTCCTCCCCAGCCCCTCGGAAGGCTGCCCCCAGGCCCACCATGTGTCAGAACACAACTGCTCTGCCTCCTCTGTTCATTCTGCTCAGCAAACAGCTCCAAGCTGGTTTGTCCAGTGGAAGGGACTGACTCTTGTGCGTGTCTCCCTTGCTGCAGTGGGATGACAGCAGTAGAGCTGAGCCATAGGCGGAGCTGGAGGGAGGGCAGGGGGAGGGCGTTCAGGATGGATATCTGGCCTGGCCTGGCCTCCCCCGTGCAGCTCTGTGTGTCTCAGTGAAGCGTGACCCTTGTTCTGTCCACCGAATCAGCAATTCTCTGCCCCGTCAGTCGAGCTGCCGCCCAGCCACAGGCAGGCTTCCAGACTGGAGGGGAGAGAAAGATGAGGCCGTGCTGAGGTCAACACTGTCTACTCAATGCGCACTTGCCAGCTTTTGGGTCCATCTTTGCCTCGTGGAAATGTTTCCTGGTTAGTTGTGGTTGACCTGCTGAAGCAGGAGACCGTCTGGTCTGAGTGCATCATAAAGTGGGGAAGCAGGGGAAGTTGGGACCACTGCTGGCAGATCCTTGCACCCCTGGCGGCGCTGAGAGAGGCTGGGACACATGGTTGCACCCTGGGCCCAAGGACGCTGCTTTCTCCTCTGGCTGCATGTGACTCAACAGAGACATCAGACAGAAGCTCGTGCAGCCAGGAGTGTCCCTGCGTCTCCTGGTTGCAGCATCAGTGAGCTAATCAACCTGGCCACCTGGAGGTCCCTCGGAACTCCTCATGGAGGCCTTCAGAAGTGCCCTCCTTCAGACAAGGACAAGTGTTTGCTCTCTCGAGCAGCTGGTACTATTAAAAGAGGCTTTTTTTCCTACGTTATAACTAGCGGTGAATGCCTGAATAACTTCCCCCTAAAATGGGGAGAAAAGGAAGGATTTATGGTTCAGTTTTCACCTCTTCTATTCGACATTGGACTGGAGGTTCTAGCCAGTGCAAAGAAACCGGGAAAAGAATAGAAGTAGAACTGTCGGGAAGGAGGAAGTGACACTGTCCGTATTTGCAGGGGACGTGATTAACTAAACAGAAAATCCATGGCTGTGTGGTTAAGTTCAAGCGCTCCGCTTCGGCGGCCCAGGGTTTCACCGGTTCAGATCCCTGGTGCGGACATGGCACCACTTGCCAGGTGACGCCGAGGCACCGTCCCACATGCACAACCAGAAAGACCTACAACTAGAATATACAACTATGTACTGGGGGCTTTGCGGAGAAGAAGAAGAAAAAGAAGATTGGCAACACATGTTAGCTCAGGTGCAAGTCCTAAAAAAAACTCCTAAGGACTCTACAAGAAAAAAGCTTGAAATTTGCAACATCCTAGGATACCAAGACAATATATAAAGATCAATTGTATTTTTATGCACAAATGCTGAATAATTAAAAATGAAATTAAAAATGCTATTTACCTATGGACAGCTAATCTTTGACAAAGGAGCTGAGGGCCTACAATGGAGGAAAGAAAGTCTCTTCAACAAATGGTGCTGGGAAAACTGGACAGCCACATGTAAAAGAATGAAAATCAACCATTCTTTTTCACCATTTACTAAAATAAACTCAAAATGGATCAAAGACCTAAAGATTAGGCCTGAAACAATAAGTCTTCTAGAAGAGAATATCGGCAGTACACTCTTTGACATCAGCTTCAAAAGAATCTTTTCAGACACCATAACCCCTCACATGAGGGAAACAATAGAAAGAATAAACAAATGGGACTTCATCAGACTAAAGAGCTTCTTCAAGGCAAGAGAAAACAGGATTGAAACAAAAAAACAGCTCACTAATTGGGAAAAAATATTCACAAGTTATTTATCCAACAAAGGGTTAATCTCCATAATATACAAAGAACTCACACAACTCAACAATAAAAAATCAAACAACCCAGTTACAAAATGGGCAGGGGACATGAACAGACATTTCTCCAAAGAAGATATACGGATGGCCAATAGACACATGAAAAGATGCTCATCATCACTAATCATCAGGGAAATGCAAATCAAAACTACACTAAGATATCACCTTACACCTGTTAGAATGGCAAAAATATCCAAAACCAAGAGTGACAAATGTTGCAGAGGCTGTGGAGAAAAGGGAACCCTCATACACTGTTGGTGGGAATGCAAACTGGTGCAGTCACTATGGAAAACAGTATGGAGATTCCTCAAAAAGTTAAGAATAGAAATACCTTATGACCCAGCCATCCCACTACTGGGTATCTATCCTAAGAACCTGAAATCAGCAATTCCAAAAGTTCCATGCACCCCTATGTTCATTGCAGCATTATTCACAATAGCCAAGATGTGGAAGCAACCTAAATGCCCAGCAACTGATGATTGGATAAAGAAGATGTGGTATATATACACAATGGAATACTACTCAGCCATAAAAAAGGACAAAGTCATCCCATTCACAACAACATGGATAGACCTTGAGAGTATTATGTTGAGTGAAATAAGCCAGACAGAGAAAGACGAACTCTGTATGACTCCACTCATAGGTGGTAGTTAACATATGGACAAAGAGAACTGATCGGTGGTTGCCAGGGGAAAGGGGGGTGGGGGGAGGGCACTAGGGGTTAAGTGGTATACCTACAGCATGACTAATAATGATGTACAACTGTAATTTCACAAGGTTGTTAACTTTCATAACCTTAATAAAAAAAAAGTGTTATTTACAAGAGTGTCAAAAACATCAAATACTCATGGATAAATTTAACAAAATCTGTGCAAAACTACTACACTAAAAATTATAAAACTTTGATGAGAGAAATCAAAGAAATAGAAATAGTCCATGTCTTCGATTGGAGGATTCATATTAATATGATACTGTTTCTCCCAAATTGATCTATTTATCCAACGAAATCCAAATTGCAACCCCAGCAGGCTTTTTCTATAAATTGACAGGATAACTTTACTGTTTGTACAGAAGGTAGAAGTGTAAGAATAGCCAAAGCAATCTTGAAAGAAATAACCAAGTTGGGAGACTTCCCTGGACTTAGTCTAAAGCTGCAGTATTTACAACAGAGCTGATCCGATCAGTAAGATGATAGATTAATCCTTCACCAGAAAGGGCTGAGAGTCCAGAAACAGGCTGGCAGATGCCATCACGTGGTTCTTGACAAGAGAGCCAGACCGACTCAGCAGGGGGAAATGGCGCCAGAAAAACTGGATATCTGGATGGAAAGATACCTAAAAGAATCTTCACTCTTCCTTCTCCTCTCCTCACAGCCAAGGGGTTAGGCAGAGACTGTAGAGAAGACACAGAAAGCACAAACCGTAAAACACAGGCTCAGCAGACTGGAGTGCCGCACAGAGAGAGGGAAAAGAGAGACTCTCCTGTGGAGAACCTGACGACACGCCTCAACCCAGGGGCGCGGGTCAACGTCAGGACGAGGAGCCACGTCTACGGAAGGGAGCTGGCCGTGATGTGATGCGAAGGGCGCGTTACCTCTTTGGCCTCCCTCCCAAAGCGCATAACCCAGGTCCAACCACGAGAAAGACATCGTCCTGATCTCAGGAGAAAGACATTCTCCAAAACACCTGAGCACCGCTCCTCAGCACCATCCAGATCGTAGAAAATAACGTCTGAGAAACTGTCACAGCCAAGACGAGCCCGAGGAGGCAGGAAGACTAAACGTCACAGGGTAGCTTCGCTGGGATCTGGCAACAGAAAAAGGCCATTAGATAAAAGCTAAGGGAATTTGAATAAACTATGAAATTTAGTTAATAATGATGTATCAATATTGGTTCATTGATTCTGACAAATGTCCCACGCCAATGTAAGCTGTTAATAATAGGGAAACTGGGTTTGGGGCACGTGGGAAGTGCCTGTTCCCATAATAATTCTGTAAATCTGAGATTGTTCTACAATTTAAAAATTCATTTTTAAAAAGCCAGGGAGGCGGAGGAAGAGTGATAAATTGGATTTTATCAAAGTTAAAATTTACTCATCAAAAATCACCCTCAAGAGTACTTCCTAACTCATTCTAAGAGATCAGCATTACCCTAAAGCCAAAACCAGACAAACTCATTACAAGAAAACTACAGGCCAATATCTCTCATGAAATAGGTGTAAAAATCCTCAACAAAATATTAGCAAATCGAATTTTAAAAAGTGTAGAAAGAATTATACACCAAGACCAAGCAGGATTTATCCTAGCTATGCAAGGCTGGTTAACATTCAAAAGTAATTGATGTAAAATCCATCACAGCAACACACTAAAAAAGAAAAACCAGCCACACGATCATGTCCATAGACGTGGAAAAGCATTTGAAAAAATCCAGCAGCCACGCATGATAAAAACACTCAGCAAACTAGGAATAGAGAGGAACTTCCTCAACTTGATAAAGACTATCTACAAAAAACCCCCAAAAAACAAAAAACCCTACAGCTAACATCATACTTAATGGTGAGAAACTTGAAGCTTTCCCACTAAGATCAGGCACAAGGCAAGGAGGTCCCCTGTCACTGCTCCTTGTCAACACGGTACTGGAATTCCCTGCTAATGAAATATGACAAGAAAAGGAAATAAAAGGTATACAGATTGAGAAAGAAGAAGTTATTGTCTTTGTTCACAGGTGACTTAATCGTCTGCGTAGAAAATCTGAAAGTATCAACAAGAAACACTCCTGGACCTAATAAGGGATTAAAGCAAAGTTGGAGGATACGAGGTTAGTATACAAAAGTCAGTCACTTTCTTACACACCAGCAATGAATAAATGCAATTGAAATGAAAAGCACAATACCATTTACGTTAGCACTGAAAAAAACGGAATACTTAGGTATAAATCTAACAAAATTTGTGCAGGACCTATATGTGGAAAACTACAGAACTCCAATAAAAGAAATCAAAGAGCTAAATAAATGGAGAGGCACCCCCCATTCACAGACAGGAAGGTTCATCTGTCAAGAGGTCAGATCCTCCCAACTTGATCTATAGATTCAACGCAATCACAGTCAAAATTCCAGCAGGTTACTTTAGGGATATCGACAAAGCGCTTCTCAAGTTTACACGTGGAGGCAGAGGACCCAGAATAGCGAGCGCAAGGCTGGGAGAAAAGAACAAAGCTGCAGGACTGACGCTCAACTTCAAGACTTTCTGTAAAGCCACAAGACAGCGTGGCGTCAGAGACAGAGCAGACAAGTGCGTCCGCGGACGAGAGCGCAGAGCCTGGGAACAGAGAGAACCCCGTAAACACAGTCAACAGGTCTTTGACGACCGAGCAAAGGCAACACAAAGAGACTTCTGTGCCCCATGCTCATCGCAGCGTCATTCCCAACAGCCGGGACGCGGAGGCGAGCTGTGTGCACTGACGGATGAGTGGATAACGAAAACGTGGTGCATGTTATACACACACAACAAAATATTATCAGGCCGTCAGCGGAGGAAATCCTGCCATTTGAGACAACAGGGATGCACCTGGAGGGTGTTATGCTTGGTGAAATAAGTCAGACAGAGAAAGACAAATACTGCGTGGTATCATTTGTACGTGGAATCTAAACAGTGGAATTGATAGACACAGAGATTATTTTACCAGGCATCTCTTTCTTCTATTACAGCCTCCTGCTTGCAGGTCCTGAGGCCTGGAGCCACGGGCCAGCTGCGCACATGTGGTGGGATTCCAGCCAGACCTGCTCAGGGAAGGGCGAGGCCATTCCCACGCCCAGAGCACCTGCAGAGCCTCCGCCGTCCTCTGCCGACAGCTGAGGCCCCTCACGTTCACACGGTTCGACTGCGTGATGTTAACAGGCTGTTCCCTCTGAAAAGGACACGTGTGGATAAACCATTTATGGACACCACGGTTCTGATGAGCCGAGCAGAGGTTTCACCCCTGCGGTGGGCGCCATTCCACCGACATGCGTCCTGTAACAAATGACATAAAATACAGCTGTTTTAAGGGCAGAGTCGTTGCTTAAAATTGGAGGCCAATTAAAAACTACAAACATTCTACTAAACCCAGAATTCTTAGGGGGGAGGAAATGGAGCGTGTTTTCCTGGTCAGAGAAGAGCCTGACTTTTCTGGAGGGTGTTCGCCTGGAGGCCCCTCACGGAGCTGCTGCCTCCGAGCTTAAAACGATGGTTGTGCGAGAGAAAGGGCCGTGGGAACAACGTCCATGCCAGGTGGACGGGCCTTCACCAGGGTGCTGAGTTTGGTGGGCACCGCAGGGTCCCCACTGAGACCCTGACTTGGCCCCACGTTACGGGGAGAGAGTGGACACCCTGAGTCTGCAGGACGGGGCTGGGCGGGGCTGCTCCCGGACAAGAACTCGGTTGTGACTGAAAAGTGATGATCATTTGTTCATTCATTCCACTCGCCCGCCCGGCACGTGTTTACCGAGCACCAGCCACGCTCCCCGTGCTATTTCTAGCAGCAGATTGTCAGCGGTGGCCTTTCTGCAGCTCACGTTCCAGCGGGGAGCAGGCTTACACACATTGACCCTGTAACGAGATAGCAAACATGGCGAAGACCGTAAAGCAGTTGAGGGGGTGAGGGGCCTGGGGTGGGCGCAGGAGGGGCTTCAGCTCTCGAGTTGGGGTGGTCGGGGATGGGCTGTATGAGGAGGGGTCACTAGATTGATGGGAGGAGCCAGTTGCACGCAGATCTGGGGAATGAGCACTCCAGCCAGAGGGACAGCATGCGCAAAGGCCCTGAGGTGGGCACTGCATGATGAGCTTGAGGAGCAGTAAGGAGGGCTATGTGGCTGTGGAAGGGAACTGGGGGGTACAGAGGTCAAAGCCACAGGTGCAAGATCAGGTCAGACCCTCCAGGGCCAACGTCAGCATCTCAGGGTGAGCATCTGCCACAGTGTTGATGACAATTATGCAGCAATGAAAACAGGGGAAGCTCATTTCCAGTGTGGACGGGGAGCTCACCAGAAGCTGGTTCTGCTCTGAGCACTTGATAAAGACCCTCCCGTGGCCCTCTGACTTCCCTTGGGGAGGTGGGATGGTGATCCCACTTGGCAGAGGGGGCATGTGAGGACAAGCGGTCAAATGATCTTCCCACAGCTCCTTGGTTAACAAGGGGCTACGTCAGGGTCTGAACCCAGATTTGGGTCCCTCCAACACAGGCCATCACCCATCTCACAAGACCTCTGACCTTGGTTCGAACACTCCTGGTGACGAGGAGCTCATCACCTTGCCCCTTCCCACCTGACAGGAAACAGGGTATCTTTCTTACAGGAGACCCACCCTCCCAGAGCCCTGCCCGGGGGCGCCCTCAGGCACAGTGTGGGCACTCTGCCTCTGCAGCCGGAAGGGGTGGGTGAAGCTGGGCAGACCTCAGGGCAGCAGAGCTCCCTGGGGAGGCAGGACCCCTGCCTCGTCCAATTCCGGGGACCTCCCTCATGGAAGACGCCATGTGACCATGCCCCTGAGCTTGGTAGCAGGTGGCCTGTGCCCACCACAGCCAGGAGCAGGCGGGAGGCCGGTGGGAGCGCTCCCTGTGGGCTGGGGGTCCTGGTGGGTTTTACCTCAGTTGCCCTCTCGCCTCCCGGCTCGGCCAGCACTTGTGGCCTGTGATGGGCAGTATGGTTCCCTGCCCCACACCCACCCCTCCAGGTGCGCTCACCTTGGATGACGTGACGTCCAGGGCAAGCACGCTGCCCAACCAGAGGTCAAGGGATGGCCGTGGCGGGAGGGACTCTGGAAGAGTTGCCTGCCCTGTAAGAGAGGACGCGGGGCGCTCGCCCTCCTGCTCCCGCTGGGAGGCTGCTGTGTTGGGCAGTGAGGCTGGGAGGATGGCGCACTCCACGGCCAGAGCTGAACAGCTGACCACACCTTGGTCCCTCACCTCCCAACGTCCTGTCAGACTTCTCGTCATGACCCACACCAGCAGTGACCAGACACGCCGTTACGGGCGCCCGGAAGCTTCCAAACTGCTAAGGGCTGATTTTTAAGCAAAATATGATCAGAAACAGGACTGACTCGGGGATTTCAAGAACAGAGGGAGGAGACAGGCTTCCACCGGGAATCTTAATGTTTAACCATCTTTCATCCATCGGGAACACTGTCTGAGAGGCTGCTGGCTGGGTTTGTTCTAGGCACTGGGGGTACAGCCAGTGGTCACCAGTCAGCTGGACACCATCCCCCACCTTGATGGAGGCAACCAGGCTCGCATGCCATGTACTCACAGCTCACAGAAGCTGACAATTTCTGTACACGCCCATCTCCCTTCTCGCACACGTGCACAGCGTAGGTACAGGCAGATGTGGTCACATACACCTGCCACAGACCCCAGGAGGGTCGTGTCACCTCTGGCCTGTTGGGAACAGAGGGTCCCTAAGCCCATGAGATCGCCCAGCAGAGACCACCTTCCCAAGGTGTCAGGTCTGAGCAGCTGACACTGGAATCTGAAGGTCATTCTCAAGGAGATGAGAAAGCCCGCGGGTGGTTCCTGGGGGCCCTTTAGTCTCCCAGAAATGCTCTGGGCTGGGTGCAAACCCACAGCCCTGAGAGCAGGTGTGTGGTTCCACCCACTCCACGTGGGTTGTCCTCCTCTATCCATGGCCTGTCCCTGCCCAGGGCACCTGCCACTGACAGCCTCCAGGGAAGCAGGTCTGGAGCAAGCTCGTCCTGCGCTCTGTCTCCCTCCTCTGCATCCCAGAGAAACTGCAGCTTCCTCTTCACCTCGAAACCAGCCTGCAGAAGCCTGAGAGGTGGGGGCGGTGGCAGGGAACACAGATCCTCCAGGTCACCCAGGTGCGGGCGGGAAGGAGCTGGAGGTCCCCTCAGGACGGAAGGCCATGCCCTGCCCACAGCCTGACCTGATTGAGAGCTCGGCTCCATGACATTTATTTAGTGCCGCTCCCTGGGTACTCACGGGAGCTGACTGCGTAGACACTTTCTGTCAACTAATACAGTATGACCTGCCCCCTCCGGCCTCAGGAAGCCGCTGCCCTCGCCCCCTGGAGCAGACGAGGAGCCTGGAGCTCGGAAGGCCGACGTCACTCACCCAGGCCTGACCCGCCTCTGGTGTGGGCTCTGGGGCAGGTCAGACTCAGGCGGTTGTGAGTGTGAGGCAGACGTGCTGTGCCCTCCGGGACACACACAGCTGAGCCCAGCAGTCGCCAAACACGGCAAAGACACAGGGTTAATACCCAAGGGAGTGAGCCTGGGGACGTCCCTGACAGGGGCTTCGAGGCTAGAAGAGGAGATGGGCCACATGAGGGGGAGTCAGACGCCACAAGGGAGAATGAATCCTGGAGGATCCAAGCAGGACGGATGCTTCTGGAACTTCCCAACACGCGGCAGCGGCTGGGCTTGGGGCCGTCCCAGGAAGGCGGATCCCCCCACGTCCCTGCTCCCTGGGGACGGGCTCTGGAGGGCAGCTCCAGGGCTGGGGAGGCCTGAGGTGCCTTCCGACTCAGCAAAGATGCTTCGGTGCAAGTGTGGGCACCGTGGGGGCGGCCTGACGCTCCCCGGTCCTCACCAGTGGGGGGCCTCTGGGCTGGATGCACCCGCCTCGGTCTGAGCCGTTCACCACCTCGAGCAGGGCTCTCTCCATCTGGTAGAGGGCGACGGCGTTCTCCCCTCCTCTGTGTCACGGGGGTGGTGAGAATGCGTGTGCACTTGCTGGGAAGGCTTGAGAAGGAGGAGCTGCGGCAGACGGGTGTGCACAGAGTGTAAGCGACAGAACCTCCAGGAGAGTGAGCCGGGGCGCCCTTCCTCCCGAGGAGGGGAGAAGCCTGTTTCCGGTGAGTCTGACCTGCCCAGACTGGACATCACTGAAGAAGACGGAGAGCTGCACACAGGGTCTGAGACCTGCCTGGGAGGCTGTGCCGGCACCAGTGTGGGGAACGTAGGCCGTCCGCTCGCGCTCTGTCCTGCTCTGCCCTGGGCCTCCTGGCCCCGTGCAGCCCCGTGCCCTCTCCTGCTCCCACTCGTGCCTCCGTCTCCACCACACCTTTAGCTCATTTCCCCAGCTTCCACCCTCCAGCCCTGCCCAGGACGCCTTCCCGCTCGCCCCTCGGCAGGGCATTTGCACAGACAAGTCTCCACGGCTGCCCAAGCCCTGGCCGCCCCCAGGCTCTCGTGGACCCTGCCCTGAGCCTGCGCCCGGGCAGCCCTCCCACCCAAATGGTCCAGGACCTCGTGGCGGCTCCAGAGGAACAGGCTGAGGAGAGGGTCAGGCCCTGCGTCTTTCTCCGTCTTGTTTCACACCGACTTCCGGGACTCTGAGACCAAAGGTCTGTGCCAAGCAGAGCCGTCCAGGGAGCCCAGACGAGGGGATTGAGGAGGCGAGAGAGGGCGTCACGGTGAGAGAGACACACTCCCGTTTTCCTGGGAACTGCTCAGTACGGTGAGGGCAAGTCTGATGTTGAGTGGAGCCCCCCGCACTCCCTGCAGGACGAGAGCAGAGACTTGGCAGGAAGTGAGCTGAGGCGAGATTTCCACAGGACTGACTTGCCCCAGATCAGTTCCTTCTCCCCGATCAACGCGTCGTTGACGACTCAGCACCCCACCCCATCCTTCCTGAGAGCATCTCCTTTCCCACCATCATCATTTATACTGTGATTTTGGCTTGATCCGTGCCGGCAACAGAGGAGATTTACAGGTTTGATTTCAACGCGAGGGGCAGAAGCAAGCAGGGGTCTGTGCGGCTTCCTCAGACCCTTCTAACGGGAAGGAAACCCATCAGGGATTTTGAAATAGAACAGCAGTTTCCTTTTCCCTGTGGGATCTGCATTAGCAAGTCTGCAAATGGAAAATGCATTCGGAACCGCCAGCGTCCCTTACGGCCCTCAGTGGGGAAGCGGGTGGTGATCCTGCTGCTATTTTAAAACTTGTCTCGGGGTCAGGAGCAGCTGAAATCGTTTGGGGCTTAATTTTGCATGAGGATGTAGCAAAGCGTAAGAGGAGGAGAGAAAGAGAAAATGCTAGTGACGGAGAAGGGGCCCCGAGAGGGAACCGGAGCCAAGGCTGAGCTCAGAGGGGCATGGACCACGGATGTGAGGGGAACAGGGCTGAAGGATGAAGCCGGGCAGAGGCGGCCGGACGGGAGCGGGTGTGCGTGTGGACACAGCCAGCTCTCAGGCTCTGGGGTGTGCTGTCCCAAGAGAGAGCTGCCGGACAGGCTGGGAGGGGAAGCTGCCTGGACGACTGACCGAACAGAGGCCGAGGGAGCGTGAGGAACCTCAGGCCACAATTACAGCCTCTGGGCCCAGCTCGGAAGTGTGGCCTCGAAGAGGGGCTCCTCTGCTGGGCGCCAGCTGCCCCGAGCGTGACCTTAAGGCCTCGTGGCTTTGCACACAGCCAGGCGCTGCCCACCCGTCCCTTCCCTCCTCATGGTGTGGAGGGGGTCCAGACAGCGCTGCTCTCCCCGCAGCTCAGATGAGGAGCCGAAGGAGTGAGGTGAGTGGTCAGCCTGGAACCAGAGATCAGAGGCCGACACTACGGTTTCCTGCAGCAGAAACGTGCAACATACTGACACACGCGTGAACACACATGCCACAATCAACAAGGCCACACAGACACGCCACAATCACACGCGCGTCCACACCCACCTGCACGTGCACACAGCACACACATACTTGCTCACATGCACTAGGTCTGTCCTCTGCACGCTGGGCACAGCCAGGCCGGAGCCAGAGGCTCATGTGGCACCTCCTGGTGGGCACCCTGGGCCACGCGGTGAGCTGGCACTGCCCCGGCCACCTCCCAGGACAGCGCACGGCTCTGCCTGGACGATCCCCCTGCTACCCCTGCCCCCAGCAGAAGCTCATTAACTTATTTTTCCACCGGCATTCTGTGTCCCTGGTCACCCAGGCCTGGGGCGAGACACTGCCCGGGGCAAACGTCCATATTGATGAGGCCGAGAGGGGAGCAGTAGTGCCTCCTGGGCTGCTGAGAGGGCCGAGCTCCGGATGCTCGTCAGCCGCTGCCCCTTCCCGTCACCACTGAGTGACCAACGGGGCCACTGGGGGTGCAGCCCCAGGTGTTCGCTGCTTGAAACCTGGTCAGTCCAGGCCTGGTCTCGGCCAGACCAGGGCTCCCCAGGCTTCATGCTCAGAGCTGGACTGGGCGGCCCCCGAGCCTGGTCCAGCCGAGACCCTCGAAGGCCCTGCTCTCCAGCAGCTCGCAGCCCACGACTTCAAACTGCAGCTGCCGTGATCCCCAAGAAACTAGATCTTTCTCCATTGAGCTGGTTATTTTTATGCTCGTGCAGAAGTTCTGCGTCACAGAGCAAATCTAAGTTGCTCTCAGCTGTGACGGTCCCTGCAGGGAGGTGCCGTCCCTCAGCACCTGTTGCTGCTTTTCCGACAGGAGCAGGTGCTCCCCAGGCCCCAGGTCCCCAACGGGCACATTCTTGCTGACATCTCGGCTGTCACGTCTCTCTCCCCAAGAGTCAGAGAGCGGAGGGGGGTTAACTTTCCACCCCCGGACTCGGCAGGGTTTGGTTTGGGGAAATTCTCTCCATTGCTTCCTTCCTCCTTGTGTCACTGTCACTCCGTGGTCACTGAGCCCCCGTGACCTGCAGACGCTGTGCTGACCCCGGGGACTCGTGGTAGACGTGAAGCCTGCTGGTCAGAAATCCTAACGAGTCACTTGCAGGGAGAGAATAATGGGGCATCATTTGTATCGTGGCCAGAGGCCGTGGCCGTGCTCCCCGAGGAAACCAGGAAAGCCAGCGTTGGCCAGGCCGGGGTCGGGGAGAGGGGCAGAGAGGCCTCCCGCGTTAGCGAGTTTTTATTCAGCACCAACACTGACCTATTTCCAGGGTGGCAGGTGCCTTCAGAGCTCTGGGGCCTGGGGGTGGGCAGAGGGGTCTCGAACCCCTCCCCCGCTGACCTGTGATCACTCCTGGCTCTCCTCTCAGTGCCGCTGCAGGAGATGGCTCCGTCCAGAGAGAGCTGGACTCTGAGCCTCAAGCAGGGCCGAGCATTCCTGGGGTCACACCCTGAGAGGTTGTGGCTCTGCTGCTCCCCACCGTGGGGTCTCTGATGGCACTGGCTTGTCTGGGTAGCAATGCACCGACCCCTCAGAACTTCTGTGAGAAATGAAAGAGACGCTGCGTGTTTGGGTCTGACATGCACGAGTGACAGGTCAGTGTCTACCCTCTACGCTCAGTGTCAGCGTCAGCTCACAGGGGGAGGGGCCTCTTCACCCCTTTTCTGATTTTTCCCTCTGCTCTCACTGGCTTTGCCATGTGTCCCTGGATGGGTCTGGTGTGTTCCCACTTTGTCCCCGATGAGAGGGCCTGGCAGCTCTCGGCACCTGCACGTCCAGGCTGCAGTCAGCTGTGGTCTGAGCCGGGCCTCCCTTGTCCAGGGCTGGGGTGCTCAACAGGACGGGGAGGGGAGGTGCCTGGTCTGCGTCCCTGCTGCCTGGAGCTCAGACAGATGCACCATAGCTTCTCCGGGACCCCTCGGCAGAGGGGCCTGATCAGGAGGCTGGGCCCTCAGCCTGCGGCTCGCAGCTCTACGAGGGTCCCAGCTTCTGGCTCGTCCCCGTGGGGCCGGTCTGGGCTCCTCCGACTCCAGCGCCTCAGCCTGGAGACGTGGCTTGTCAGCTCGTCAGCTGCTTCTCCTCCACCTATGCCACCAGCGCTGACCCTGCAGATGCAGAGTGGACACAGGGGAGCATCGGGGGCTCAGGCTGGCTCAGCTTAGGATGGGCCCCACCTCTGATCCTCAGCTTGCCCGGGGCGGGGGTGATCACCCCAGCCCTGAGCCCTGGCCGTCTCCACCGCTTCCTCAGGCAAGCAAGGCAGGACGCCATGGGGAGGGCCAGCTGCGGCCTGCTGAGGTCCCGTCCTCCCGTCCCACAGACCCTGAGGAGGATCTGGGTTCGCTGGGTTTTCCACATCAGCCTGCACCGCGTATCCAGACTCGGCTCAGAGAAGCCAGTGTTTGAGAAATGTCTTGGGGGGTAAAAGGCAAATGCAACACATCCTCTGTTTCCCTCAGACAGAAAGCATGAAACCATCACACACAGAAGGGGCCACAGAGCGACGGGTCGGGTGCCCCTCAGCCGGGAGCTTCTGTTCTGCTGTGGGAGGAGCCTGAGCTCCCGAGCGATGGCCAAGCCCCAGCTCCGTCCGTCTGAATCCCAGCTTGTCCCTCGGAGTCGGACCTGGATGGAAGGGTCAGAATGCACGGCCTGCGGGGGCCACGGGCAGGCAGCCGTGAGTCCACCCCACCCCCTGTTTCTTTCTGTCTTCTGTACCCCTGAGAACTTTCCGTTCAGTTCGCACGGTGTCTCCAGATCCCTGGGGTTTCTGAGTGAGCTGAGCATGGCCAGGCGCTGGGTCAGCCCCGGGGCTCTGCTGCCCCAGATGCCAAGTCATCGCTGCTCAGTCCCGCCCTTGACGTCCCTTCTTGTGGCTTCTCACTCTCATCCCCCTCTGCCCCTGCAGATGGAAGTCCAGCCACAGACCTGCCCCAGCAGGAGCCGGGGTTGGGGCGTCTGGGGCAGAGGCCTGAAGGGCAGAAGCTCGCCAGGGTGGGAGGGTTGGTCGTCCACCAGCAATGGTGGGCTGCCCCTGCCCGAGGGGGGCGTGTCTGTCTGTGTCTGCGGGTGTCTCTGTATCTCTCTGTCTGTCTTGTCTCTGTGCATGTCTGTGTGCCTCCGTGTCCGTGTGTCTGTCTCTTTGTGTCTACCAGCTCACAGGACAGTCAGAAGCCACAGCCCACGCCCTTCTCCATCTGGCCTTCTGTCGGGGCCACGGGGAGGTCAGTGTCCTGGAAAACGAGCCCCATGGAAGCCCTGACTCACAGCCACTTCCTCCTGCCCCCCACCCGCCCCCACGGCTGGGCACACGGGCGCCCACAGCCCAGGCCCACAGCCCTGACTCACCACCACGCGGCTCTAACTGGACGGCTTCCTGGGAAGGGCAGCTGAGGACACGGAGGCACCGCGAGGAGGCGGCCCCTCTGGCCCCGCGTGCAGCTGTGGGGCCGGCGGCTCTTGCTCTCCGGGCCAGCGCTGGCCGGACCCCGGGAAGCCCGTCCTGCCCGACGCCCAGACGGGGCGCGTGAGGCTGGGGGGTGGGTCTCGCGCGTCCCTGACAGACCGTGTTTCTCTGCTGAGACGTGCCCTTCATGCCTCCCGCCAGCTTCCTCTTGGTGTCTTTTTCCCGTTCTGATTCGTAGAGACTTTCACACACCCCCAACGCTGACCCTCTGGCAGTTACGTCCCTAGTGAGCAGCTTCTCATTTTACTTCTCTCTCACTTTCTTTAAGGTGATTGTGACTAACAGATTTTTAAAGTACTCAGACTCATCAGGCTCTCGTTTTGTAGCGTTTTAAAGAGATCCCCACCCCAAGGTCACAAACACACACCGACACTTCCCAGGCAGTGTCTGTGAGAACAGCTGTGCGTTCAAGCCCGGGGTCCAGCTGCAGCTGACGCGCCTGCTGGGAGCCAGGATCCAATTTCCTTCCCACAAGGAAACCGTCTCCACACCTGGCGGCTGCTCTGCTCTTGCAGAAGGAAAACCCCACAGGAGGACATGCCGTCGGATCCCACCACGTCCTGGAGAAGGATGGATGGCTCCCAGCCAGTTGTCCTCCTGGGCGGGGCCGCTTGTGGGACGTGTGCCGTCATCCAGAGTGGACTCAGCACAGTGCTGACTGCAGCCACTGAGCTGAAGGACAGACACGAGGGCCCGGCCCCCGGCCCTGAGTGGGCTGTTTCCACCACAGCTAAACGCCACGGACCCCGCTCAGGGGTTTCCTGTTGCCTTTCACTGAGAAGGTCAGGGTGGGAGGCTGTGGGCCCCAAGCTGAAGAGAGACGCATGTATCTGTGTTTGTGCACGTGTGTGCATGCGTGTGTGTCTGCATGTATGTGCGGGTCTATGTGTGTCTGCACATGTGTGTATCTGCAGGTCGATGTGTGTCTGCACGTATGTGCGGGTCTGTGTGCATGTGCACGCATGTGCGTCTGAAGGTGTGTTGAGTGTCTGTGCATATGTGTCTCTGTCTGTGTCTGTGCAAGGGCCTGAGTCGGGGCTCTCGGGGGGATGCTCTGCTCCAGGCCCGGTTAGGCTCCTCCCCTGAGTGTGGAGAGACCAGCCCAGCTTCTGGGCCCCGAGGGGAGTGGGTGCAGCTGGGAGTCAGAGTGCAGACCCGGGACGTGGGATGTCTGCCCCCAGAGCTGTGACCCAAATGGGTGCGAAATGCAAGGCGCTAAAATGAGCATCTTTAGCTCCGGTCTTTCACGAATGTAGACAGAAAGTGCTGGGCTAACGGGATCAGTTTGTACCAAAGGGGAGTTAACTTTATTCATTCTTCTCACTGGCAGAGCCCAGGCGGGTCTCCGGCCACCGCACAGGACCTTCCAACCGTCAAAGCTGGTGTGACGAGGCCGGAGAGGAGGACACTGGTGGACGCCCCTAATCAGCTCAGCAAGGAAACAGCCCGGATCTTTGGGATCTGAAAGCACCGAGGGCTCGCCTCGGCTGAGTGTGGGCCCCTGAAGACCTGGCACAAGTGTGACGTGATCTGCTGACAGCCCAGGAAACCAGAAAGCAAACGGGGCTGCAGCTTTGTGCTTCTTTGGACTCAGCTGTCTGGACAGGCTGTACCCTCGCGGCCGAGAGAAGATGTCTTCACGACGGGTTGGACGCGAGCTCAGCACCCGGGTCTGGGAATCTCATCTCCGGAGGAGCGGACTCTCTGGAACGAACTTCGTGCGGCTGCCTCTCCCTCTGCTGTTTCACGAACGCGTCCTCAGTTCCTCGTTACTCTCTGGAGTCCCCGGTCTACTCGTAGCATCTGCCTCTCCTGGAACTCTGCTTTCTCTGACGCCCTGAGCCTGTTTCTTCATGTCCACTGACTGCCGCGTTTCAGTCAACCGAGGAGATGCTGGAAAGGAACACGCCCACACCGTCCGCCGTCTTGAACTGCAGACTTGACGCTCAACCAGCCGCCACTGATCACATTTGCATCACAACCCAATGATCCCAACCACCGGCCTGGACCCGTTTCCTTAGAGCCAGAAAGACAGATGCCAACACCGTGCCAGCCACCTCGGGCCAGGGCCCTCTGGGTGATTTAATACTGATGTTCACGACTTGTGTTCTGGGGTCTCTGCACTGAGCACAGACTGTGTTTGAAGTTGAAAGGAAGGCAGGCAAATAAGAAAAGAAAGAAAGAGAGAAAGAGAGAGGGAGGCGGTGGGGGAGGAATTGAGGCCTCCTCACCTCACACCCGCGAGCGTGGCCACAATGAGAAACACTCACAGAAAACACGCGTCAGTGAGGACGCAGAGAAGCTGGGACTTGTGCACTGCTGCTGGGATGCTAACGATGCAGCCGCCGTGGAGCACACTCTGGCACGTCCTCAAGGCTTATCGACAGGCTGTCATGTGATGCGGCCGCCCCACTGTGCACTGAAGGAACCGAGGCCGGGTCTTGCAGAGGTGTCTGCACACCCGTGTTCACAGCAGCGTGATTCACAAGAGCCCCAGGGTCCATCAGCGAATGAAGGGATAAGTGGAACGCGGCCCATCCACAGGGGAGCATCATTCAGCCCCAGAAAGGAAGGACGCCTGTTACAACACGGACAGAGCTTGCGGGCATCGTGCTGAGGGAAATCAGCCACAAAAGGGCAGGCACTGTGTGATCCCACTCACGTGAGGCCCCTGGAGTTGACAGATTCATAGAGACAGAAAGTAGACGGTGGGGCCAGGGGCTGTGGGGGGGGAGTCAGTGTTTAATGGGGACCGAGTCTCAGTTTGGGAAGATGAGAAAGTCCTGGAGACAGATGGTGTGACGGCTGCACAACATTGTGAATGTGCTCAATGCCCCTAAACAGTGCACTAAAAAATGGCTAACTAATAAATTTTATGTTGTGTTTTTTACCACAGTTTTAAAAATAAAAACTGTGGTAAGTTAAAAAAAAAAAAAAAAAGCTGCTACAAAATGATACATAAAGCTTGAAAACCAATCTTTATATTACGCATGTACCTTAATGGTGTCAAACGTGCCTCCTCTGTAAAGACACCACATTTGGGACGTGGGCAAAGGGAGGTCAGTGAAGAAGGCTCCAGGGACGAGGGTGTCAGCTGTGCCCACAGTGCCCAGTGCCCCGTGCTGTGTCCTCTCCACCCACCCGTCCTGGGCCATCAGCTCAGAAGCAGCCCTCACCCCACGCTGGGGCCCAGGGGGAGCAGGAAGGAGGGCACAGGGCCCGGGCTCAGCTGAGGGCGTCACTCGACCGTGTCTGTGCCAGCTTGAGGCAGAGGCCCCGTCAAGGTGTGGGCAGAGATGCCTGTCTCCCAAACGGCGCCCCCAACTCCTTCCAGAGCTCGGAGCTCAGACGAACCTGGAGGGTGTGGGCAACGCACTTATGCGGGGGGAGGCTCGGACGCGTTCTGGGGTGAAACCCAGCGAAAATGCTCCCCTTGTTCTCCACGCCGTCCCGGCCTGACAGACGGGCTCGCTGTCACGGCCTCCTGGTTCCAGGAACTCGGGCAAATTCTCCCTCTGGTTCCCCATTCGTGAGGCGGGAGGACCCCGGGGGGTCCCACTGCCTCCTGTAGTAGAAAGATGAACACAGGCACTGGACTCGCGCCATCAACGAGACCTGCAGCGTTGACACGGTCAGACTCCAGTTGGCTCTGTCTTCAGTTCCGCCAGCCCGCGAGGTTGGAACAATGAATCCGAGAGGCCGCGAGTGGAGCCGAAAGGACGGGGGCCCACCATAATGGGCACAGACATCTTTCCGGATTCTTCACAAGAGGGAATGGCAGGGCCTGAGCCCCCCACTGCTGGGAGAGGCTGACAGGCCATACACCCCTGAGATGACGGCTCCCGCCAGGCATTGAGGACCGAGGCTCCAGCAGGGCTCCTGGCTGTGCATCACAGGTGAGCAGCGAGTGTGCTGGGAACCTTCCAGCGGGAGACGGCCCTTCACGGCTCAGCACCCCTCAGCCCTGTGCAGAAAGTACCCGAACACGTGGGCATCAGGCATCTGCGGTTCTCACTGCCCCTCCTGCCTCAGGGGCAGCAGAAGGAGAGACTCACACGCGTGGGGCAGCCCCAAGCCTGGCAGCCGTCCCGCAGTCTGCGCCAAACAGGCGGGGCCTTTTCCAAGACGGGATGAAGAGCTGGGAGCTGCCCCTCGCGGGCCCGTCCCTCATCTGCTCAGTGGAATTCTGCCCCCTGCTCTCCAGGTCAACTTGCCCCATGCACGGTGCTCTCTCCCCACGTCCAGGTCGGCTGGCTGACCAGCCTTCACCCCCTGCCCTGAGGGGCCTGGGGGCTGGTGGCTGCCCAGCTTTGGTTCACCGCCTGCTGTCTCTGTGCTCATTCATCTTCCAGGCCCTGCACCATGGGTGGAACTACGAGGCCGTCTGGCCCTGGAGCTCTCACAGGGTGGCTAGGGATGTGGACCAGGAGCAGCCCAAGGCAGCCCAGATGGGTGCCAGGCTCTGGTACTGGGAGGAGAGACTCCAATACTGGAGGCATCGGGAGGACTTCCTGGAGGAGGCGGCTTGCGAAGGCCGAGTTAGGGTGAGGAGGAAGACGAGCCTGCTCCCGGACACACACGACGAAGAGCCATGACCATGACCAGGCTTGTGTAGCAGACAACCGGGCGAGAGAGCTGGCCTGCCCTCTAGGGACCATCCTGGGCCTCTCCAAGCCTCGGCCATCTCGTCTGTGAGGTGGGGACACCCGTACACCTCATGGCAATGCTGGGGGCAAAGCCCACAAGAGCCCCAGGGCCCTGCGGTCCCTGAGGACTCGCGCCACAACGGTCGCCCGTAAATGGCAGATGGTGGCTCTGGGCCGGCTCCAGGGATGGCCTGTGCTTGCTGTGAGAGTGGACATTGCAATGGGCTCCTCTGCTCATCAGAATCCCAAAGTCCTCAGTGGTAGCTGACCCCACACCATCCCACGCGCCCCAATAATAAGCTCTCCCTAAACTTCAGCGGGAGCCATCTCTGTGCCGCAGCTTCTCCAAGACACCACGGACCGGGCAGCTCACACACGGACACTCGCTTCTCTCCATCCTGAGGCTGGACGTCCAGGATCACGGTGCCGGCAGGCCCCGTTCTGGTGAGGCCTGCGTCCTGGGCAGCTTAGCAGGGCCGCGGTCCAGAAGGGGCGCTGGTGAGCTGAGCAGAGGTGCAGCCGACAGTAGCTGGCTCTGGGCTGTGCGCAGCCCTGACACCTGGGGAGGTGGCAGAAGCCAGGATGCAAAACAACAAAAATCCATTTTCATTTTCCGTTGGCATTTACTTCTGGAACGCCTCACACGGCAGCTTAGGAGCGTGTGGAACTCCAGCTGCCCTTGTCTCCTGCTGCCCATGATTCCCTCTATATCCCCAAGAGGGAGTCCAGAAACGTGTGCTGAGCTAACCTCCGGACCCGGGTGCCTTAGGTTAGAATCCAGCTCTGAACCAGCCAGGCATCCTTGGGCAATTCTCCTACCCCGTCTCCACGTGAGTTTCCTCCAGAATAAACTGGGTTATAGGGGGCGTGTCTGAAGCCCAGCGCATTCTGAGCCTCCCTCAGTGGATGTCAGGCACTGTGATACGGACATCAGGTGGGAGATGCTGGCCATTAACCCGAGAGCCAGTTAAATTTCTTCCCATCAAGGAGCTTAGACACAGGTTCTAAGTCTGATGAAAACGGCAAGGCTCCAGTTCAATGATGACAACTGGAGACGTCCAGAACTTCCACTGATGCACAGAACAGCTGGGCAGAGAATCAACAAGGAAAGCAAGCTCTGAACAGCACGCTCAGCCAGTTGGACCCAGCGCACGTCTGCAGAACTCTCCAGCCGACACAGATACACAGTCTTCTCAAGGGCATGTGGAATGTCCTCCAGGACAGGCCATATGTTAGGCCACATAATAAGTTTCAATAAATTTAAAAGGATCGCAATCATACAAGATAGGTTCTACAACCATAATAGAATTAAATTAGAAAACAGGAACAGAAGGAAATTTGAGAAATTCACAAACGTGGAAATTAAACAACATGGTCCTATTGAATCAACGGATCAGACAAGACGTCACAAAGGAAACTAGAAAATACTTTGAGATGAAAGACTTTACAAAAAACTGAAGAGCAATATCCCCTTGAGCATACGGAAGCAAAATTAATTAATTGTGATGAACGGGCCATAACGTAAGATGCTCGTAACAGGGAAACTGGGGGTGAAGTACATGGGAGCTCTGTGCTACCGTCACGATTTTCTGTAAATCTAAAACTATTCAAAATTAAAATCTTATTAAACAGCTTTTTAAAAATAAAGGCAGGGCTCCATGAATGTCTATAAACCTCATGAAAATGCATTCATTAACCATCAGAGGAAAGCACCCCACAAGCTCATACACACACACGTGCACACACACGCATACACATGTGCATAAACACACACACACACACACCCAGCACCGGCACAGCGGCAGAGCCCAGGAGCTGACTCTGACATCACAACGGACAGAGTCCGGAAGCGATTCCACTGCCGAGCGTTACACTAACACAGTCACTGGAATTGTTCGTCAAAAGCAGTTGATGGAATAAAGACAGATTGACCTGAAAGCTGATTTAAAATTGAGCTGATGTGTCCTGTCTAAACAACACCCTCTCCTGGGAGCCGGTCTCTCGTTAAAGCCAAATCCACCGAGAGAAGTTACCCATTTGCACTGGGACTGGGAAGAGCAGGCCGTGCTCGCTCACCCGCTGGTGGAAGTGGAGGCCGTCAGACGATCGCGCTGGAGACCAGTGTCCTGGCCGTGCCGTGCGGTGCCATCCATGACGGTCACGAGCCACCCACCCTCCCATTTTTCCCCCAGGAAACAAGGGAAACCCACTAAAATTGCATCAGCTCAGGACCCCAAACCGCCCGTGCCTGAGTGGGCGCATCGAAGCTTCCGGGGGAGGGTCGGGATGTGGGGCTGTGGGGGGTTCCCGCAGATGCGCTGCGGGCGGGGAAGGGAGCTGAGCAGCTCTGAAGACGAGGCCCCTGGAACACTCGGGTAAATTGGTGCTCCCGCCGCTTGTCCCTCTGAAGGGGAGACTGTGGCCAAGGGAGGGGGGCTGTCTGGGCCCAACTCCAGGCCAGCGGCAGACGCAGGAGCCGTTTTCAGTGTGATGATTCCCCACCCGACACCTGCTCCCTTCCACGCCTGGCTTCCTGCCGTATCCCAGACAGGAAGAGCTCATGGTGAGGTTTGTGGGTCACTCCACGCTCCCGAGGCCAGCCCAGGAGCCTCCCGGTCCTCGTCCCCAAATCCCTAGCCGGCTGCCGGCCATTGGCCAACCTAGGGTTCTGTGGCGCGTGTGCCGTCTGGGGGACGCACCAGAGGAGGCCCCCTGCCCGAGGAGCGCCGTGGCCTCCCCTCCCTCCAAGCGCCCTGGGTCCTGGCAGGAAGGTCTCGGCTGGTGTCTGGGACACAGGGGCGCTGGCTCCCCGCTCCTTGTAAACCCCTGGAGTTACCTCCATAACATGTTTTAAAATGGATCCCCTGCCCGGCATTTCCATGAGATAAAGAATTTCCTCCATTAAAGTTACCTAAGTTTAGTAATAACATATCATTGGGATGAGCAGGAAAACACAGAATGCTCCAAAACGATCCATTACTTGGAGGATTTTAAAACTCTAATGAGAAAAACCGCTCACTCTCATTTGCACATCCTCTTGGCCGTCAGCACGATGAGTCTGGAAGAAGCACAGGGCAGCACTGGCTGAATTCCTTATTTATCTGCCTGATTTCCCCAGGATCTTTCTTTTCTTCAAAGAGAAATCTCCGGGCTCTGCAGGGACTTCCCGTGGCGACCGTCAGGCTGTGCGAAGCAGGAGGACGAGCGTGGATGAGGAGGAGCCGGACGCCACCTCCGTCACAGGCTGAGGCTAAGCCAGTCTCCACGAAAGTCAGGGCCGCAGGAATCGGACGTCATCGGCCTCGTCACACGGTGTGGGGTGGGGACAGCAAATGGCTGAATCGTCAGGGCCACTTCCAGAGAAACGAACAGAGTGGGAGGGTGCTGTGGGAGCAGGTTTGAAAAGGTCGCTACTGCACAGCAATAAGATGCACTTTCAGAAAAGTGTAGACAACTCTCCTGGTTCTCAGACTCGCGAACAGCGTGTGCTCTGCAGGAGGCAGATGAAGCCGTCGCCCACAAGAGTGGTGATGACGGGACTCTTGGCTCCATCGCTACTCTGAGTGCGTCGTAACCATCCAGCACTTGCTCCTTGATGACGCAGAAGACGACCAGCGCCCAGGTGCCAGGGGACCGAGACCCCTATCCCTCAGGGCATCCTGGGCAGAGGGGGCTGGACTGATGGGCTGCTAGACCGTTATCAGATACGGGATTTGCAAACACTTTCTGCCATTTGGGCTGTGGATTATCTTCTTTCACTCTTAAAGTTCTCCTTTTATGCACAAAAGTTCCTCACTTTGAGGAAGTCCAATTTACCTTTCTTTCGTTGCCTGTGTTTTTGGTGTCATATATGAGAAATCACTACCAAAGCCAAGTCACGAAGATTCGCTATGTTTTCTTCTACGAGTTTGTAATTTTGGGTCTCATGTTCAGGCCTTCGATCCACCTTGAGCTCATTTTGTAGATGGTGTGAGGTTTGGGTCCAGCTTCATGCTTTTGCATGTGGCGTCCAGTTGTCCCAGCACCTGTACCAATTGTCTGTGGGTTTCTTAGGATTTTTTGTCAAATAGGATTCTATCTGCATAAAGAGGCATACAGGGTCACTACATTTACAATTTTTATGATTTTTATTTTTATTTTATTTCAAACTACCTGTGTCTTTATATCCAAAGTGCAAGTTTTGTAGATAGTATACATTTGGGTCTTGCTTTTATATCCATCCCGAGAATCTCTGCCTTTCAACTGATCTCTTCAGTCCGGCAACACGTAAAACCATGATTGAGCAAGACGGTGAGACAGGAGTTTCCAGCACAGGCTGCTCAGCGACAACTGGAACAAAAAGAGCGAAGTTGGACCTGACTTCACAACACACCACAAAGCTGCAGTCATCAAACAGCAGGGTGCCGGCATTAAAACAGACGCGGAGACCAGCGGAACAGAATAGAGCCCAGGAAAAACTCCACGCATTCATGGCAAGTTGATCTTTGACAAAGGTGCCGAGAGTACACAAGGGGGAAGGGTCATCGCTTCAATAAATAGTGTTGGGGAAACTGGGTTTCCACACACGGAATGAAACTGAACCCTTACCTCACTCTACGTGTAAAAATCAACTCAAAATGGACTAAAGACTTAAATTTAAGACCTGAAACCATAAAACTATTAGAAGAAAATATGGGAGAAAAGCTTCTTGAGACAGGTCTGGGCAATGATCTTTTTTGGATATGAGCCGAAAAGCAGAGGCAACAAAAGCAAAAATAGACAAATGGGATCCATCCTAACTGAAAAGCTTCTGTGCAGCGAAGGAAACCATCAACAGAGTGAAGACACAACCCAGAAAATGGGAGAAAATACTTGCAAATCGTACATCTGATGAGGGGTTGATATCCAAAATATATAAGGAACTCATACACTTCCACTCTAAGAAACAAATAAGTCAATTGAGAAACGGGCCAAAGAGCTGAATGGACATTTCTCAAAAGGAGACCTACGAATGGTCAACAGATACGTGAAAGGTGCTCAGCATCACCAGTCGTCAGGGAAACGCAGACCAAAACCACGATGAGACATCCACTCATCCGACAGACCCACCTGTCAGAACGGCCCTCATCAAAAGACAAAACATAGCAAATATTGTTGAGGATGTGGAGCAAAGGGAGCCCTCACGCAGCGTTGGGGGGAATGTAAATCCAGGCGGCCACAATGGAAAACAGCATGAGGGTCCTCGAAGAGTCAACGATAGTACTAATAGGATGCCTTGATATGATTGATAAAACCAGTTACTGTACGTAAAACAGATCTGCAGATGCACGATAAATAAAATAAGAAAAAAGTTAACTGTAGAACCACCTCACGATCCAGCCATCCCCTCCTGGGAATAGATCCAAAGGAAATGAAACCAGTGTCTCAAAGCGACAGCTGCACCCCCACGTTCACGGTGGCATTGGTCACGGTATCCCAGACACGGACACGACCGAGTGTCTGCAGACAGACGAACGGGGGAAGACGATGTGCATACACCCAGTGGAATATTGTTCAACCACCAGAAAGAAGGGACTCCTGCCGTTCGAGACAACACGGATGAGCAAGGAGGGCATTTCACTAAATGAAATAAGCCGGACAGAGAAGGACAAATATTGGGTAATCTCACTTGTATGTGGAATCTGAAGAAACGAAAAACAGAAAAAACATGGAATTCATAGAAGCAGAGATTAGAATGGTTACCAGGGGCTGGGGCGGGAGAGGGGCGGAGATGTCGGTCAAGCGCACAAAGCCGCAGTGACGGGGTCGAGCAAGTCCGGAGAAGCAGGTACAGCGCGAGGAGCACAGTTGGCACTGCTGTGCTGCACACTCGGGCGCCGCCACAGAGAGTGGGTGTCGGGGCTCCCGTCACAGGGGTGGGGACTGTGTGAGGACACGATGTGCCCATCAGCCGGACCGTAATCACTTCACTACAGGTATGTACCTCAAATCACCGTCGTACACTTTAAAAATATATACTTTTATTAAAAACTCATAAAAATTAAAAATCAATAGCTATTGACATGGTTTTAGGTCTGTAATTTTATTTCTTTTTTCAATTTGTCTCCTCCAGTTTTTTCCCCTTTATTCTTCATTTTCTTGTCTTTTTAAAACTTTCCTACTTTTCCAGTTTTTTGTTTTTGGAGGAGGACTAGCCCTGAGCTAACATCTGCTGCCAATCCTCCTCTTTCTGCTGAGGAAGACTGGCCCTGAACTGACATCCATGCCCACCTTCCTCTACTTTATGTGTGGGACGCCTGACACAGCATGGCTTGTCGAACGGTGCCATGTCTGCACCCGGGATCCAGGCCAGCGAACCCTGGGCCGCTGAAGCAGAGCGCGCAAACTTAACCACTAGGCCACCAGGCTGGCCCTTGAAAATGCCATTCTTTCTCCATTAAATTATTTTTGCAACTTTGTCAAATATCAATTTGTCTTAGACGTGTGGTTCTATTTCTGGATTCTGTCTTATGTTCCACGGATCTATGTGTTTATTCTTTCACCAGCACACTATTGATTATCGAAACTTTATATCACACCTGGAAAGCAGGTAGTTTAAGGCCTCCAACTTTGTTCTTCTTTTTCAAAATTACTTGGGCTATTCTGATTACTTTGCCTACTTAAATTTTAAAATCAACTTCATAGTTTCTGCCAAAACTATGCTGGAATTGTTATTGTGTTTAATCTATAGATCAACTTAAGAGAACTAATGTTTAAAATACCGAGCCTTCCAGTCCATGAACACAGCATATTTCTGCTGTGGTTTGAATGTGTATGTCCCCCCCAAACTCCCATGCTGAGATCCTAACCCCAAGGTTGAGTTTATTAGAAAGTGGGGCCTTTGGGAGGTGCTTGTCATGAAGGTTGAGCCCCCACAATGAGACTAGCACCTTTACAACAAAGGAGGCCCCAGAGAGGCCCCTTGTCCCTTCTGCCCCCTGAGGACACGGCGGGAAGGCGCCTGCTGTGAACCAGGAGGCGGGCCCTCATGGGAATGCGACCATGCTGGCGCCCTGGTCTTGGCCCCCAGGCCCAGACCGTGGGACATAAACGTCTGTCGTGCATAAGACCCCCAGTCTGTGGGTTTTGCTACAGCAGCCCGAACGGACCAAGACATTTCCCCACTTATTGAAATTTTCTTTTCCTTCTTCCACCAGCGTTTTGTGGTTTTCAGCATAGAGATTCTTCAGGCATATTATAGGATTTATTCCTAAATATGTTATGATTTCTGTTGCTGTTAAGTGACACTTTAAAAATGTCAATTTCTGACCACTTATTGCCAGTGTATAGAAACACAAATGATTGCTGTGTGTTGACTTTGTCTCCTATGACCTGGTTACACTCATTTATGAGTTCCAACAGCCTTTTTTATATTTTTTAGGATTTTCTACATAGACAGTCACGTCTTCTATCAAAAAAGACAGTCTTACTTCTTCCTTTCCAGTCTGTATGCCGTTTATTTGATTTTCTTGCCATTCCACGCTGGCTAAGAACGCAGTGTGGTGTCAAATAGGGACAGTGAGGGTGGACGTCTCTGCCTCCACCCGACTGGCAGGGAGGGCGTTTCGTCTCACTGTCGCGGGAACTGCAGACGCTTGTGGACGCCTCGCACCGGGGTAGACAAGCACCCTCTCCTCCTCCGTTCCTGGGCTTTTATGAAAGGAGGTAGAATTTCTTCAAATGTGTTTTCTGCACGTCACGTGATTTTCTTCTTTGATCTGCTGAGTGGTGGGTTACATTGTTTTATCTTTGGTCCTATGGCCTTTCTTTTTAGTCATTTCTCTGGGGTTTATAATACCCATCTCTGACTTTTCATTCCACTTACAGTGAACATTTTAGTACTTCAGGTAAAACGTGGAAACACTGCAGCCGTGCTGGGCACACCTCCCACCCTTTATGCTGTCGTAACAATACGCACCACGTCCACATACCTCATGAACCTCAGAAGAAAATGTTATCGTTTTTTAAACAGACTTTGTTTTTTTAAAGCAGTTTTTGGTTCACAACAAAATTGAGAGTAAGGTACTGAGATTTCCCACGTGCCTTCTGCCCCATACGCACAGCCTCCCCACTGTCAAAATTGCCCGTGGGACGGTGCATCTGTGACAGCTGAGGGACCCACACCGACACGTTGTTGTCACCCAGAGTCCGCGGTTTACACGACGTTCCCTCTCGGTGTTGTGCAGTCTGTGGGTTTGGACAAACGTACACTCACGTGTATCCACATTATGGTCTCACACAGAGCAGTTTCGCGGCCCCAGAGATCCTCTGTGCTCATCTCTTCACCCTTCTACCCTCCCCACAACACTGCAGTTTGTACTTTAACCTGCGTGTATTATACAAAAGTTAGAAGGAGAAAGCAGAATAATGACTAGCTTTTTACATTTACCATTTCCAAAGCTACTTATTCCATTCTGAGGATCTGAGATTCCTTTTCTGGTATAATTTTCTCTATCCTGGAGAATTTCCTTTGGGATCTTCTATTGTAGAGATTTGCTGGTGATTATTTCTTTTAGCTTTTTTGAATCTCAAATATTGTCTTTCAACAGTCATTCTTGAAGGATATTTTTGCTGGGTGTAGGATTCTTGGTTGACAGGTCTATTTTTTTCTTTCAACACTTTAAATCTCTTTTCTCATTCTCTTCTCGTCCCCATAGTTTCTGATGAGAAGTCAGATATTAGTTAAATCACTATTTTCCTCTATGTGAAGTGTCATTTTTCTCTGTTGCTTCCAACACTTGCTTTTTGGCGTCAGTGTCCAGCTGCTCGATCCGAGGGGTCTCTATGTGGGACTTCATTCTGCTCAGTGTTGAGCGTTGTATTTGCAAATGTCTGTTTTCCATCGCTTGATAATTCCAGCCACTATTTCTTCAAATGTTTGTGTCTGTCCATTCTCCCCAGCCCTTCTTTGAAGCCAACCACATATTTATCAGAGTTTGATCTTATCTAAGAGTGCCTGAAACGCTGCTATTTCTCCAGTTTTTTCCTTTCTGTTTTTCAAGTTAGATCATCTCTATTGCTCTATCTTTAAGTTCACTCAGTCTGTCATCTCTATTTAGCTGTCAAGTCCAGGTAGAGATTTCGTTATTTCTGACACTGTATTTTTCAATTCTAAAATTCTTTTTTTTAATTGTTCTTATTTTTATGATGAGATTTCCTACTTTTTCATTTGTTGCAAGCATGTTTGTTTATCTTCATTGAGGAAATTTATGAGAACCACTTAAAATCTTTGTTTAAAACTTCCAATTTCAGCCAAGATGAAGTAACAGGGAACCAATTTACCCTTCTGTCCAGAACAACTAAAACTCTAGGGGAAAATACATGAGACGGCAGTTTTCAGACAGACAAGAGACACGGAACTGACTGGGTGAGGCGGGACGGCCCCGCTGCCTGGAGCGAGGATTCAGGCTTCAGCACCGGGAGGAGCCAGGCGGACCCCTGAGGCGACTCGTGTGTACACGGAAGAGGGAACGGCAGCGAGAGAGAGCTCCAGAGTCTCAGCGGTCCCACGTCTTCAACTGAGTCCTAACCGGTGCACAGTGTGAGGGAAGTACCCAAGGCTACAGAATAAAACACCAAAAAATTAGAGAAAATAACTCTTGGCACTCACACAGACAGGATGGCTTGTGTCTGACCAGCTCACACAGGGGTTAGCAAAGCCCTGTAACCACAGCAGATGGTGCCGAGTGTTCAGAGCGGCCTCAGCAGTGGACACAGCCAGCCCTGGACTGGAGGGTTCTCAGACCCCACCTGACGAAGCTTGGAATCAGCCTAAATGTGTTGAATTGTTTCAAAGTAACACAACTCTGTCCCAGAAAACAGAACAAGGATATTCTTAGGAGTACAAACCATCCAGCTTCCAATAAGGGAGAATACACAACGTCTAGCAGCCAAAAACTACCTGGTATGCAATAAAGCAGGAAAACACACTATGTAATGGGGAGAAAAGTCCATCAATTGGTACTGAGCACAAAGGGCACAGATGACATAATCCACAGACCAAGACGGGAAGTCGTTATCGTCACCATATTCCACACGTTCAAGGAGTTAGAGGAAAGACTGACGATGTAGGAGTTCGGGGGCAGGTGGAATGGGTGAGGGGTAAGAGGCACAAACTCCCGGTTGTGAAATGAACAGGTCACGGGGGTGGGGTTACAGCATGAGCAACAGTCAACAATATTGTCAAAACTCTCTATGGGGACAGGTGAAACGAGTTACCGTGGTGACCACCTTGTATATAAATGTGAATCGCTATGTCACACACTTGACACTGATAGAATATTGTAAGTCGATACTTTGATAAAAAAAGAAAAGACTGATGATGTTAAGTAAGAATATGGAAGCTATGAAAAAGACCCAAAACAAGCTGTTAGAGATGAAAAGTCTACGGAAAAACGTACTTGAGGGGATTAAGAGCAGATTAGACACTGCAAAAGAAAATGTCAGTGAACTTGAGGACATGTACTGGAAACCACTCAAAATGAAATACACAGAGAAAATAGACCAAAGAAAATGAGCAGAAAGTTAACTGGAGGACAACTTCAAAAGGCCTAAAATACACGTAATCAGAGTCCCAGAAAGAGAAAGAGATGAAACCAGGAAAAGATATTTGAGGAAATAATGACTGAGAAATTTCATATTTGATTTTAAAACCCTGTAAACCCACATATTCAAGATGCTTAATGAACCCCAAGTCTAAGAAGCATGAAGGAGGTACGTCACAACAAAATCACCTAAATAAGATGATAACGAGATTATCCTAAAACCAGACAGGAGACAACAGGCCTGCCATGCTCAGAGGAATGAAGGTCAGGACGAGGGCAGGGCTCTCACTGGAAATGAGGCTGGAGCAGAGTGGAGCAGGTCTGTGGTATGGAGGGAAAAAACGGCTAAGTCGTGATTCCAAGCCCGGCAGCAAAGGGTGATAAACAAGATAAAATATCGACTTTCTCAGACACACAGGAGCTGGAGTAACTCATGGTCCAGCAGGTCAGCACTGGCAGGTGTAGAGCAAGTCCTTCAGGCAGAAGGACAACCACACCACGTGGAAACCTGATGTGAAGGGAGGGACGGAGGGCGTTTTCTGTGGGGCGTATAACACGTGGGGTAAAATGTGTGATGACGGCGACGACACGAAGCCTGCAATGGGGGCGCAAGTGCACTGCTGTGAGCTGGTTCCACCCCCACGGAGAGGCCTGGCACCATCTGAAGACAGACTGTGGTAAGTCAAAGGCGTGCACTGTGAACCCTACGGCTGCGCACAGACACGCACACACAGCAAAGAGTTACACAGAATAAGCCAAAAAAAGGTGATTAAATGGAACCATAGAAAATACTCAAATTATTCAAAAGAAGGCAGACTAAGAGGAAATGGGAAACGAAAAACAGATTGGTCAAATAAGAAACAAATCGCACAACGATAGATTCACATCTATGATCAGCAGTGACATCAGATGATGATGCTCTAAAATCCCCACTTAAATAAGAAAGCACATTCAGCTCCATGCTGCCTACCCCAAACCCACTTTAAATGCAAAGACACAAATAAATTAAAAACAGAGAGATTGAGAAAACATACCACGCTGACAGCAGCTGAAAGACAGCTGGATGTGTTCACATCAGACAAAGCAGATTTCAGCGCAGCCAACAGAACCAGGATCAAGAATATCGCTGTGAACTTCTGAAGGGATCACTTACCAAGAGGACACACACTGTTCACGCGCCGAACGACCGAGCCTCTCGGTGCGTGAAGAGAGACCCTCGCCCGCTAGTGCAACACCTGGGTGGTCTTGGGGTCTATCCCGGTTGATGCTCTTTTCTCTTAATGTGTCTCAGTTACATGATTTTTGGATGTTGGGTGATTTTGCACGTGTCCTGGACACTGCGCATGTGGTGTGGTAGGAATTCTGGATTCCGTGTTTTCCACCCTGACTGTGTCTCCTGCTTTAGCAGGTAGTGAGCTCAGCTGGGTTTGACCAGCGCTCGGGGCCTCAGTTCAGATCTCCTGTCTTAGTGGGGTTCTTGTGCGTGTGGTTCAGTCCATCAGAAGGTGGGGCAGAGTTTGCAGGTTCCCCTGCACATTTCGTCCCCCCCGGGCCCCCTCTCTCTGCAGTGACTGCAGCTCCCCAGTTTCATTTCTTTCGTCCTCAGGCCACAGAGACCGTTTCCCCAGAGCCTCCTGCCACCCGTGCTCTGCTCTGACTGCACGTGGCCCAGACCAGGAGCCACGGGCACGGGAATTCTCTTCAAACTGCTCCCCAAATCTGTCTGCTGCTATTCCCTCCCCGACGTCATCAAGGGGCTCTGGTTGCATTTTGTGCAGATTTTCTGGTTCTTCTCTGTGAGGGAGGCGGTGTGGCGGGATCTTGCAAAATCATCACAGGAAGCAGAACCTGCAATTACCAGTCCACTTTTAGCACTGCCTTGTGCACTAACCTCACATCCTTTGAGTCACACTTGGAAAAAAATGTGTGTTTCACTGTTTCAAAGGTCAAGATGCCTTCGCTGCAGGGGACTTGAGCAGAAAACCGTCTTCCAGAGGCACAGCTGCGGAGCCCTGAGTAGCCACGGGGTTTGCTGGACCAGGACTGGGGCTGGGTACCACAGACGCAGTGGGGGGGCGGTGGTGGGCAGCCAGCGGGAGCTCATTCCACTTCCAGAGTCCTGTGCTCAGCACACAGCCTGCTCCTGCCACGAGCCGCCCCCTCCTTCTTTCTATGTCTTCAGGGAAAATGAAGCTGACCCCCTGGGGCCGGGCCCGTGGCCCAGCGGTTAAGTTCACACACTGTGCTCTGGCAGCCCAGGGTTCGCTGGTTCGGATCCTGGGTGCAGACCTATGCACTGCTCGTCAAGCCATGCTACGGCAGCATCCCACGCATAAAGTGGAGGAAGATGGGCACGGATGTGAGCTCAGGGCCCGTCTTCCTCAAAAATAAAATAAAGCTGACCTCCTTTTCTCCCCCTTCTTCCCCACCACACCTGCCAGTCACTCAGCGTCAGCCTGACCCCGCACGTGCCGGTCACTCAGGGGTCCAGGATCCAAGGACACACCACTAAGCAGTCTGCTCCCCACCTCAGAGCTCAGCAGAGTCGGGCTGACAGACGCCCGCTGAGAGAGAGGTGGTTTGGGCCGGGACCAGGGAGGGTGTCCCCTCTGGGGGAGTGGAGCCCTGTGTGTGAGGCAGGAGGCTTGTCCTGGGTGCACAGGCATCAGGAGCGGGGTGGGAGGGAGGGCTGCTCCAGGAGCGGGTGACCCGACTGCAGTCCCCTAGTGTTAACACACCGGGTCCAGCGTGGCCCCGCAGGCCCAGGGCGTCTCCATAGAAGAGCAGACACAAACCGGGAGGACCCGGTGGTGTTTCCCACCCAGCCCCGGGCGAAGGGCTGTGTCCCGGCTTTGTGAGAGCGGCGCAGAGCTCCCAGACTTGACGGGGAGCCCACTGGGGAGGCGCCAGGAAGGGAGGGCGGTGCGGCCGCGGCCCCAGGTGCTCTGTGCCAGGTGACTGTCCAGGGCTGCAGCTCTCGCCTGCACACGCGGCTCCTGTGGACAGGGCACAGCTCCCCCAGAACCGGGACACACTGTGGTCAGGACGGCTGAGCGCGCGCTCCCGCCACGCGTGGCCTGCGCTTCCTCCTGGGAGGGGGCACATCCGCCTGAGTGGGACCCAGAAATGAACACGCAGGACCCATGGGAGGTCTGGGTGCAGGGCCCACTCTGCCCTCCCCAACCTCGGGGG
This sequence comes from Equus przewalskii, assembly GCF_037783145.1. Classification (NCBI taxonomy): domain Eukaryota; kingdom Metazoa; phylum Chordata; class Mammalia; order Perissodactyla; family Equidae; genus Equus; species Equus przewalskii. The sequence continues at coordinate 60,744 of NC_091842.1, forward strand.
GCTGGCTTCCTGGTCTCTAGCAGGGTCTGCACTGTGGGCCCATAGACGCCACGGGGCTGTCTGACGGTCCCAGGGAGCTATGGAGTGACACAGTGGGAGGAGGTGGGGCGGGTGCTATGGCCCTGTGGGCCTCACCGCAGCCCAGATGCAGGCCGGACACGAGTTTAGTTTGGGTGCGCAATGCCCTCAGACAGGGGGACCCACTGCAGCCACTCAACAGCCTGGCTCGGCCACGTGGCTCCTGAGTGGGAGCAGCCAGCCCGCGGGACCCGGGATCCCGGAACGCATGCGGGGCTCCTGCTCCAACTGTCTGCATCCGGGTCCCCTCGGAGCAGCCGTGGGGCCCAAGCTCTCTCCTCCTAACAGTGGACGGTGCTTGTCCACTGCTGGTGGACACAGGCAGCGTGGGGAATCGCCGGGCTTCGGGAGAATAACCGGCCACCCTCAGAGTGAGCACGTGTATAGTGTGTCATCGGTGGTCTAGGCATGCTTATGAGTGACATACATGCACCCAAACGCACAAACGTGCACACAGCTCCCTCCCACAGGCAGTGTTCTCAAGACGCCGGCCCAGTCAGGCCCTGTGCAGGTCTGTGTCCACCTGGGAGGTGCAGAGCAGGGGCTGAGCTGAGCCAATGAGAGAGGAAGGACCCACACCTGTCTCTGGGGCAGAAGCTGCGGTCCTCTCTGGCCCCTGAGGGCTGGGCCAGGCGCCTCCTACAGAGGACTCAGTGTCCACATATCTGGTCAGGGCCCCTCCCAGCTCCACCAAGGAAACACAGGCCGCCCTGAGGCTGCAGCGAGGATGTGGTTAGACCTTGTCTGGGGTCAGCGACTGGAGCAGGTTCTGCCCAGAGGGGCCAGGAGAGGTCACGGGGCCGTGGGGGATGCTGGGGGCCTGGTGTCAGCAGGGTCTTTACGGTGCTGACCTTGACCCACAGGTGCTGGAAAACACTGGAGCTGACCAGGATGCTGGAGGCCTCTCTCCTGACCTCAACAGACACCTCTGTGCTTCTCCCACCTGGGGAAGGACGGGAGAGTCTCCACAGCTCCCTCGCCCGGTCCCCCTGCTGGCCGTGACCCTCGGGATGAGGCAGGCCTGTGGGCGCCCTGGGCTCTGGGCTCCGTACAGGGCACCAACTCGCACCGACAGATGGACACAGCACTGACCCTGCCCCCATGCCCCTGGCCCCTGCCCCCTGCCCCCTTCCCTCTTCGGGCCAGGTCCCAGTGGCCCAGCAGCAGCTGACCCTGACAGGCATGTCAGGCTGTGGCCTTGACTCGTCATATCTTTGCTCTTTGACTCATCGCCCTGTGACCGGCTCAGAAAGGACCCTCCAGTCCTGGGTGGGCCCTTGGGTCCACCCTTGTCCTAGCCATCGCCCTGGGGTCCCCTGGGGCTGTACCAAACAGCCCAGACCATCTTTGCCCACTGATTCTGTAAATATTTTTTGAGCAGAGCGGATCTTAAAAACATAAATCAGGTCTGTTTTGCCCAAATGCAGTGATTTTTCCCAGATTGAGAAATAAATCTGTTTATTAAAAATAATTCTGTTCGGGGCTGGCCCCGTGGCCGAGTGGTTAAGTCTGTGCGCTCTGCTGCAGGCGGCCCAGTGTTTCGTAGGTTCGAATCCTGGGCACGGACATGGCACTGCTCATCAAACCACGCTGAGGCAGCGTCCCACATGCTACAACTAGAAGGACCCACAACGAAGAATATACAACTATGTACTGGGGGACTTTGGGGGAAAAAGGAAAAAATAAAATCTTTAAAAAAAAAAATAAATAATAATAATAATTCTGTTGCCATGAAGCAGGGCTGGGGCAGGGCCACGCCCAACACTGGGGGCCCAGGGCTGCTCATGCCACGGTGGCCTGACCAGCAGGATCGTCAGTGAGAGATAAACTCTGACCGTCGTGCAGGGAACCGACTCAGGGCCACATCTGTTGGGCGTCGCCACAGTCCTGTCCCCAGAGCGACAGCACAGAGGGTGACAAAGCATCTGCCGTTCATGAAACGCAGTTGCCTTTCTGCAGAGCCGTCAGCCCTCCTGGGGCCCAGCCAGGAAATGGCCCACAAAGCCCCAAATGCCGACCCAGCGCACACCTGCCAACGTGAAGAGCCTGCTCGGCAGCTGCTTCCAGGCGGATCCACGAGGAACCTCGCCCCCGACCTCTGACACTTTCACGGCCTGATGCAGCCCCACGCTCTCCCCGTCAGCAGCACAGAGCGTCCAGATCTGCTGGACAGTCGTGGGCCCAGGCCCGTCCCCTGGGTGATGGTGGCAGCGAGGTGCCCTTTGCCAGGGGACGTGTTGCATGAGGAGCCGCTGCCCTTGTGGTCTCCAAGTCCCCAGGGAGGGGGATTCAGCCTCGTGCTGGATCTGCTTGTTTCCGTGAAAATGCTGAGAATCGAGGGCAGACATCCTCTCTGGCCAGGACTGGCTGTCAGGGACCCTCCGCCACGTCCCTCGGGTGGAGCCTGGAGTGTGCAGAGGACAGAGAGCTGCAGGGGAGGACCTTGTGCCGGTCTCACCTGGGGCTCACCTGGGGCTTCACCTGGGGCTCACCTGGGGCTCACCTGGGGCTTCACCTGGGACTCACCTGGGGCTCACCTGGGGCTCACCTGGGGCTCACATGGGGCTTCATGTGGTGCTTCACCTGGGGCTCACCTGGGGCTCACCTGGGGCATCATGTGGGGCTTTACCTGGGGCTCACCTGGGGCTCACCTGGGGCATCATGTGAGGCTTCACCTGAAGGTCAAGGGACTTGCTCAGGGCCACAGGGCTGGCGAGCAAGAGTTTGAGGTCCACCCCGATGTCTCATTCCCAGATCAGTTGTCTTCCCAGTGAACCCAAGGCCTCCCGAGAGACCGTCAGCCAGGAAGGTGGGGCACACACTGGCACCACTGTGGGCCAGTAGGTAGTGGAGCCAGGCAGCCTGGTGCTCACCTCCCTGAGCCCCCAGGATGGATGAGGGACGCCCCCGAGACCTCTGCTGTGGGACCCCCACCCTGCTCTGGGGCCAGCTCTGCCTGTCTCCGCACTCTGGGCCTGGAGGACATTTCCAGAGCTTGAATCGAAGCTCCAGAGCCCAGGGTCTGTCATCTGCTGAGGGTCTGTCTGGGAAGGGGAGAGTGGGGGCCCCACATCCTCACTCAGGGGCGGACGCAGCGGGTGGTGAGTGTGCTTGGGGACACCCACCAGGTGAAGACCCCCGGAATTGGCCCTGCACAGAACCACAGCCACACCCACGACACTGTGCCATGTTAACTCTTCTAACCTGGGTGTCCCCGTGGGGCCCGTGCTGGGTCAGCGTCCCTGCCACTGGGGGAGATTTGAGGGCACAGTGTCTGTGGCCTTGGGGAACGGAGGCGATGTTCGAGGAGTCAAGGAGGGGCCTCTCTGTTTCTGCTACTCTGTGTCCACGTTTTCAGTAGCTCCAGGCAGGTCTGGGCCACTTAAGGAGGCCCCTGCCCCACACTCCTGCCTGGGGCCAGTCTGTAGTAGGAGTGAGCAGGACCGGATGGCGCTCCCAGAGCCGCAGTGAAGCAGGAAGTCACTGGCACTGGACATCGCCAACTGTCACGGTCGAACCTGCCCATTGTGGGGGGCAGTCAGGTAAAGGGTACAGGTTCCCTCTGTGGTGATGAAAGTGTCCCGAGGTTGCCCGTGGTGATGGCTTTATCCACGAAAACGCCAAAGACATCGGAGTGCACCCTCTCAGTGGCAAATGTGTGGAACGTGAATTATAATGCAATAAAGCTGCTTAAAATGAACGAATGAATGAACAAATGAGCACAATGAAAATGGAAAAAGAGAGGTGTCGTGGGCACCTCCAGCTGTGGGTGTTGGAGGCTCCGGGTCCCCTGTGTGAGGCTGAGCCCCCCACGGCAGCTAGCAGGGCCTCAGTTTACCCATCAGTAAATGAAGAGATTATCACACACATGTGCGCACACACACACACATGTGCGCTGACGCACAGACAGCATTAGCAGCTGTCGGTCACTGTCTTCATCATCTGATTGTTAACACACTGTTGAGAGGTGTCCAGAACCATGGCAGCAGAGGGTCTCCGCAGAGGCCAGAGGCTGTCAGCAGCAGGGAGGGGTCTGGAGGGGGTGGGCCGTGGGCACAATGTCCTGTGGGAGGGTCAGGTGGGGCGGCCAACAGGTGGACAGCCTCACCCCAAACCCCGGCCAGGAGTGGGGACTCACTCGGACACCCCCTCCCCCCGCTCCCTCCAGGTGGACAAGTGAGGTCACCAGGCAGAGCCCCGCCACAGGCTGGAGGAGGTGGGAATGAGAGTCCCTGTGAGTCCCCAGCGATGTCCCGACCCTGAGCCCAGAGGCTGAGGGTCCTGGAGGCCCCAAGGTCAAAATCATGTGACGATGCCTGTGGACAGATGCTGACCTTCCTCCAACTGCTGCTGGCCACAAGGACGTGGACACAGGGTAGAAATGTGGCCGTGTCCACAGCATATGCCCGAGGTAGCCAGGACCCTCTAAGGGAGCCCGCAAGGAGCAGACCTCGTTCCTGGGGACGTCCCTCTGACGGGTCCTCTTGCCTCACGGTAAACAAGGAACATTGAAGGTTTAGATGATAGTGACTAGAAAAGACTTCGGCAAGGCTGATGTCTGGGAGACTCCTGTGTGATCAGAGCGTGGAGGAGACCAGGCCGCACTCTTTCCAGGCCTGACAATCACCATCTGTGCAGACCTGGCTCCCACCCTAATACCCGCAGGCCAGAGCCTGGAGGACCACATCCCTGATGTCCGCCTCCCCGGCTCCTCCACCCCAAGCTGGCGTCCACCTGGACCTCCCATTACCCAGGTGGGCTGTGGTCCCGGGTGGGCTACCAAGAAGCCCTGCTTCCTCTGGGGTCCTGGGAGCCCCCCACATGGGGCCTGGAGTGAGGGACTGCAGCCACTCTACATTCTCTTTTCTCAAGTGCACGTTTTGCTCAAGTCTATGTCCATCGAGAGAATGCTGATGTCATCTGTGTGGAACTTTCTAAGCTGCCAGCTCCTGTCTAATCCACACGCAGATCCAGAAATCACAAGTTCCCAGCACCTCTGACCGGCCTCAAATACCTCTGAGTCCCACTTACACTGTGTCCACTCGGTGACACTCCTGTTAGAGGAGCAGAGGCTCCAAGCCCTGGCTGCTTGTGGGAGCCCAGAGACCCCCAAACTCACTACCATCGCTGGTCACACCCCAAATCCACTGCTTGGCTTCTCAGTCCAGGGAAAGGAGAACAATCTGTAGTGAGGAGCACAGCCGCACCCATTCCTGCTCCCAGATGAGGGTTCAGGGGTGGCCACTGAGGTGAGCTTCTAGGGATCTGGGCCCCAGCTCTGCTCCTCAGCCAGTCGGCCCTCCCTGGCTGTGTCCATCATCCACTTTCGGCCACAGGAACTCGGTAACTGCCCACCTCTCTTATCTCCAGGCACATGGGTGAGTAGATCCAACAACAGGGCACCTGGTTCGAGTTGTGCCACCTGCGTCCACGGGGGCTGACCCCAGAGCCCGCTCACCATCTGTCCTTCAGGAAGTGACCAGTCAAAGGGTGGCCGTGTCATCAATGGGCAGTGGCACCACTCCAGTCCCAAGGCCTTCACCTGCCTGCACTGAGTGCCCGAGGCCATCAGGACCCCATGCCTGGTCCTCCTCTGTCATAGGGACAGGAGGCCAGTCCTCATAGCCAGCTGACGTTTGGGGTCTTTTCCGCACGCCAACCGCTGTTCTGGGTGTTTCTACATGTCTTAGTTGCTAAAGTCTCATGACAGGTCTGTGAAGTAGGTACTGTTATTTATTTATTTATTTATTTATTTATTTCTGAGGAAGATTAGCCCTGAGCCAACATCTGCTGCCAATCCCCCTCTTTTTGCTGAGGAAGACTGGCCCTGAGCTAACATCCATGCCCATCTTCCTCTACTTTATATGTGGGACGCCCACCACAGCATGGCTTGCCAAGCTGTGCCATGTCTGCACCGGAGATCTGAACCAGCGAACCCCGGGCCGCCAAAGTGGAGTGTGCGCGCTTAACCACTGTGACACCAGGCCGGCCCCAGTACTGTTATTATATCCATTTTAGAGATAGGTAAACTGAGGCACGGAGAGGTTAAGTGACTGCCAGATTCTGAACCCCAGCAGCCTCACCCCAGGCCCACGGGGTGGCCCTGCTGTGGCCCTGGCACTCAAGGTCATGGAAGGCCGGGTTCTTGGTGGGGCTGCATCTCCTACATCTGGAACCCTCTGCCCAGTCCCCCCACACTAAACCCAGAGACCCCAAGAGGGAGCAGCACGGCCCCCAGAACTTGGGTTGATTTCCAGATAAATCAGGTTTCGATTACAAGCTCTGTCAAGAGATCCGGGTGTCAGAACGTCAGGGAGCTTGACAACTGCCTTCTCATTACAGAGTCTCCATGTCTCCCGTTCCTGGCAGGTGAGAGGCCGCACACGCAGGACTGTGACACAGACGCTAATCAGGGTGGACACACCCAGTGACAAGGACCTGTCCACCGTGCCTGTCAGTGTGGCCCTGGCAGCTGCTAGCTGGGCCTGACTGCCCACGCACATTCTCTCCAGACAGAGCCCATGGCGGGCTGGCGCCCTGCAGCCAGAGCCTGACCCTGAGGCCACTCTCCTGCAAGGACCTCCCTTCCAGGAGGGACAGGGCCACGCTGAGGACAAGAGAGCAATGGAGGGGATCCGGGGAGAACGACTCTCCTTCGGGAAGCGGCTGCCTGGGGGAGGAGCCAATGTGGAGGGAGGGCCGGTGGAGCCCTGGCTCGGCCTGGGGAATGCGCCTGAGCGCCCCCCGCAGCCCGGCCACCACACCCAGGAAGGACCACTTCCCTTCACGCTCTGCCCTGGGAGTCCACCAAGCTGGGGCAGCCCATGAGGCCCGAAAGCTGCTGGGCTGCTGACTTTGAGCTGATCCTGGGCCGGCGTCCTGAGGGAAGGCCCCACCATGGGACAGCAAGGTCAGAAAAGAGTCGCAAAGGGTCCTCGAGGGTCCCCGTGGCCTTGCCTCCTGAATCTTCCCCTCACTGGCCTCTAGTGCCCCCTTCCCTTCCTCCTCCTCCTCTCTTGGCCCCACTTCCAACAGTCGCCTGCTCTCCTGAACCCTGACCTCCAGGGTCACGTGAGTCTTCTTGAACTGGGCTATTTTGGCTATACAATTCTACAAGCTTGTCTCCACGAACACTGACCTTGGACAACCTGACGGTCATTAAATGTTCTTCACAGTCATGACTCAAGGACACACGGGATTTCCCCAGACGGCGGTCTCATGATCGGCTCCTCGTTGGGAGGTGCTTGTTGCCTCTGGGATTTTGCTACAAAGAATTAAACGTCTTTCTGCGTCCGGCCTGGGCAGGGACTTTGGTCATTTCCTAGGATGGCTTCCTAAGGTGGAATTGCTGGGCCGCAGAGCATGCGTTTACCCCAAAGGCTGTGAGTGAGTGTGGTGGGGCAGGGGGACCATCTCAAACCGATGGAGGAGTGGACGGAGCAGAGCAAGGACAGTTTCTGACTGGAATGCTCCATTTTCCCTACAAACCAGGACGCGGTGCTGTGTCAGGACAGTCAACCGCCAGCGTTGAATCAGGGAGCCGACACCGACGCGTTGTGATGCATCTGGTTAACCTCAGCTCCAGCCCCAGTGGGCTCTGCCGTGTGTCCTGACACTGTCTATACCAGCGCAGGGCCCAGTTCAGAGGCACGTGCCCCTGGTCTGTTGGCTCCTGAGTCTTGTCTTGCGGCCTGTGATCCCAGAACATGAGGAGATTACGGATCAAGGTTTGAGGAGGACCCCTCCCCTTGGGTTTGCCTGATGTCCCCTCATGATTAGAGGCCCCACTGGCAGGAACATGGCAGAAGGGACTGTCCTCGTCCCCCCGGGGGGCAGCTTGTCCCGTTACGGATGGCGCCCCTTTCACCCGTCAATTAAGCTGGCGTCCACCAGCGTCACTTCCTTCCTTGGCGGTTAGTCTGTGTTTTCAGAGGAGGTGCCTTGGGTCTATTTAATGCTCTATTTCTCCTCGAACATGAGGGTATTCCTGTGTTTCTTTCCATCACTTCAATGCATGGCTTCTGTTACATCCAACGTGTTATGCTTTTGTTTGTGTTGATGCTCAAATTGTCCTGGATTTGGCTGGCGGGACCCCTTCCATGCTGGTTTCTGTGACAATCAACACGTCTCCGTCATCCTTTGAGTGACTCCGCACCGTCCTGCACAGTCGGATGGGCCACGCTCACCCTCCCCCGGTCCAGCACTGAAATGAGCCATTGTTCCCAAAAGTCCTGGTTTCTGTTGGTGAAAATGGTATTCAGGCCAATCCCCAACGGCCAGGTGTGCTCATAGCTATTGGGCTGGCCCTGCCCATAGGCCCCTCGGCGCACAGAGCTGGACAGAGGGTGCCCGCCTCGCCCTCTGCAGCTCTGACCTCTGACCCACCGTGCAGGCCCAGGCTCCCATGTGGGTGGTCGAGACTCCCACTCGGACGCCCTCATCCCACTCAAGCTCCAACATCCAGTTCCTCCAGCCACTGCGTCTCCTGCTTTGGCTCCTGCAGATACTGACCCTGCTCACCCAACCTAACAGGTTGGCCCTGAACTTGTTTAGGAAGAGAATGAAGGTAGCAGAGGAAGCAGAACGGGGGCCATCTCGACGGCGTTCGTCAGTTAGCGCCTGCAGGAAATCTGCCCATGGTCCACCACCAAAGAGCTTGGAAACGCCTCATTCTCAACGTCACATGTAATCCTGGAAAAATCAGTAACGCTTTCCTATCTAAATTTGCTTTATTTGATCAATAATGATGTAAACATTTTCCATGTTTATCAGCTATCTTTGTTGTGTTTGTCCTTTCGCGTCAGACCCATCTTTTAATCGATATGATAATCATTATTTCTAAGAAATTCCCATCCATAAGGGGAGTGGGTCTCTGACAAACATTTATCACTGCCTTCTTACTAGGTTTTTCGTCTTTACTTTTGTAGTTATCTTAAATTATGATTTCTTTTTTTTTTTTTTGAGGAAAATCAGCCCTGAGCTAATATCTGCCGCAATCCTCCTCTTTTTGCTGAGGAAGACTGGCCCTGAGCTAACATCCATGCCCATCTTCCTCTACATTATATGTGGGATGCCTACCAGAGCATGGCTTGCCAAGCTGTGCCATGTCCACACCCGGGATCCGAACCAGTGAACCCCAGGCCGCCGAAGCAGAATGTGCAAACTTAACCACTGCACCACCAGGCCGGCCCCCAAAATTATAATTTCAATGTCTACTCAAATCTCTTTTTCGTGTGCTTTCTCACGTATTCTTCTAAAGATGTCATTTTTACCTTAGAGCCAGTAAACATTGTGCTGTTTTGTTTTGTCTTCTTCTTCTTTCGTGGTTTTATTTTAAAATCAAATCTACCTAGAATGTATCATATTCTAAGGGGATGTGGGAAAGTGTAACTTTATCATACGTAGTTTATTTCTTGATCCCGTGTCATTGACTGAATAAGCTTCTATTTACTAATCGATGATGATACTATTGGCACTTAGTAAACTATTACGGGAACACGTGCCATTATTTCTGAAATTCTGATTCTTTCGCAGTGGTCTGTGCTCTTCTGCTGACACAGATGGCGATTCTCGGGCTGCACCAGCTCCTCGCAGGCTTGAGCTTCACGCTGTGGTTGACCATCTGACACAGACGGCGATTCTCGGGCTGCACCAGCTCCTCGCAGGCTTGAGCTTCACGCTGTGGTTGACCATCTGGTGCAGCAGCTCGGTCCTCGATAGCCGTCTCTCAAACACTGTGGTTCTTCGCGTTGACTTGCGCTTCCAGACAAGCTCTGCGTCACATCGGCAGGTTTAAGAGCCGCACGTGACTTTGCTCTGACTTACGCTCAGTCTTTAAACCTGAGAGTTCTCTCTCTGTCCCGTCGTTGCCTCCAGGTGACGTGTCTCCTTCGTGAGCTTCTCCATGTCAAGCCTCTGCCTTTCCGGGTAGGTTTACTCCCTGCTGGTTACTGTTGAGATGGGGTCTCAGATGGTCCCTATGACATGTTCCAAATTACTGCTGACTTTCCACAGGAAACGTGCTCATTCTACCACTGATTTCCCGCCGCTCTCTCAATGTCCCAGGACCTTTGCTCGCCTGCCGTGCTGCACGTCCGGTTGGGTCTGGCAGGAGACGTCCTGATAGGAAGGGCCACCACGGCGCCCTGGGGAAAGACTCCTGGAGGCTCTCGGGCAGCCCTGCCTGAGGTCACTTGGCGGGCAGGAGTCCTGGTCCTCGTCCCGCCCGCTCCCGTGCCCCACACTTGCCAGAAACGCCCGTGTGGTCCCACGGTTACTCACCCTTGCCCCAGCGCCCTGTGCTGTGGCATCTGTGTCTCTTTCCTTTGGCTTTGTTTGTTTGCTCTTTACACATTTTCTAACTTTCCAGTGTTTCAGTGAGAGGAAGGGCAGGGACAGCACTGAACGCCACCAGCCCAGGTCATCTCTCACAGCGCAGCCTTAAAAAGAGCCAAGGGCACCCCTACCATGTCTCAATGGCGTTCACTCACTTAAGGAGCAAATGAAGGCCAAGCTCCATCTTCCCACGTCCTGCGAAGGCTGAGAGTGACTGTAGCCTCTCCACCACAGAGGCCGGGCTCCTATGGTCAGCCGTGGCCCTGGGACACCTCCCCCTGCTCAGGCAACGGGCATGGAGACCTGGGAAAATCCCTCTCCCCATGACCTGGGTCAAGAAGCCCCAGGGCCCCTTGGGAGCTGGCTCCGCCCTGTGTCCCCAGTGATATGCGTCTGGGGCTTCCTGCCGGTCCCCCTGGGCCATGCGCGCTGGGGAAGGTTGCCATCTCCGCCTCGTGTCTGATTCAGTTGTTTCTTGAGGATCTGGGTTACGAAGAGAGCAACCCTCCGTGAAATCCACTTTGTGCCTTTTCCTCCAAGGACTTTTTAAAAGTACATGTGGAAAAAATTCGGGTTTTCAAAAATAGTAAGTGTTATGCAATAAATGGCACACTTCCTCTTTTCCATTAAAACAGAAAACACGTGGTTATTTTTAGCTCCGAGGTCCACGAGGAAGCAGGCAGCAGCGTGTGCCAGTGTGAGCACAGAAAGCTGTCTTCACCAGCTGCCCAAGCCCCTGGGGTGGGGCGCGTGTTAAGGGACCTGGGGCACAGTCAGTGCTGGTGTCGGTGATGGTGACGAGGGTCCCAGTGGAAACCACCACCACGGAGGAAGCCCCCACCTTCAGGCGGATGAACCGAGCTGAGGCCCTGCAGCCCCAGACGCGGTTCCCTCTTGTGCAGAACCAGGATGAGGGAACTGAGACCGTGGGTTTATGTAAAGTGAGGTTTAGTAAGAAATGTGCCCGAGTGCTCAGGGCACCTGATACTCAGTAGACGGAAACTGTTAGCGCCATTGTTATCACTGTGTTTGTCTTTTGATTTTGGCTCTGTGCAATAACGCCCTCCAGGGGCCAGGATCCGATGACTCCCTCTTCCCCGGGGACACCAACCCCACATCTCGCCTGCCCAGGGGACGTTGGGAAGCAGGGTGGCCCCGAGGACATCACGCAGTAAATATCAGGCATCTGACAGGGCTCCCAATGGCAAAGCTGGAAAGATCTGAGGAAAAAATAACAACACTGTTGGATCACCACCCACAGACTGGAATGTCCATGAGTCCACATCGATATAAACACACATTCAAACAAGCAAACGTGGGAGAAGAAACACTATCTCCCCACAGAAAAATTCGTATTAATAAACGAAGAAGGAGAGAGGGAAACAATAACACTACCGGGCAAACAGCGGCATGTTGATAGTCTCTGGCGGCCGGGAAAGTCTGGGGAGACACAGGGAGGGGCCTCTTCCCTGGTTGTGCTGATTACCCAGAGCTGGTGAGAAACGGTCTCTGGATGCGTCTTTAGGTCAGAGCTTCTCCAAGGCTCTCCCTGCACGACCCCCGCCAGGTTTTCCTTTCATGAGTCTGGTACCCGTTAACCTCAGGGGAATTCTGATTTATAAGACGTCCGAGCCTTGAACCACAGAATTACGAAAACCACAGACTTGAAATGAGGGTGAGAGGAAAAACATAAAGTGAACACACGCAGTTAGACGTTTCAACACGTTGATTTTGCACAGATGCCCTCGGTCCCACCACCCCTCTGACCCCGGCCCCACCACTCACCCCGGCCTTGTCTCCTGAGGAACCGGGTCAGGGTGGATAGAGAACGGGAAGAGGCTGGAGAGGCCAAACCCACAGGACAGACAAGCCAGACCCTGAGCCCACTGAGGAGCCAGGAGAAGGGGGAGTGAGGGCAGCCTCCCTGCCTGCAGGACAGATGGACAGACAGACGAGGAGACAGGGATGGAGCCCCGCGGGGGGCACACAGAGAGGAGACACCAGAAGCTCAGGAGGCCGCAGCCGGACGAGAGGCGCTGTCCTCTTATTTTGGACGAGGTTGGTATTTCTCCCAGTGACTCTGCAGGACAAGGCCCAGATCCACGCAGGCGACAGCCTCGACCTCAGGGCAGATGGGAGGCCCATTCGCACCCCTTCAGGTTCTCCTGCCAACAGGGTGGTGAGGCCCTGCAGCTCTGCCCTCTGATGGGAGAAGAGGAACGTGTTTCGATTTGTCTTTTCCTCCCTTGTGACACTCATGCCCAGGCCCTGTGGTCCATTTTGTTGTTCGTCTCTTAAAGCTCTTTACTCATTGAGGTACTGGACTTCTTACGTAACTGTCATAGCTCTGTGATCTGCTTGTCGCTCATGTACTATTTTCAAGTGAGGTTAGACTTACAAATCCTTCCTGTTTTTTCCTTTGGGTCCCATCCTGAGGTGAAGGCCACACTCAGGGACCCACAAACATGGGTGTTGAGAAGCCGAACCGTGGACTGAATGACACAAACGAGAAGAAAGGGGTCACGAGGAGGAGACGGGAAGACGTGCAGGCCCCTGGGGTTGGGTTGACACGGGGCCCGGGACGGACACCACGGACATTGATGGTGCACTCCGAGCCCCAGCTGGGACAGTGAAAGGCGGGACAGACAGGCCCCACTCTGGTCGTGTGCAGAGCCCAGCGTTGGGGAGGGAAATCGTCACCTCCACCTCGCGGGGCCCGGCGGCCTGAGAGTTGAGCTGCTGAGACAGCAGCTGGAGGAAAGCATCCAGGTTCACGTAGCGTAAGTTTTAGTGACACGGGGGCCTCATGAGGGTGATAGAGACCCAGGGAAGCGGCAAAACCAAATGCTTTTCGCTGGGTCGAAGGAGGAGAGGAGATTGAGGAAAGTAACAGAGACACCTGGAGAGAGCACGGAGACGAGAGTGACTCTGGTGAGGTCAGCTGCACAGAATTCTCGGAGGCTCCCCTCTGGAGCTGACGGTTCCCTCCTCCCGGCGCGGGGCGACACCTTCCTCCCTGGTTTACCTCCTGCCCTCAGGAAGGAAGGGGGCTCAGAACACTCTTCTGGCACCTGCTGTTTTTCCAGGGTCTTCAGCTCAAACAATCTCGCCCAAGTGGCATTTCCGGGGTCACACATTCCGCCCCCTTTGCTAGAGGACAAGTCAGAAGATGGGGAACAGTCGGAACGTGCTGCCTTCTGCATGAATGAGAAATAAGCAATGAGGAGCCTCCTGAACCTTCCCCAGGGTGACTCCAGGCACGGGTTGGGGGCACTGTGAAAGGGTGATTTCTTTTCAAAGTAAAATCATGACTTATGCAAACATAAAATGCACACGTTGCAGTTTGTTTAACTCATGAATTAACGAGGGAACCAGTAAGATGTTACAACCAGTTCACAGCAGAATCCAGACCCATTCACATGCAGACAATCAGAAATGCTGAAATAAATTTACAAATAGATGCGAAATGGGTCAATCCCTACAGGGTGATAATCAATTTCACTTGAACAGACAAAATTTATTTGCATTTCTACAGGCAAGAATTATCTGCATTAGTTCAAGCTTTCTGCAGCCTGAGAGTTGTAAAATAGCTCAAAGAGGATGAAAGGCACAGGTCCCAGTAGAATCACAATCCAGGGGGAGCCGGACACACAGCAGTGGTTTTTCCAATTTTTCCCATTTTCATTTTTCACAGTTTTTCTAGCAGGCTGCTGACAGCAAACACAGTTCTGTCTGTGTGGCCAGGACGCTGTGTGAGGCCACCTCGTGCCCTGGCCGGGGGTCCTTTGGAAAACTGAGCCGGGACCAATTACTAGGGGTGGGGTGCGGGCTGCAATCCAGGGGAACAGGAGTGGGGGGTGACCGGGAAGAAAGGAGAATAAATGCAAAGTGGGGCCTTTCATTTTGTTCTGAGCGGGCTGCAGATTATGAGGAAGACAGTGAGACTATGGCTCATCAGGGCATCTCCAGGGAGGCCACGTGGAACCACCGCCTCGAAAAGCTCTGTGGGTGGGGAGGGAGGGCGGGCAAGCAGTTTACCTTGCTGGTCCCTTCCCACTGGCCCAGACCCCTCCAAACAGCCACTGACCTTTGCCCAAAGCCGGGGCTGTGACCACTGGGGGGTCAGGATGACGGAGGCTGGCATCTCAAACCAGACAGGAGGGAGGACGGGGGAACAGTCTGTGTGGGATGGAGCAGACAGCAGGCAGTCCTGCAGTCCGTGGTGATCTTGTCACGGCCCCCAGGCTCTGGGGCAAAGTCTGGGCCTGGGCGGCATCTGAAGGAGAGAAAACACTGCCCCATCTCTGCCCAGGTGTGGGGACACTGTGACCACAGTCGGGGCGAGGGTGACGGCAGGTGGCTGCTGAGCTGCTGCTTCTGGGCCGGGTGCTGACCCCACTGGCACGTGAGGTCGGACAGTCACACCAGGAGCCCTCACTTGTCTGAGGAGAAAACCATTAGCCCCTCTGGATGCGGGGTCTCTGATGATAACGGCCACAGATGCGCGTCCAGGTCTCCATCCGCCATCTCACACCCCTGGGCTCTAGGACCCCACTCCCATGGGGCATCATCGGGATCTTTGACAGAGGGCCGCCCTCCGGCCACAGGAGGGCCCTTCCCTGAGCTCCTGAGGGCTGGGGTTGTCGCGATTTACAACCCTTAACAGGTGACTGCCAGGCAGGGGCACAAACACTCAAAGCCACTCACCTCCAGATGGGGACACCTGCGAGCCATGACCTGCAGAGTCCGGAGTTCCTCCACGGGATGGAGCCCTTGTCCCTCCACAGGCCTGCATGCGCCTCCTCCCCATCCCCGTCCACTCCCCACTCCCAGCCACGTTTCCGGGGAGCATGTCCTTCATACAAATCTCATCTCAGAGTCTGCATCTGGAACCACACCCACATGCCGCTATCCAAGTTCCGTTCCAGGAAGGTGTCTGTGGGGTGAGCTGGGAAGAAGGGGGGTGCTCCGCATCTGGGGACTCAGACTCTGCCCGGGCGCCTCTCCTGAGCCGGTTTTCATCTGTGTCCCTTCCCTGTGACGAACCACGGCCATGCGTGGTTCAGCTCTCAGCGAGCTCCAGGCCCTTCCAGAGAGCAGTCACACCAAGCACCGCCTTGGGGATCCCGAGCCTGCGGCTGGCGGTGTAACCGCAGGCCCGCCAGCACCAGGTCAACTGAGCCATCTCTTATCAACAGAGAGGTTGAGAATCGCCTTTCAGGAAACAGGAAACGTGCCAAGTCACGTGGCCAGAGCACGCGCAGAAGAGGAAATCTTGACTTGAAATGACCGTGGAACCGAAGATCCCCCTTCCCACGGAACCCAAGGACAGAATGCGACCGGAGTTTGAAGGTCGGGCTCTCATCAGAAGCGAGGGCCCTGGTTCAGGAAGATCCAGTGTTAAAATTCACAGAGAATGTCTAGAGCCCCGTCGTAAACAGTTAGAACCCCGTCATAAATGCTTGAAGCCCAGCAATGGAAACCCGTCCCCCCAGAGTTTGCGCGTGCCTAACTGTTGTCTAGACCCCCTAAATTTCACCCCAAATCCTGCTCTGGGGAGACAGATGAGGGCCCCCTGCCTCCCTGCAGGTCGGCCTCGCAGAATAAAGCTGGTCTCTTCGCAAAGGCTGATGCCCGACTAGCGGCTGTTTATGTGCACCGGGCAGAGAACCTCATTCCGTGTGGTCACTGTCAGAGCGAAGGCAGTTTTGGGGGCACAGGCGGCTCCCTTGGGCCCTGCAGCAAGGCTAACCGTACACACACACACACACACACACACACACACACACGTGAGGCTGGGAAACCACACGGCAGGCGTTGTGCAGAGATGCCTCGGAGTGTAGGACCAGTGTGTGTGTTCCCATCTGTTGTTATTCATTTGTGTGCGAGAACCTATCGCACACCAACCTCTGCTCCACCAGCTCAGGCGGCTCTGGTCTCGGGGCTCAGCAGCCCGGTAAGACGCAGGTGTCAGTGGGGGTGACACCAACCACGCGGTCAGGTCGCGCCCACCCATCTACGCCACTTGCTCTTGCTCTACCGCGTAACTTGACCAAACGTTACATAAACCAGCTACGCATCGTGTAAAAGGAGAGAAAGTCGTTTCTACAATACACAGTTTGGGAAATCAAGACAAAGGCAAGTGAAGTCACTTTAAAAATTGCTTTTGAATTAGCTGCAGACAAGATACCTCAAAATACGAAAAGCAACTTGTGAAAATTTGGAAGATTTCTGGTCTCAGGTGACTTTACAAACATATTCAAGTCTCAGTCCTGGTACTTAAAAAAAAGTACCAAAAGTGGGTATCTTAGGGGATGAAGTAAGCACGTGGTTTATACCAAAAATGAAAATAAGACTCCAGTCCTGACCGGCTGACTAGTCTCCACCCTACACGAAAATACAGTCAAGGCCAGAGCTGCCCAAACGATGACAGAGGAAGCAGAGGGTGGCCCCAGGTATGCGGTGGCCTTGGGTGTGCAGTGGCCCCGGGTGAGCAGTGGCCCTGGTTGTGAGGTCATTCTGGGTGTGCTGTGGCCCTGGTTGTGCGGTGGCCCTAGGTGAGCAGTGGCCCTGGTTGTGAGGTCACTCTGGGTGTGCTGTGGCCCTGGTTGTGCGGTGGCCCTGGGTGAGCAGTGGCCCTGGTTGTGAGGTCACTCTGGGTGTGCAGTGGCCCCAGGTGTGCAGTGGCCCTGGTTGTGAGGTCACTCTGGGTGTGCTGTGGCCCTGGGTGTGCGGTGGCCTTGGGTGTGCGGTGGCCCTAGGTGAGCAGTGGCCCTGGTTGTGAGGTCACTCTGGGTGTGCTGTGGCCCCGGGTGTGCTGTGGCCCTGGGTGTGTGGTGGCCCCGGGTGAGCAGTGGCCCTGGTTGTGAGGTCACTCTGGGTGTGCTGTGGCCCCGGGTGTGCTGTGGCTCTGGTTGTGCAGTGGCCCTAGGTGAGCAGTGGCCCTGGTTGTGAGGTCACTCTGGGTGTGAGGCGGCCCCGGGTGGGATATTGACCAGAGGGGAGAGGGGCCTTTCTAGCGTGATGGAAACTTGATGCATCTCCATTGATTGTGCACCTTTATCAGAACTTATCAGCACGTACAGTCAGAATCTGAAGATTTCATTGTATGAAAAGTAAATCTCATGAACTTATTAAGAATTAATGCATATTTATAAGTTTTAAGTTAAAAATATATGCAAAGTATGTCTGCTTCCTTATTTTTTATTATCACTTTCACCATTTTAAACTTTATAATTTTAATTAACTAACAGACCATGTTGGCTTCAGAAATGTGTTCCTTCTCTCTGTTACTTTCATAATGAAGGAATAAATGTATTTTAAATAAAATTTTACAATTTTCACCATCACCTGGGAGGCTCATGATCCTGTATGAAAGGGAAACACCGTCGTGCTAGAGTCAGAACTTTTCTGATTAGAAATTTAACAAAGTTGATGACCCTGAGTGTCCTGGAGCCTGAAACACAGAAGACGGCCCACCCTTGAATTCTAACAGGCCCAGCCAGCAGAGGCCAGGAACCCGCCCTCTCCAGCCCTCCTTTCTCTGGGCCGATGGGCAGGGGCACTGGGGACCCCAGGAGCCTACTGGCCCCAGTTCTCCGGCAGGATGCCCACTGGGCCCAGGGGGGAGGGGATCATCCGGGTGGGTCCCCTGGCTGGGCAGGGAGCTGCTGCCATTAGCAGAGGTGCCGACGTGCTAAGTACACCTGGGAAAACGGGACTGAATGCTTGTCTGCCTGAGAGAACTTCACCCCTGCACCTGCTCCAGTCAGACGCGCGCCCTCGACCACAGCTGCCTGCAGGGCTGGTCACTGATGCGAATGCCAGCCTGGGATCTCTGTTCCTCCCTCCACCGGCCTCCTACCTCACTTCTCACCATCCCTGGGGCTCAGAAACCACTCCAGGCCCCCAGCAGGTCCAGAGACCCCATCTGCACTGCTTCCCTGAGACACCACCAGCTGACAGAGAGGCTGCAGCTCCTCCTGCTGCGGTGGCCAGAGGCCCTGCTGTGCCTCCACGGGCTCCTGGGGACGGAGTCAGGCTCAAGGGCACGTGCTGCTTCTGAAGGAGTGGTGTGTGCACACGGGAGAGCGCCACTGTCTTCCTGTACACACGGTGCAACGTGTGGGTGAAGCCACCTGCACGAGAGGCAACGAGGCGCGGGCAGACAGCTGCTGCTCTGCGGGCCGGGGTGGCCCTCCTGTCTGCTCATCTCAGGCCGGACACTGCCCCGCACTGGGCCTGCAGCCCCAGGCAGACCCCCACTCACAGGGTGCAGAGGATGGAGCCCAGCTGGTGTTCCGGGTAGCTGGAGTTGACGCTCACCTGGCGTCTCTTCGTGGGAGGGGTTTCTGGCCAGTGTCAGGCTCTGACACCACTGGAGGCCCTGGGAGACCTGGAAGGACTGGCCTTCTCAAGTGAGCTGAGGCAAGAGGACCCCTGAGGGAGGCCTGAGGGAGAGGCTGAGCTCCAGACTCCAGCCCCACAATGCTGGGTGATTCTGAGCCTCTCGGGGCCACGCCAGGACCCAGGGGTGCCCGGAGGGAGCACCTCCCAGGAACCAGAGAGCAGCTCTCCCCAAAGCCCCATGCAGGGACATTTGCTGATAAAAGAATGAACTGCAGGGAGGGCTGGAGCAGCCACGCCCTGGGGGGATGGGGTCCCTCATGCTGGAGTGGGACGCTCCTCTCCCTTCTGGGTCAGGGCTCAGCTCGGCTCTGCCTGCTCTTGATCCTCTGCCGGCCCTGCCAGGCTCGGGAATCAGGCCTGTAGGCCTGTCCCTTCACAGCTGCTCCATGCTCTGGGCTCGCACCATGTTCATCCCTGCACATTCGCAGTCCAGAGGTCAGGGGTCAGGAGAGCACAGAGGCGAGTGTGCACAGAGACACCTGGAGTGCCACACAAGGGGCCACAGGGAGCTGACCCCGGAGGGCCCCTTGGAGTTTCAGATCAGGGGGCTCCAGTAAGGGGAGACCCCCAGACTAGGGGCCTCATCTCAAACGCCTCATTAACGCCTTATGGGCGGTGATTTGGCAGGAACCCCACACCCACCACGCAGGGAGTCCCTTGCCCACGGGCCATCCCAGAGGAGCAACTACCAGGCGCCTCATCCTGGGGCGACTCCCTCCCTTCCTTGGGGTTCTCTTTGCAGTTACGCAACTGGGGCCACCAGTGGCAGACATCACACGCAGAGGTCACTTTGACCTTCGTCACAGCATCTGCCCTAAGGCACTCTCTCCAGCAGGGAGAGGGCAGCGCAGGTGGACATCTAGGGACGGCAGCCACTCCCTCCCATCAGGCCTGTAGTGCCCGCATCTCTGAACACGGGATGACATGTGGGGACTCCAGGACTGGAGCCTCTCGGGGGGGCCTGCATCTAGTTTCCAAAGCAACTCTGACTCTCAAACCATTGGAGACCCCTCCTTATTCGAGGTACTCTCCTGATTTGGAGGAGAGATTTAGAATAAGTATGTAAGATCGGGCAGAGCTGTGATACAACACAAGCCAGCACAGCTGAGCTGGAGACCATGACAGACATGCTGCTGTGGGGTGGCCAGCGCCAAGCCTGGGACCAGAGGAGGAGGAACGTGGCAGCACTGTGGTGCGTCCTGTGCCAGAATTGGGACCTAGACACAGGAGAAGCGTGTGCGTGGTGGGCAATCCTGACAAACTGGGACGGGACTGCTGGGCTGTCTCCTGGGAATGTGAGCACCGCAGGCTGTGGTTACCGGTCGAGGTCAGCCGTAGGCGTGACGAGGATAGAGGTGTCACACACTCCTACTTCTGGACAGAGAGTGGTCTCTGTGACTGATGAAGACCAGCCTGGTGTCCCCCTAGCGTCCACTGCAGCTGCTCCCACGGGGGCCAGAGCCCAAAGCACAGGACCCACTGCAGGTGGGGCAGGCGGACCCTGTGCCAGATGGAGAATTTCAGGAGATCTGGTTAACGCCGAGAGAGTCCAGTTCTCAATGGGGGTCGTGGCCACCCAGGTGCTGACATGTTCCAAAATTCACCAGACGCACACTTAACATGCCTGTGTTCTATCGTACGGAAGTTACACCTTCATAGAGCTGACTTTCACTAAGAAACAAACCGTATCTGGGGCGATACATCTTCTACTGGGTGTTTATAAAGCCCTCAGAACTCAATCGTTCCCCTCGTTTGTCAGCACCACCCAGGGCCCGTCCTCGCACGTCTGCAGCCCGAGCGCAGTCTACACAACACCCACGCCCTCCTCGACCTCTAGCAGCTTTGTTGCCTCTGACAGGGAACAGGCAGTAACCTGCAAATGCGGCACATCCGACCCTCAGCGTGTCAGTTGGGCGGCAAGTGTCCACTGTGTCTGCCAGCCTGGGCACGGTACTAGGAGAAGCTGGAGGTATGAACTAGTGTCCACACCGTATCCTAGAAGGGCAGAGACACAGCGGAGTAAGCGCAGACCAGCGCCAGTAACTGGATACAGGGCCATGGCCAGAGCTCAGGGAGGCTGTAACCACGGGCCACCAGGACCGATTCAAACTGACCGTCTTACCAAGAGCGACTGAGCTGTGTCTCAGGAACTGAGAGGCCTCTTGTCCAGTTCAGGCCTGTTGAGACCACCAACCCACCACCTGGACCTGTCGAATGCCCAGTCAGTGACTCTCTGCCATCAGGGGCTGCAAACCCCACCCTCAGGTCACCTAACACCTCATCTGTGAGTAGGCGTCCTGTGAGAGCATGGAGCTTGACTGCGCTGGTGCAGGCCGTCAAATACGTCACTTCCCTCCTCAGTCGCTGTCTCCACACCTCAGACCACCCCCCATCCCACAAATTGAGCGCAAGTCCTGGGTCTGGAACACACCTCTGAGAGCTCTGACTCCCGCCTCCTGGCTGGCCGACCTCGAAAAAGCTGGTGGTGTGATCATTGGCTTTTTACGGGCATCGGGCAGAGAACCCTGTCTTTGTGTGGTGATGTGGCCACAGAGAAGGGATGCACATGTCCTCCAGGTCAGGGAGGGATGCGGAGAGGTGGCCTCTGAGGGCGGTCTCAGAAGACACAGCACAGAGGGAGGAAGGAGGGAGCATGAGAAAGGGCATCCCAGACAGGTGACCTCGGAGATGGGGAATGATGAGGGACCATGTCTTTCAGGGACCACAGCAGCTCAGTGAAGCTGGAATGCAGGGAGCAGGACAGAGGCTGGGCAGAAATAGAGAGAAGGGAAAGGAGGGAGGGACGGAAGGAGGAAAGGAGGGAAGGAGGGAGGGAGGGAGGGAGGGAAGCAAAGGAAGGAGGGAAGGGAAGGATGGAAGAGGAGGGAGGGAGGGCAGAAGGGAAGGAAAGGAGGGGGGAGGGAAGGAAGGAAGGAGAGAGGGAAGGAGGAAAGGGAAGGATGGAAGAGGAGGGAGGGAGAGCAGAAGGGAAGGAAAGGAGGGAGGGAGGGAGGGAAGGGAAGGGGGAGGGAAGGAGGGAAGGAAAGGAGAGGGAGGGAGGAGAGGAAGGGGAGGGAAGGAGGGAGGGAAGGAGGGAAGGGAAGGGGGAGGGAGGGAAGGGGGGGCGGAGGCTAAGTCGGGCCCCGCCCAGGAGGCGGGAGCGAGTCGGGGCAGAGGGAGGCAGCGAGTTGAGGCTGGCGCACAGCCGCGCCCCCTCGTGCAACCGCGGCCCGCCCGCGGGTGGCCTCTGCTCGCCCCGATGGCCGTGCCTGGGCGCCCGGTTACCAACGCGGCCGTGACGCGGCGGCCGGCGCGCGGGGAGGGCGGAGCGGCCGAGCGCTCTCACGCGCAGCGCGGGCGCCGCAGCCCGCACGTCCGCCCGCTCGGGGCCGTTTCCTCAGGCGGCGGCTCCGGCAGCAGCATCGCGCCAGAGCCTCGGACGGAGCCGCGCGGAGCCCCGAGTCCGGACGGCGGGGGGCGAGCGGTGGGGGACGCGGAGGGAGGCGATACGGAGGGGCGGGGAGGGCAGCCACCTTCTCTCGCGGCGACCTGGCGGGATGGGGGGGGCGGGGTCGCGGGCCCGGGCGCTTCCGGACGCCTCCTGATGGCGTCACAGGCCACACGCAGCAGGCACCAGGGACCTCCTGCGGGAGGGGCACGCGCAGGGGACGGGCGTGTGAGACAGGGCCAGAGCCGCCCCAGCGCAGCAGCCCGGGGCCTCCAGTCTGCGCGTGCGCAGTGTCGTCCTGTCGCCCTCCCTCAGGCTGGTGCTAGTCTCCCAGAGCAGCCGTGGGCTTCTGGCCGCTCAGGTCGGGGCCTTCTCGGACTCCCCAGTTCCGAGGCACACGGTCTTTACAGCGTTTCCGCCGGCAAAGGACCCACTCCTCAGCGCGCCTGACCACGATCGTGACCCGCTCCCCGCGGAGTCTCCGCTTGAGGGCGCAAGAGCCACCTCTCCCCTCGCTGTCCACTCCCCTCACGTCTCCTGGCAGCCAGGTCGCCCAGAGCCCGCACTCCGCTCCGCGCATGCGCGGAACCCCTCCTCGCCTCCCCAGCGGTCCCTACCTGGATTTGCGGCACTCCCGTACTCCGCGCCTGCGCAGAACCCCTTTTCGCCGCCTCAGGGGTCTGGGAGGCTGAGTCCTGCGGCGCTTCCGTACTCCGCTCCGCGCGTGCGCCGGGTCTGTGGCGCGCCCTCCGCTCTGCGCGCGCGGGGCTCGGGGAGCGCGGGGTCGCGCCGGATCCGTGGGCTCTGCAGTCCGGGTTGGATCGTGTGGTGCGGTCGCCGCCCGCACAGACGCACATACGTGTAGATTTCCAGTTTTATGGAGGGTTTCTCTAACGGGGACGTCGTGAGCTGACGTTTTCCTGAATAAACACCGGTGGCATTTCTGTACGCACGTGGTCACCGTGTCCCCGTCGTCCCTGTAGCCCCGGGCCCTGTCATCGCCGCCTCGCTCAGGGCGGGGGGCGCGGGGCCGGCGGCGGTCCTGCGGCCTCACCGGGTGCTGTGTGGGGTTGTCCCTCGGAGGGGCCTCGGCCACTGGTGTCCGGGCTGCGTGTCCGGGCCGCGACTCTGCGGGGAGGGGCGTCAGGACACCGGGGAGGGTTTGGGAAGGTAACCCCTGGACATTCCGGGCCAGGAAGGGGTGGCCCTGGGGGGCAGGTCGCCGACGGCGGAGGCCCGCAGGGACTGTGGGGTCCTTCCTCCTTCAGGGGGGAAATGGGCTGGCGTCCACGAGGAGGGTCTAGGGGTCCCCGCTGGCCTGCGAGCGTGGCCGTTGTCGCCCCCATGCGCCCCACAGGGCGGCCTCCCTCGACGGCCCCCGTGGACGCTCCGTGACTACGGCAGACCTGTGCAGCAATGGGAGCGAAGGAAGCTGTGGCCCGACTCCTCCGTGCGTCCCGGGGCCGAGGGTCAGAGGGCACCTCCTTCCCCTTCCAGTGGGAGGTGGGCGGGGCCGGGGCAAGAGGCCTCTCCAGTGCGGGCTTTGCCCACCTGGCGGTGCCCCTTAGCTCCCACATGCTGCCTGAGACGCCCAAGCCTGTTGGCAGTTGTGTTTCTTGAGGTTTCCGGGCTGTGGGGTGCATGGGTATTGGCCGGAGGGTGTCCTGTCCTCATCTTTCACTGGCAGGAGTGATGTATTCAGGGAAGACAATGATGGACAGTCCAGGAGTCATGCCAGATGTTTGAGATGAGACAAGGGGGGTGGGCCAGGCTGGAGTGTAGGTGGAAGAGGGAGGATCTGGCACCTGGCGGGTGGGAAAGGGGACTTGGGCCTGGCAGAGTGGAAGGGGCGGGCCAGCCAACCCAGGGGCCCCATGGGCACATTGGAAGGTGTCCTGCGTTACAGAGGAAGACAGGGTTAGACCTCGATAGTTAAGTTCCAATCCCAGAATGTTGCCTGGAATTTGTATTATAATTGTGTTTCAGATGATATTTCTACTTGATCTCTTTCTCTTAAAAATGGAATCCAGCATGGTGACTGAGGCTGTTTCGGTTCTGGTTAATCAAGGTTTTAGTGCACTAAGATTTTACTGGCTGGTTATAAATTAAATATAATTTTGGGCTATCTAACAGTGCCTTTGTGCAACTCTCACTGTTGCAAGTGGAGAATGAAATGAGTGCAGGGGACGCGAATGCGGTCTGTTCATCATCAGTAACTTTAATGGAGTTGGGTGAAGCGGCCTGGCAGGAAGACCCAGCCGACCGGGCTGCCTCCGCAGCCTCCTCCAGAAGCCCCTCGCTCAGTTCTGGGGGCTGGAAGGCTCTCGGAGACGGAGGGAATGACAGACGCAAATGAAACCGTTCAGTGCTGTCTTCTCAAGGTCTATCAGCAGTCACGTCCACCCCCGGTGGTTTGGTCCCATCCCTTGTGGTTTTGTCCCGGTTTATCTGAATTGTTTGTGCAGAAACTGTTTTTCCTCAGCTGAGAAGACCTGCTTACGTGCACGTTTTCTTTTTAGACAACTGTCTGTTGTCATAGGCCTCTTTTTCCATCTGTTCTTGGGGAATTCCTGGGAAGAATGTGGACGAGGCGTGAGAAATGACCTTCACCTAGAAGCAGGTCCCCACCGTAGGGTGAGAGTGGAAACTGGTGCTGTGTTTTTAGATGAAATTTCTTTGGGAAATAGTTTCTATTTTATCAATAATCCCCTGGCCGATGTTTTAAACCAGTATCTGTAACACTGCCTAAGACTTTGGAATAAATGGATTTCAGTAAGGAAAAGCCGTCTCCGAGAGCTGCGTTGTAAGGGGGGCTCAGCAAATAGGATGGAGAGGAGACCGACAAATGAGGGGCCCAGGGCCACAGGCGCAGGTGAAAGCCAGACAGAAGCGAAGCCACGTCCGCGGCATATGGCACTGGTGCCTCCTGAGGAGAGAGCTCCCTGCGCCCCACACGGGGGTCTGAGGTTGCCTTTCTAACTAGGTCAGGCTTCTTGTCCCGTCCATTTCTGGCCCGTCTGTGGTGCTGACTGCAGTGTGAGGCAGTCAGTGCCCGGCCCGGCCCTCTGCTTCCCCCCCACCACTCCCCCGTCATCTGCTCTCTGTTCTGTAACCGTGATTATATCTCCCTTGGTCTTGGGTGTCTGTGTGAACAGTGCCGAGGCCAGGATGGCATTTCCCCCCCTATGGGCCCAGGAGCCCACCCTGAGCCAGTGGAGGGAAACATTCCCAGCATTAAGGCCGAACACTTTTTTTTATGTGCCATTTTTTTCTTTGAAATCGTGCCACATTTAGTTTCCTTCTGCTGATACCTTTTGTTTCTTAACATTCATAATTGTGTTCTTCCTGATGAAAGTGTTGTGTACCGTCTCGTGTGCTCACACGGATCCAGCTCCTCTGGGCAGAAGCAGCTATGTGGGATTGTTTCCACCGTTACTGCCTTTTCTGGGAAAGCCTCCAGGCTCCTGCTGCATCTGGACTGGCCGTTCACTCTGCCTGCATGTGGCCATCATCTGGGACTTCTGGGCAAGTTCTGCTGTTTTGTGGGTTCTACACTATGAGTCAGTGTCCCCACAGGACACACAGGGCGCACAACATCATTCCTGGAGGGTTTAATTCGGGGACTCATCCAAAGACACGGGCAGAAAGCGGGAAGTCACAAAACCAGGCCAACATCCAGCCTGATGACGGCAGAGTCGTCCTCGCTCTGGCTGAGGGGGGAGGGGGGAGCGTTCGTGGATCCGTGGACTCACCTGGGAAGGAGCGGCAACCTTCTCTGAGGGCCAAAGAGAGATTCAGATGACCTGTCAGAGAATAAAGCCCAGACCTGCCCTCCTGCCGACGTCTGGCCAGGGGTCCTGCCAGCCAAGTAGAGCTGGAAGCCTGTGGACGAAGCTCTGCAGGCCAGCCTCCCGGCCCCTTGAACTAGGGCACGGGGGAGCATTTACACCCAGATGAGGGTAAACGCCACACAACCGGGCTTGTGCATGGTTTTGTTGGGTGTCTTGACTTTAGAAAGTGGTGAAGAAGATGTTAACCATGCAGATCGAATTCAGAAGTGTGTCCAACTCGCATTGTGAACAGCACAAAAACATTGAGGAAATGTTCTTCTAGGGTTGGAAACTGTAATCCAGCTCAGCGAGTAAGTCATTGACAGAGAAGATCAGACGTGGTTTTGTGGTTTCATGTTGTCTTACCCATGAATGCAAATAAAAAGGTCGACCAGCATGTGTGTGGGAATGACGCTCACTGGTCAGTTACAGCCACAGGTCCCTCTGGATTCAAGAGTTCACCAAAATTCAGCAGAAGTGTCTGAGAATCCCTCAGCCATGTGGCGTTTACAATGCAGGGTACTGTGTACATTTATTATTTGTAAATTATGTGCTACAGATGCTTTATTTCACTAAAATTGATAATGTATATGCACACATATGCACATGGATGTGTTTGTTCCTTTACCAGCACGTCACGGCTGCCGCGGGGTCTGCCCTGGGATGGCTGCTTCCTTGTACTGGTCAGCGTTGTTTCCTATTGTATCAAATTCTCGAAGATTTTCAGTGATTATACTGAGCTCTTCTTATAATTGTGGCAAATTGCTCATTTACTCGGCAGACGGCCCTGTGGTCTGTGCTGAGCTCATGGTGGTGGAGGGCGCGCCCTCGTCCTGGGGTGATCGGGCCCTGGGAGTCATGTCAGATCCCCGAGGCCTCACAGACAAGCCGGGGCAGCTGAAACCACATGCCGGACCTGCCGAATTCCCCAGACAGGTGTGACTGAGGGTACAGAGCACCCCGTCCGTTCACATAAATAAAATCCCCGTAAATGGGATGCATGAGCCCTATCTCTCATTTAAGTCGGTGAAAAGTACTTCATTTTTCATTTCATTTTCTAAAAATGTACGGTTAAACCTGCTTATAAAATAGTTTTGTTCTGAAGCCTTGGATCAAAGCTGCTCTGCGTCTGGACAGGTGGCAGTTGTCTCTCGTCAGCAGGCTACCCGACCAGGTGCACAAGGTGGGGACCTGCTGTCAGTGCCACTGCTGAGCGCCGCTGTCATGCCTCCCCCTGCACCGCAGGAGCCCTGTTCCGGAGGCATCCTCTGGGGTGGGCTATCAGTCATTCTCAGTGACAAGTGGGCTTGCTCTGAAAACGCATTTCTTCATGATGAGAGGCAGTCGGTGATAGTGGCTGGCCTTTCCACAATTCGGTTAGTTTTCTTTTTCCCAATTGTGTCAGGGAGCGACTCCAAACCCTCCGTCCGTTGCAGAAGACACAGCCCTTCCCACACCTGCCTCATTATTCAGTTCAACAGGTTGATGGGGTGTTGAAATGCGAAGAATCCAGGAGGCGACAGCATAAGGCTGAAACTATGGGTTTTTAAGTGAGAAGCGACAGTGACAGTGTTCATGCTTTCTCATCCCCGGAAACTGAATCCTTCCTCCTGCCCAGAGCCTGCATGCCGGGCTGTCGCTGGCTCTCAGGAACAGATGGACCGGTTTGGGGCTCCAGAGCTCGCTCCCCGTCCTGGAAGCTTCTGTGCATGACCAGTGAGGCTGCCCGTCCGTCCAGATGACGATGTGAACCAGGCCTGCGTGGTCCTGTGTGGGGAGTCCACATGCCTGTCCACTTGCCCCATCTCCCCTCCTTCCCATCGAGGGCTCTTCTATTGGGGTAGACTGGCTGGGGGGTGGAGGGAATCAACATGCTTCTCACCCCCCTTCCAACCTGCCGGAAACTTCCACAGTGGAGGTTGAAGGAGGTCGACACATCACAGCCCCATCTCAGCTGTCGCTGGGAGGCTGGTCCTCGCTGGTGACCACGTCCTTTCTCTCCCATCACCCTGAGTCTCCAGCCTGTGACTGCCATCGGTGGCGTCCCTCCCCGCCGGCAGCCGCCGCCCTCCTGGTGTTGGAGCTGCTCGGTGTCTGTGCTCACAGGGGTCCGAGAGGCTCCAGAAGCTGGAAAGCGGCTTGTACCACGTGGTGTGACATTTCCAGAGACATTGGGGCTGTCTGAGCAGGGGGGACACTGGTCTGTGGGCACCACTGAAGTGGCAGAGGCTGGTGCTGGGGGCAGGTGACCCGACCTGCCCGGGACACAGTAGGGGGCTGCCAGGGTCACCTCTGCAAATGCCAGCGCAGATGGGGGCCTCAGGGTTTCCCTGCACAGCCACTTCTGGAGGGAGCCCTGTGTGGCACACGGGTGTGTTTGTGACGAGGGGCGTAGCTCACAACGCTCAGGATGATCCCAGAGACATCGGGGTGGGAGGCCGTGGGATGGCAGTGCAGCCTGTGAAAGTCGCCGACACCCCTGGGCTGTGGCTGTCCTCTCGGACTGACCCACAAGGCTGCCCCACGGTGCACGGTGGGCCTGGGGGAGGAGGCTGGAGCCCTTCTGATCGTTTTGGTTCTTCCTTGCAATAAGAAGCAGGCATGCGGCCTCCCATTGAGGCCCCGTCAGCGGATGCAAAGCCCTCCCTGCCGTCCACAGGGGCAGCACAGTTAAAGCAGAGATGGACGTCACTGCAGACAGGGCGGGACCTGACAGTTGCCCTCTTTCCGAAGCAGAGAGCAGACGGGTGACCCTTTGTTGGATGATGTGAAAGATGCACCAGTTTGTGAATTCCAGCAGAAGCTGATGTGGCCACTGAGTAAAGCCTGCTTCATGGTTCATAAACCAGCTGCCTAACTGTGGCTCAGGAGGCCCAGAGAGACGGCCTGGCCATACTCCAGCAGAGGTCAGCCCAAGAACACGGGTCTTCTCAGCAGCCTCACTTTCTCTTCCTTCACGTCCGGCTGCTGTGCTCTGGAACATTCCAGACCTGCCTTCTCTACAGGACACGTTGGTCCTGGGTGGTGGCCGTGTGGCTGCTGTTTGGGAACCGAGTACAGGTGCGTGAGCTGGGCCAGGGGTCTCACACCTGTGCCCAGGCTCCACTCTGGGGCTGGGGCTGAGCCCCCCACGTGGAACTGGGACCTCCTGGCAGGTGACACGCTCCCTCGGGGGGCACAGAGGGTGTGGTGTCCATGAGTCTGCAGCACTGCTCAGCGTGACCTGTGCCACGGTCTTGTCCACAGCCCGTGCACACGGAGCCGCTGCAGGAGAGCAGGCCTGGGACTGGCAGGCTCGCCAGGCACCCACTGCGTGACCTCAGACAGGCCACCTCCCCTATCTCCAAGGCTGGGACGATGACACCCCCTGGGAGGCACATGTCCTGAGATGAAGAATCGGCCTGCTGGCAGGCAGCAGCTGCACGTGTCCCTCTCCAGGCTCCTCTGGAGACCTCTGCGCACCAGCTCTGTTCCCGCTCACGTCTCAGGGACACAAGCAGCCGGCAGGCTGTGGCTGGAGGGCTTGGTCTGCGGGCAGAGAACCCTGGTCCAGGAGGTCTTACCGGTGAGCACAGCCCAGGGCTGACCGGACACCAGCAGGAGAGCAGCCCGATGTTGAGCCATCTACTCAGTGGACTTTGCCACAACCAACGAGGTCAGAAAGGCAGGGGAGGACACTTGCCGTGAGTGAGAGGCGGACAAAGCCGGGGACACCGAGTCAGAACCAAAGACAGTGCTGGGGTTTCCTGGAACATGTAGGAGCTCCCCCTGAATCCCACGCCAGCAGGGCCAGAGTGATCAGCGGTTCTTAGACAGCTGCACGGGACCGAAGGCCTCCATGAGAACCAGGATGTGACAGGATGCTGACGCAGGCTGGGCGATGCTGCAGCAGAGGCGGCCTTGTAACAGTTACAGATGTGGTGGTGTTGTTTGTTATTCTCTATGATTAGGTTCAGCTGCATCAACAGAAACCAGCATAACGGTGGCTAAAACAAGGCGGAGCGCGTCTTCTTTTACGTAGAGGAAGCACGGAGGTTGGCCCTAGGAGCTCGCATGATGTTTGCGGGGGGAGGGGGTGGCACCAGCGACCAGGAATGCTTCATCCCGCTGCTCGTGGCTTCCATTCTCCCTTCCAAAATGACTGCTGGAGCTCCAGGCCTCACATCTGACTGCTCCGTCACCCCAACTTCATCACCCACTTACACCGACTGCAAGGGAGGCTGGGAAATATGTCAATAATTCAGGTGACCGTGTGCCCACCTAAAGGTCAGGAGAACTGCCACTAAAGAGGAAAGGAGGTGTGATATGAGGCACAGAACCTCCTCGGCTTACGATGGGGTTACGTCCCATCGTGAGTTGAAAAGATGAGTTGGAAACGCACGCAATGCCCCTCAGCTACCGAACGCCGTAGCTCAGCGCAGCTTCCTTCACATGCTCAGACACCTGCACTTGGGCAGAGTCACCCAGCACGGAGCCTGTTTTCTGTGATGTAATGAATGTGTCAGGTACCTCACGGAGCACTGGACTGAAAGTGAAAAACCAAGTGGCTGTAAGAGTGTCGGTTGTCCCCCCTCATGATCGCCGGCTGACTGGGAGCTGTACTCACTGCGTATCACCAGCCGGGGAAAAGATCAAGATTCAAAACCCAGCAGTCTGCTGAATGCGTGTCACTTTCACTTCATCGTAAGGTCGGAAAACCGTAGGCCGGACCATCCTAAGTCGGGGACTGTCTGTAATAAGAAATATGGATTCCGGTCTTTGCCCCGCTCCTGACCACGACGCCTAAACCTCTGTAATTTCCTGAGTGATAAGGTGCCGGGAGCATCTGCTGTCCTAATGTTTGGACCTTGACCCCGGTTCCCGACCCAGAGCTCCTTGTAACATCCTGGGCGATAGGAGCATCTTTTGTTCTGACGAAGTGACTCTTGGTGGGTCCTGGAGCTTCAGGATAGGGACTGGCCTCCAGAAAGACCACACCTCGATTAGCAGCTGGAACTTGCAGCCTCACCTCCTGTTCCCCAGGGAGGGGGAGGGGCTGGAAGTGGAGTTAATGACTGATCATGCCTTTGTGATGAAGCCTCCCGAAAACCCCGACAGTGCAGGGCCTGGAGGGTTCCGGGCTGGGGAACGCATCCACCTGCTGGGAGGGTGGTGCCCTCAAGACCAAGGGGACAGAAACTCCTGTGTTCTGACCCTTCTGGACCTAATCACGTCTTCAGACCTTTATCACATCCTTTACTGTGTAATAAACCAATAAACATGTCAATTCCCTGAGTTCTGAGACGATCCGGCAAACTATTGAACCCAAGGAGGGGTCATGAGCCCCCTGTCTTGTAGCTGATCAGGAGCACAGGTGAAAACCTGGGACTTGCAACTCGCGTCTGAAGTGGGGGCAGTCCTGTGGGGCTGAGCCTTATCCTGTGGGATCTGACGCCAACTGCACTGGATAGTGTCAGAACTGAACCGAATCCTAGGACACCCTGCAGGTGCTGGAGAATTGATCGTGCGGGAAAACCCGGACATGTGCTGCCAGAAGTGATGCGGGAGAGTGAGGAAAGAAGTGAGTTTTCCTAGACGTGGGCTTGGCCACGGACAGTCATCACAAGTACTTCCCATTTCGTCTTTTTTTCTTCCTGGTTTTTCCTCCAAGTGAAAGATTCCTAGGAAGAAGTGAGCTGCTTGATTAGTGCATGCTAGGCAAGGCTGGGAGAATTCATTCCCCATGACTTATGGGGAAGAGGAAGCCCCATAGTCACCCTGAAAGGAGGCGAGGAAGCCGCACAGTTGTCAGGAGGTGAGGAAGCCCCATAGTTGCACTGTAAGGAGGTGAGGAGGCTGCACAGTCACCCTGTCAGGAGGTGAGGAGGCTGCATAGTCATCTTGTCAGGAGGTGAGGAGGCCACACCGTCACACTGTCAGGACGTGAGGAGGCTCCAGTTGTCCTGTCAGGAGGTGAGGACACCACACAGCCACCCTGTCAGGAGGTGAAGAGGCTGCATAGTCATCTTGTCAGGAGGTGAGGAAGCCACGCAGTTGTCTTGTCAGGAGGTGAGGAGGCCACACAGCCACTCTATCAGGAGGTGAGGAGGCTGCACAGTCATCTTGTCAAGAGGTGAGGAGGCCACACGGTCACACTGTCAGGAGGTGAGAAAGCCACACAGTTGTCTTGTCAGGAGGTGAGGAGGCCACACGGTCATCCTGCCAGGAGGGGAGAAAGCCACACAGTTGTCTCGTCAGGAGGTGAGGAAGCCACACAGTCGTCCTTCCAGGAGGTGAGGAAGCCACACAGTTGTCTTGTCAGGAGGTGAGGAGGCCACACAGTCGTCCTTCCAGGAGGTGAGGAAGCCACACAGTTGTCTTGTCAGGAGGTGAGGAAGCCACACGGTCATCCTGCCAGGAGGTGAGGAGGCCGCACAGTCGTCTTCTCAGGAGGTGAGGAGGCCACACGGTCATCCTTCCAGGAGGTGAGGAGGCCTCACAGTCATCCTGTCAGGAAGCGAGGAGGACGCACCGCTGTCCTGTCTGGAGATGAGGAGGCTCCACAGTTACCCTGTCAAGAAGTGAGGAGACCACACAGTGGTGCTATCAGGAGGTGAGAGCAGCTCTGACCCAGGTGGAAAGGTGGAGGCCAAGGAGAAGGGGTCCCCGGTGGAAGAATTCTGCAGATGGGGAACAGGATCTGCTGAGGGGCCGGATGTGAGGGGGACAGAGGGAGAGAAGTGGGGACCCTACCTGGAGACGGCTGCCGTTTCCTGCAAAGAGGGAGACTCAGGAAAGGAGGGCGGGGGGCAAATGTCAGAGGACACGGTTAGCCTGCCACAACCAACAGGAGATGTCACGCAGGCGGCGGGATGTGTGGATCTGGGGTCGGTGAAGAGGTTCGGGCTGGGTGTGTAAGCAGAAGTCGGCGTTCAGAGCCTTGAGCAGGGCGGCGATGCCGAAGGAGGAAGGTGGGCAGGGAGGAGCCCCGGGGACACGGCTGCTGAGAGGTTTGGGAGACAGAGAGAGAACCCAGCAGGGAGACCGAGAAGGATGACCAGTGAGGCCAGATTAAAACAAGACAGGAGAGTGCAGTGAAGCGGGGCCGAGTGAGAAAGTGCCTCAGGAGGGAGTGGGGCCACTGTGGCGAGCGCGGCTGGTCGAGCAAAGGCAGAGGGCAACGAGAAGGGGCCTCTCGAGGCCAAGGCCTCGGGATTTCTGGACAGGGCTGCACCGGGGCCGCCTGCGGAAGCCGTGGTGTGGGTGCTGTATGTGGCGCGCGGTCGACCGAGGGCCTTTACCCCTTCTGAGCCCAACTGCCCACCTGGTCTATGTCTTTTTAAAGATTCATTTAACCCGAGGACTCTGAAATTCCTTATTGAATTGTGCTTCCCCCACTGGGTGTCTACACCAGACACTGTGTGTCTACACAGGCACGCTCCCGCCCCTTCTGGTAACACGTTACGTGTTACTCAACAGACTAGGATACAATTAGATGTGAATAGTTTCCCTTTTCTTCAGAAAGAGCCTGTGAAACACGAATTTTAACAGCAAAGTTCGGTCATCAGATCTGTTCACCTTCAGCAAACTTTTCGGGTCTAAAGAACTCCTTCTTTATGGGTCGGGATCCAAACTGGACTGTTTCTGAGACCCCTGCTCATTCCAAACCGACTCCATGCAAGGCCCTTACAGAGACGCATGTGGTGTAAAACGAGGAAACACAGACTTGAGGGAACAAAGTGAGGAGAAAACAGGAGTAGAAAAATAATGCCGCCAGGGAAGTATCTTCAGAATGAAGTTCTGCTGCTGGATCCCCGTCCGCTCGCGAGAGCGGCCGCAAGTCTGTGGAGGGTCTGAGATTTCTCACGTGCGTGAGGTGAGACGCACAGGACACCTGGGGTTTGAACTCTGTCAGCTGAGCTTTTCATACAAGAGGCCTCGAGGGACGAGGTGACAACCCCCTGCTCTCCCTGGTGCTACTCCTAGTGCGGCCCCTCGTGGGGTCTGGAGGGGCGCGGACACCAACGTCAGACCACCGCCCTGCGCGGATCTGCCTGGAGCTGGTGGAGGCACCGATGGAGGGACGGAGCTCCTCCTGGGCTCCTCCCTCGTCAGTGGGGATTTGAGGAGAAGCTCGAGGTCGTGGTTCTTGGCAGGAATCTTAGGCACAGATATTCCACGTGGATGGTCAAGAGTGGCTGACGTCACACAGTAGATTCATCTTCATAAAGATGTGGTCTGCTGTGATCAGAAGGACGTTTGTGAGAAATGCAGATTCCTGGGACCCACCGGACCTGACTGAACAGAACCCCTGGTGGGCCTGTGGTCCACATTCAGCAAGCCCCCTCAGTGGAGCCCATGTTCATGCACTGAGAACCGCAGGCGTCTCATTGTGAGCAAGTCGCTGGAGTCAGTGAGGCTGCACCCGTTCCCGGCCGGGGTCCTCGGAGGGGCTCTTCGCCTGCCTGTCTTGTCTGTTCCAGGGGCTGTGACAAAAGCACCACAGACAGGGGGCTTATGAAGAACAGCATTTATTCCTCACAGCTCCGGGGGTCCAGGGTCAGGTGAGGGCCGGCTTCCTGGTTCACAGACGGCCATCTTCTCGCTGTGTCCTCACGTGGCCGAAGGTGCCGGGAGCCCCGGGGCCTCTTTATCAGGGCACTAACCCCATCGTGAGGCTCTGCCCCATGGCCTCTCTCCCTTGATACCATCACACTGGGGTCAGGATTCACCGCGTGGATCTGGGGGGACAACGCTCAGTCCACTGCACCGCCTACTGGAGGAACGTCTCTCTCACGTGGTGCAGAACTAAGATTCTGGTGGTTCCAAGAGATGGAATCAAAGCCAAACTAAATCCACGCAATGGAAGCGTCACAGCTGTATGGGCTCAGGTCCTTGAAAGCGTCCTAGAGTGGGATTGTGTCAGATGGATCTCGAGCTCCGGACAGTGCCACTGGCTCTCCCTCCGTCCGTCTCCACAGCTCCTCCTCCTGCTGCTTTGCCCCAAGCAGCTCTGCAGCAACACCGGCTCCAGGCTGCCGTCCCCTCAGAGCTGTTCTCTCTGCTCCCCAAACTTGTGTTCACACCAGCCTGGGAGATGGTTCCAAGGCCCTGGGGTCATGTGCTCACCCTGGATCAGTCATACTGTCCTGATACCCAGGGCTCTGATTGGGCAACCTCAGTCCCATGCCTGCTCCGATGAAGGTGCCCACCAGATCCCACTCGATCCCACTGGATCACACCTCTGCTCCTACCAGATCCCACTCGATCCCACCAGATCACACCCAACCACATTCGATCAGACCTGATCGCAGGGAGAGGAGAGGCAGCGCCCCCAGCAGGGCTCCTCTGAGGCTTCAGACAAAAGCCGCCGCTGCTCTGCACGGGGAGTTTGACGAGTTTGTGCATGTGAGGGGCACAGCCTGCATTTCTAGGAACGGGGGCTTTCCTGGTCCGCCCCCTCGAGCCCCCCCAGCCCCTGGTGGATGTGTCCTGTGTCACAGTCACAGGTCTCCACAGCGCTGGCTACTTCTCAGATGCACAGACCTGAGCAGGTGGTGCCAGAGAAAAGCAGGCACGGTCCCTCTCAGCTCTCACGTTCACGCTTAGTTGAATTCCAGAGGCTCCTTGGGCGGTTTCGGTCCCTACTGGACTTGGGGGTGGCATCTGGGGATCGGGGCAGAGACCTCCCACAGGGGTGCTCGCCCCCACTGGGGCCCGCAGGGAGAGGCTGTGCTGGGCGGCCGCTGCCCAAGTGTTTACAGAGCAACATTTTATTCTGTGAAATAGAAATGAGAGCCCTGGTGCCTGTTTACTGGGAGATAAAGAAATCACAGTTATCAAGGCAGCGAGGCGTTCATTAAACCCGACGTAAAGTGTGTGTTTACGGTGTCTGGATGGTTCCTGACTGAAGCGTTTTCAAGGGCACTCTCCCAGCCACTGTTTCTCTTGGCAGCTGCACTAGACGCTGGCATTTGCCCTCAGGGAAGGTCAGGAGAGACGTGGCACGGGCAGTGCTGAAGGTCGGGGCTGCCAGCAGTGCTGCAGAGCGACTCTGTGGGAGATGGGACGAGACCCAGGCGGCCGCTCTGGTCCTGCTGGCGTTGGCTCGGGGCCTGGCCATCCCTGGGCAGCTCGGGCCGCCCCATACCTGGTTCATCAGCAGCCGTCTTGGCCTTTGGGAAGGAGGTTTCTCCCGGTTTAGGGAACAAACTTGCCCTCCCAGACTTTCGCCCGCAGGTGCATCTGTGAGGCTGGGTCCCTCTGCGAGGGTGCTTGCACGCGCTCCAGCAAACACTGTCATAAGGGAGACTCAAGAGCTGCCCGGCATGCATGGGCCCTCGTCCTACGTCGTCCTTGACTCACGGTGCGACCCCAGGGGCCAGGCCGCCGAAGTGAAGCTGGGCTGAGCCAACGGTTCCTTGTCAGAAAATTGAGTAATCGGTTCTCAACTAGCATTGTGGTTAAAATCACGGGTTTACCTAGTAGCTTTTCTTAGAGGAAGCTGCTCTCCTGTCCTGGTACGAGGACAAGCATCTCCGAGCTGTGAGGTTGGTCTGTGGGGGAAGTCTGAGCTCCGGAGCCTGGCAGATGGCGGGCGCCCGAGCTTCATCCGTGACGGGACAAGCTCCCTCATGCCCCGGACAGACTCTGCTTCTCTGAGGAGCTGGAGGGGATGAGGGCAGCTGTGTGCCTCCTCTGATGGCTGCCCCGCCCCCTCCTCCTCCTGACCCACCTTCTCGCAGCAGAGAATGCGCCAGCAGGAAGGACGAGCTTCCGGGCTCCTCTCTGGCCGCTGCTGTGCCCTTTGCCCCAGATGGGCTGCCCATCCCCAGAGCTGGGTGCTACCAGGGCTGCCCCCCGTAGCAGGTTCCTCCAGGCCTGGGAGATCACGTCATCACCCCTGGGGTGTGACATGGCTGAGCGGTCCACACGTGCGGGTTGGCTAGGTGACTCTCCGGGGCCACGGCAGATGCCTTCCAGCCCAGAGGACCAGCCAGCGGTTCTCAAGCTGTCGTGCTCAGAACAAACTTCGTGAACCAGAAATGCTGGCAGCATCCTGGGAAAGGTTGAGTCAAACCCACGGCTTCAGCTTGGGCCGCACAGCAATGAGCTGAATCGGCACAAAAATGTTTACAGCTAAGCTCCCGTGCGATCTGCAAACACACAGCTGTTTTGACAGCAGCTAACGATCTCCAGTCTTCCTTCTTGAAGTCAGACGCAAAGCACCCTCATCCTCCTATCGCATTGCACCACCAGCTTCCCACAATCTGCCGAGCAGAGGTGTCGTCTCGCGGGCCAGCTGCCTTGCGGTGCAGCACAAACAGCTCCCGCAGCCCGCGTGGGGTCCCCTCATCAGAGAGCTCGGGGGCTGTGCCAAGTGGAGGCGGGATGCCATGCAGGGTGAATTTGCTCGGTTTTCATGGCAGCTTCTCCACGGAGGCGCCCGTTTCCAACCCAGCTGCTGCGAACCTCAGCAGAGTTTGACCGACTTTCCAGTCTCGACAGGCAGGACCACGGGGGTCCCATCAGTGGGGTCTCTGTGACCGGCCGCCCCCTCCCCTGACTGTGGCGGGTGGGCAGCAGCATCCTGGCTCATGAGTCCATAAGGCTCAGAGGTGGAGGGTTAAGCACTGCAGGAGTGCCCCCGACCCTGTCCGTGAGGACCGCCCGTCCTTCCTCCTCTCAGCCGTGCCCAGCAAGCACCCCTCCATGCAGGGCGGCCTGTGAGGGGCTGGACGCAGGCCTCCTGAGCCCCCGAGTGGCTGGCCAGGGGAGCAGATGCCAGACAGCACTGATGCAGAGATCAGGGGGCCAAGGAAGGGACAGCTGAGGTCACGGGCAGGGAGGCTGGTGCGAGGCTGGGAGGACCAGTGGTTGGGGCAGAGTGGGAGGAGGGGTGTCCAGGACTCCACTTAGCCTGGCTGGGGGACTTCGTCTTGGGGGCCCTGTCAGTTGCATGAGTTCAGCGGGTTCTGTGAACAAGCACGAGCGTTCTCCGCTCGGGGTCCAGCCACCGCTCGGCCCAGCCTGCTCCACTCGCCTCTCGCTCTCCTGGGCCCGGGTGGTGGCAGAAGCTCAAGAGGAGACGTCAGCCCCTCAGCAGTTGCAGGCTGGCCGACACCATGCCCGCCAACGCACGGGAGATCCGCCCCTTCCTGGAGGCCGGGGCAGGAGTGGGCACTTGCTGGACAGTGACCACGTCCACCGCCCCCCGCAGCCTCGCGTCCCCGTCCCTCTGCCTCCCAGATGGAACTGAAGCCCTGAGGCACCGCACATGCCCTCGCGCCCGGCCCCACGTGTCCCAGATGACCACAGCACCGAGAATTCCCGAGGACAAGCACTGAGTTAGACACGTGGAAGGGCTGAGAGCAGACCTGCCCGTCAGCTTAAACAGTGCCGCTCGCTGCCCTGCAGGCCACCGCGGAGGGACAGGCAGGGTCACCTCAGTGAGGCTGTGATGGCCGTGTCGTTGCTGTAAACACACACAAAGCCCGCGGGGCCTCGGCTACGGGGACCCAGAGGCTGTCTCCTGCCAGAGGTGGACCTGGGGCCGGCGCCGAGCAGAGTCTTCACAGGGGGATCCAGCTCGAGCAGACGGCCTCGTCCCGTGTTGTTAGGCTTCCACCTTGTGCTGCCAAGTGAGCTGTGGGATGCGTCTCGCAGGAAGGGCCAGGGGGCTGCACATTTGTATCTTAAAAAATTCGAAATCTAGACCAAAACTATCGAGAGAGAAAAAGGTGCTCCAGGGCTCAGGGTGGAAGTTGTCTGAGCTGGGGAGCCGGGTTTGGGCCCCGAGAGGCCCCGGGCCGGTCCTGGCTTCGTACCTCAGGAGGCAGAGCCTTGGGATTATGCAGCTGG
The DNA here is from genome assembly GCF_037783145.1 of Equus przewalskii. NCBI lineage: Eukaryota > Metazoa > Chordata > Mammalia > Perissodactyla > Equidae > Equus > Equus przewalskii. Next base: position 99,684 of record NC_091842.1, read on the forward strand.
TTCTGGAGGTGGGGACAGGCCTCAGGGAGCCCCCGGACCCCCGGTCACCTCAGAGAATAAAATGCAAAAGCGCAGCACCCAACGTGGAGGTTGGTGGCAGAGATGGGAGGTCCACCAAAAACGATGAGTCAGCCTGGGCGGCAGAGCAGCGACTTCAGTCCCCTGAGTCCCAGAGCCTGGGCTCAGCCTGAGGAGGGGCTGGTGGCGCTCCCAGGGCTTCCTGGCGCTGGAAGACGTTGCATCAGCGGTACCCTCATGCCTCACGGCGCACCTGCTGTCCCAGCCTTTGTCTCCACGTTACGTCCTCAGCGCTGGGATCAGAGGGAGCCTGAGGACGTGGGTTTTCGTAGGCGCAGGACGGGCTGATGCTGCGACAGAGGGGCCGGGAAGGGAGCCCTCCCTGCGAGGAGCATCAGGTGGCAGGGAAGCTGGGACCAACCACGCAGGGCGGGCTCCCCCACCTTGCTGTGCACCTGTGCGCCCCGCGAGGAGAATGCCTGGGAATCGTCATCCTCTTACCACCTTCATCTTTTCCCACTTCTGTGCAGACTCTATACAGTGACTTCTCTGAAATATCTTCCTTTAAAGTGACTGATGCTTTACTTAGATAAGTGCGTTCCACAGGAAGCCTTCAGCCGTGGACTTGATGTCTGAGTAGTTCATCTCTCCTAGTGCATGTTCAAAATGAATATATAACTATTGTCAGAAAAATCAGCTGACACTTGGGAAGAAGCCCAGAAGTTGAGCACCTTGGGGCCCCAGACCAGTCCAGGGGACGCACGTAGTTCACCTCGTTGTCCACCGTTGATTGAAGGCCCCGGACTCAGGGACGTCACCTGCTAACCTGTAGACTTGTCTAGTAGAGACGCAGCCATTTCTGTCTGGTGGGCAGATGACGCCCAGATTTCACCCGGCTGTGGCGTCCCCAGTGATCTTGTAACATTTCTGTTAACTAGCCTATAAATCCTTTCCCTTCTTACATGCTCTCAACAAACATTGTAACATCTTTGGTTTCCTCTTTGACTAATGAGTTAAATGGAATCTTTACATGGGGTCATTCCTGTTTGCTCGAGAGCGATGATTTTGCCTCTTTGAAAATTAAACTTTGGCAATCTCCAACTGTTTTTTAGGTGCACAAATACCACCTCAAAGTCATTATGTGCTCCTTCCAGGACTAAAGGCTGGACAAGGAAGGAAGGGAGATAAGGCCAGTGGGTGGTCTCATCAGGACTGTGATGAGGGGTGGGGGTGGATGACTGGTTTGTGAAAGAACATTCATCCATCCACCGTCCATCCATCATCCATCCACCCATCATCCATCCACCATCCACCATCATCCATCCACCCACCATCCACCATCCACCCCTCTGTCCATCCATCCACCATCCATCCATCCATCCAGCATCCACCATCCATCCATCCACCATCCATTCATCCATCCATCCACCATCCATCCACCATCCACCATCCACCATCCATCCATCCACCATCCACCATTCATCCACCATCCATCCATCCACCATCCATCCGTCCACCATCCACCATCCATCCACCATCCACCATCCATTCATCCATCCATCCACCATCCACCATCCATCCACCATCCATCCATCCACCATCCATTCATCCATCCAACATCCATCCATCCATCCACCATCCATCCATCCATCCATCCTCCCTTGATTGTGTCCCTTACCTGTCATGGTCTCACAGTGACCTTGGGGGAGACAGATGGCAAGAAGCAGACAGAAGAGGGTGTGGGCCACTTGACAAGGCTGGGCTACTGGCTAGACTGGAGGCAGCTGCTTAGAGGAAATAACACAGGAATAGGCCTTGAGGAATAGGGAGGGTTTTAATAAATGGAGACAAGGAAGGAGCAGGCACTCATGTGTTTCCCAAGGAGATGGTGTGAAAGAAGGCACAGAAGTGGCAGGGACGTGTGTGGCAAGTGGGGGAAAGTGCTGGGCACGTGGAGGGTGCAAGGAGGTGTGCCCAGGAGGCAGCTTCATCCATTCGCTCTGCAGTGATCACATCCTGGCCCCGGGGATTCACTGTAGACTGCGAGTGATGGCTCATGGAATTGACCTTCTCATGGGGCATCTGAGGGCCCCTTTGCACCTTCTACCCGAGGTTGGGGGCTCAGAACACCTGGCGTTGCCTGTCCCCAGGCTCACCCTCGTGGGACACACTATGTTCCTGGAAGGTGAGCACGTGGCAGGGCCTGGGGGCAGCACTGAGCATGGCTCCTGAGGGCCCAGTGAGGGCCTGGCTGCCTCGGGGCAGGCGCAGGGTTCCAGGTCCTCCTCCCCACCTCTCAGCTCCAGCTGCTCACAACAGGGTGACAGACACACTGCACACACGTGGATCCTGGTTCCTTGCAATCTGTTTGTCTCCATCCCCGGTGATGAGGAGACTTACCAGACTAAACCCCTCGTTCCAGCCCCCCAGGGACCTGAGGTTGTCTGTGTGCATCCTGGCTGATAAACCCTTCAGTCGGTCACTGACGCTGCAGTCCAGCCCTGACCACGGGGCAGACTCTGACCCTCGAGCCCGGCCTCCAGGGGACGGAGGGGCTGAGAAGGACAGGGCTTGGGGTGCCTTCCTCGAGGGGCTGTCCCTGCACAGGGGAGGGTCCTGTGCTAAGAAGGGTGAGGGGTCCCCTGAAAGAAGAGAGACCACACGCAGAGATGCCTCCCTGATTCCTCTCCTAGGTCGTCCCTCAACCTTCCCCTTAAGGTCCACCTCCCGCCTCTGCCAGTTGTTACAGTGAAGACAGAGAGGCCCCTGCCTGCCAGTCGGGGTGGCCCCAGGTGGACGCCCCAAGGTGGACTCAAAGCTGCTGCCCATGGCCAGTCCAGGGACCAAGGGGCCTGCGCACAGGCTGGGGGGAGTCCAGGCCCCAAAGACGGGACTGAGGACGCTGGGAGCGGCAAGGGTCCAGTGTTGGGTCAGTCACAAAAGCGATTGTGCAGGCTCAGCGCAAGGTGCCGGCACCACGTCGCAGCTCCTGATGAGCTCCCACTGGGAACGGGGTCTCCATCCCGCAGTTTAACACGAGCTTCCCTCGCGATCGCCACCCTCCCACCAGGATGGGGACTCCGCTAATGTCCACCCCCCGCAGATCCCAGCATCCTCAGCGCCCTGACAGCCAACCAGCAGGGGCGGCTGTGGAGTCTGCCCAACAGCCGCGGGACGGATGGGGACCCGCTTCCGCCGTCCAGGGCCCGGTTCTGTGACGCCAGGCAGAGGAAGGAGGCCACGCGTCCTGACCCCAGACCACAGGCGCCGGCCTGTCCGAGCACAGTCGACCGAGAGGCAGAAACCGTTCTGTGCACGCACCGCACGGCCCGGGATCCTAACTCACTTTTTCTCAGGGACTAGTTTCTCCAGCGTCCCTGTGGGAGAGTGTTCACGCCATCCATCTTTAATTACGAGAAGTCCTAATGGACGCTCGCCAGGGGCCGGGGCCTCCTCACCCCGATGCTTCCTCACCCCTGACCCTCCATCTTCACCCCTGACCCCTTCCTCCTCACCCTTGACCCCACCCTCCTTATCCCTGACTTCTCCTCACCCCTGACCTTCTCTCTTCACCCCTGACCCCTCCTCACCCCTGACCTTCCCTCCTCACCTTGGACCCCTCCTTTCTCACCCCTGACCTCTCCTCACTCCTGACCCTCCCTCCTCACCCCTGACCTCTGCTTCCTCACTCCTGACCTCTCCTCACCGCTGACCTTCCCTGCTTACCCCGACCCCTCACTCCTCACCCCTGACCCTCCCTCTTCACCCTTGACCTCTCCTTCCTCACTCCTGACCTCTCCTCACCCCTGACCTCTCCTCACCCCTGACCCTCCCTCTTCACCCTTGACCTCTCCTTCCTCACCCCTGACCTCTCCTCACCCCTGACCCTCCCTCCACCTTTCTCGTGGTTCCACCCCCGTCCCTCAGTTTCCCTCCTGATGCCTGCTGTGCCCGCTCTCCAGCGGGACCCCTGCCAGGACCTCCCTCCACCTCCTCCGTCAGCAAAGCCCGAATCCTTCCGTTGAAGAGAAATCTGAGATGCTCCCGCCGTTCCGTCTCTGACATGTCCTCTGCCGTTTTCCTACAAGGTGGACGTTCCCGCGGTTCCCATGCCCTCGGCTGTGTCCTCAGGACTGGAGTCGTCTGAAAGCTCCATGAGTCACTTGCAGCCTCACCCACCTCCATCCTGGACGCTGGGCTACGGGACCCTGCCATGGCGACTGTGTCTCTGTTTGTCTCTTCTGTTGGCCATGTCCTGGGGTCAACATGGCTGAGCCACCCCAGGGCCTTGGTTTTCGATGGCCCTGCAGACCTGCTGGGCCGACCTCGGCAGCTTCCTCAGGACGCAGAGACGGGTGGCCCCGGGGTAGATGGGTCCCCTCCCCACATCCCCTCCTCCATTTTCTCGCCTCCTCCCCCAGGACACAAGCCGCGGGTGTGGCGGGGACCCAGGACTTGCTCCTGACAGAAGCTGACAGGGCGGGTGGAGGCGGGGGTGGGGCTGTAGCCGCCGTCTCCCTCCTGACGAGGCCCGTGTGCCCTGGAGTCACCTCCAGCGACCAGCAGGCCAGTGAGCTGGGAAGTGGCTGAGCCACAAGAGGCGTGAGGCCGAGGACACCGCCACGCCACCCACCTGACCCACGGGAAGCAGAAGCCGATGCTGCCGTGTCCAGCGCTGGATCCTGGGGCCACCAGTGCGGCAGCGACGGGGAACTGACACAGGCCGTCCCTGGCTTCTGGAACATTTTAGAATTCGCTCGAGGTGCGTGCCCGGTGCCTGGTCACCACCGTGTAGCCGGGGCGTTGGCGTCACTTGGTCTGGGGTGGCAGGGCTGCCACGCGGCCGCCTCATGGCTGCGTCTCCTCCTGTCTCTTTTACGAGGCCCAGCATCCTGGCTCTGGCCTGGAGCTGGACCGTGCATTTTAGGTGGACGTGGGAAAGAGGAGCAGAGTGTGGACGCAGGGGGCGGCAGGAAGAGTTCAACTTTCCAGACGCACAGGCCCGACTGACTATGCTCACTGTCAGGTGGGGCTGAGCCGGCCCCCGGCCCCGAGGTCCACTCAGAATCCTGAATCAGGGCTGATGCGCAGCCTGCAGGTGGGGAAGGACAGGGGCTGCTGGGGCGTCCAGAGTTTGCAGAGACGCCCAGGCCCGGAGGGGGTGGCTGTGCACCTGCAGACACATCCTGACACACACGTGCATGCGTGCACTCAAACACACGCACACACGTGTGCACGAGTGAGCACATACATGCGTGGCATGCACCATTCACACAGCACACGTGTGTATGGACACATGGACACATGCACACACTTCTCAGCTGTCTCCCCAGGAGCTCGTCCTAACTTCCGTGTGAGGACGGTGCCCAGTGTCGGGCCCCCAAGCTCTCAGGGATGGCGCCTTGTTTATGATTCAGGGCAGGGGAGTTGAGGGGCTGTGGGGGCAGCCCCTGCTCCCTGCTCCCTGCTCATCTGGCCCAAGGACCCGGGCTCCCTGCGGCCACCTGGGCCTGCATTTCAGAAGTACAGTACCCGCTGCCCTGGGCCTCACTCCCTGAATGCCCTGGGGTGTGTGCCTACCCTGCTGGCCTCAGTTTACCCCTTGTGCAGTGACGGTGGATCAGAGCATCACAGGGCGTTTCGGCTCTGGTGGTGGAGGACTCGACCACGGCCCCCGTGTCCTGGCCGGTTTTTCCCGCATCCCTGCAGTTTTCTGACAAAGGGGGCATGTTAGCGCTTGAAATGTTCTCACCTCTCGCTATTTTTGTAAGAGGACTGAACGCAATTGTTAAAAATAGAAATAATGAGGGAAAGCAGAAGCTTCCGACCTTGAGGCGAGCGGCCGGGACGGGGCTGCCTGCACCCTCCAGGCTCCTGATGATAAATGATCGTCGCCCTGCATTTGTCCTGAGCGAATCTCTCCTTGGCCTGGAGAAAAAGTTCCTGCCTTTTTTTTTTTTTTTTTTTTTTGGAAAGCTGGAAGGTGCTTCAGGCCTAATGGCTTTGCTGGTCTTTTTTGGGCATTCTCTGCCTGGCGCTGCTGTGGGGAGCCGTCCCCGGGCTCTGGGGGCCTCGCACGGCCGGTGCTGACCGAAGCCAGTGTGGCCCCACTGACTGGATATCTGGTGTGTGCCGGGAACGTCCCCTCCCCTGAGCTGCCCCTGGCCCCCTGCACAGGGGCCGAGCAGACCAGGGAGGCCCCAGTGCCCTTGGGGGCTGTGTCGGTGGGACACAGGCCGTCCTTCCCAAGTCCCTGGAGAGGTGAGCAGGGCACGGCCCCCGCACCTCTGGGAGATGCAGGAGTTCCCCCTGGAAAGGCCTTGGCATCTCCCCAGGTTGCTTTTCCTGCCCAGGAGGATTCAGCGTCAGCATCTCTTTTCTCCCCCTGACACACACCCCGCCACCCTGCTCCACGCTGTCACCCCTCGGGGCCAAGAGGAGCCCCCGAGCCCCCAGGGCCCACAGAGAGAGGCCGGGGGTCTGCAGAGAGGCTGCACCCACCACCCCCCAGTGCCCAGAATGAGCCGAGATGCTGTCTCGGTCCCGGGACTTGAGTTCATCGTCTCCGTGGGTTTAGAGCTGGATCCTCTAGAACCCGGGCTCGCGGTGGAGCCTCTGTCTTCAAATCGCTGAAACGTTGCGTTTTCTCTTGTTCCCAGGAGACTCGGAAGAAGTCGACAAAGGACTTCCTGCAAGTCTCGGGGTGGGGAAGGGGAGCCTGGTCCCGTGGGGGCAGCAGGACACCAGCCTCTGTGGTGCGGGCTTTGGGCTGTGTCAGGAGCTGGAGGGGCGTGCTGAACGCGTTGTCTCTCAGGAGTCACGCCCCAGGCAGGTTCCGGATCAGCCCAGGACCTCTGGCGGCTGCTGCTGGCTCTGGAGCGTGAATGTCCTCCCTGCTGAGCCCGCGTGTGCTCAAGATTCACAGCGTGGGTCCTGCTGAAGTGAAGAGGGGCATGTGGCTGTCTGTATATGTGTGTACACATTTTAGTGTGTACACACACATGTGAACATAGTGCACATGCATGTACATGTGTGCAGGTACACGCATCCATGCATGTCTGTGAGGGTAAATATGTGCACACATTTGCTTGTGTGAGTGTGTGCCTATGTATGTCATGTGGGCATTTGCACATGTGCGTGTGTGTGTGCATGTACACAGAGAGCCGTGTGCACGCGTGTGGTGCACGTGCCTGCCCAGACACCACACTCTTTGCACCGACTCCCCCATGGGGCCCCTGTCCTCATCCTCGGCTGGCAGGTCCTGCCACCATGAAGGAGACGAGCAGCTCCCAGTCCTCAAGGAGCAGGGACTGAGCTCCTCTCGGGGTTCCCAGGGTCCCTCCAAAGTCTGATCTATAATCTGTGTCTTACAGAACAAGCCATCTCGTACGATTACGACACCTCACATTTGCATCGTCCTTCATGCTGCTTGAGATATTGTAGAAACGGTAGCACAGAAAGATTGACCAGCTCACCCGAGGTCACACAGCAACTCAGCAGGACGGCTGGCCCCCGGGAAGTCGGCCGTCTCTCCGAGGTTTGACTGGTCAGTTGGTGGACTGGTCAGCATGTGGGGGAACTTCTTGTCCAGGCTGTGGCCCAGCAAACACACCCACATCCCGCATTCCTCGTACCCAGGAAGGGCGGTTGACACGTGGTGGTCAGGACAGGACGTGACGTCATGGACCCCCAGGCCCGAGGGCAGGTGGCCTGACTGTTGACAAGGCCCCCGGGGTGTAATACAGGGTGTTCCCAGGGTGCAGGGAGGGGACGAGGACCAGAGGCTCTGGATCAGTCACTCAAGGGGGCCAGGGAGGCGGTGCCAGGTGGCAGGGCCGACGTGCAGGCGGGCGCTGTGCCTCAGCCCTGTTCTGAGGTTTCCGGCAGCCCCGATGCGGGCAGAGCCGTTTCGTTGCCACATCCAGGCTCCAGAAGGAAAGGAAGATCCACTGATCAGATCCGCTGGCACCACGACAGACAGCGCGAGGCCCCAGGCCTGAGCGGTGGTTCAAGGGATGGGAGACGCGGCTGCGGTGGGATGTGGCCTCAGCAGAGATGGCTCTGCTTCGCGCTCTGCGCCCATCTAGCCTCGCCATCCTGCTCTGAGCGACGGTAACAGAGCAGACACAAGTGTCTGCGGCCCATTCAAGGACAGGGGAGCAAAGGCTGAGCTCCGGTTCCGGCAGCCGCCTCGCACGGGCAGGACCAGCACCTCCGGCTTCCCCACCATGCCCATCCCGGGGGGGCACTCCGTGCCAGGGCTCATAGGAGGACGCCATCCAGGCCGGGGGTGGGCCCGAGGGGCTGGCTCCAGGGGCCTGACCGCTGCCCCCAGTTAGGGCTGGGCGATCCCAGGCCCACGGCTCCTGGGATGACCCTCAGCTGAGGCTGGACCCCATCACTGCGTCAGCGCCCACACCCCCTCCTCCCTCCCCCGGGAAGATCTTGGGGGCAGTGGGGGGCACGAGGGGCTTCCCTGCGCACACAGACTCTCCCTACTCTCCAGGGGCCCGGCAGGCGTCCTGAGTCAGGAGGGCCCTGGGTCTGCCTTCTGGTCCCAAAGCCTTTGTGCGGCACCCCCCACCTCCGCCAGCCCAGGCCCCGTAGTTCTGAGGCGCGAGCACAGCTCTACATGAGCCCCGGGGAGCCGAGGCCGACCTCTCACACAGGGAGCCTGGGCAGCCGTGGCCTCTTCCCCAGCTGGTGACCGACCCCCTGCTCCCAGGGTCCTCAGGAGGTCGGGACTGTGTCCCCCCAGGGCTGAGCCCACCCAGCCTGCACGGGGCCGTCCTGGCCCTTGGGCTGGAACGTGCCAGCGGAGTGTGACCCACAGCCCGGCCGGCCCATCAGGGGAGCTGCCTGTGGTCTGATGTCCAGGGCCGCTCCCCTGAGGGCAGTCCAGACGGGCCGTCTGGGGGCTCAGGGCCGGGGTCCAGGAGGGAGTGGACACACTTTGCTCCTGTGGAAATCATACAAAATTAAGCTTTCAGTGTCCGTGATACAGGTTTACTGGGTCACAGCCCCTCTCGTGGGCTCCAGCGGCCGAGGCTGTGTGACCCGTGAACCATAAAACACCCCCGTCTGCAAGCTGGGCCCCTCCTGCCACAGATGCTGAAGGTCCTACATGGGCCCGAATGAAAGACTCGGGCAGAAGTCCAGGAGGCCAGAGGGACCAGCAGTGGGGACAACCAACCCCAAGGACAACGGGAAGCCAGCTGGACACCCCATGCACCATCATGCGGACAAAGAGATGGACAGGGTGATGGTCCCCTTCTTGACTGAGATGCGGGGGTGCCCAGGACGCCTGAGGAGCTGGCAGTGGGTTGGAGGGGGTTCTGGTTCCTCCAGAGACTCCTCCAGGAAGCCCCTCTGGGTTTCTCTGCCTGGAGAGGAGCTAGCTGGTCGTCCACCTTCACTCACAGCCTCTCCCTCCGGCCCCTCTGCTGTCGTGAATTGGTCCCCTGGGGGCTCCTGTGGGTTCCAGGCTCCCCCCGTCCCTCGCTGTGCTGTTCACATGGCAGGTGGGCAGGGCCGTGGCTGGTCCAGGCGGGGGTCAGCGCCCCTTTGGTTTCAGTGCTGGACTTGGACTCTGGGATGAGAGGAGACCCAGCGTCTTTCTGCACCACTTTTGCTCCAGGCTGAGTGTCCGTGTCCCCAGAACTCAGAGACTGAACCCTGATGGTACAGGTGGGGCCTTCGGAAGGAGGGCACGTCAGGAGCGTGGGGGCTGCGTGAACGGGATCAGTGCCCTTACAACAAGAGACCCCGGGGAGCTCCTGGTCCCTTGGCCGTGTGAGGACACAGTGAGAAGATGGACGTCTGGTGACCAGGAGGCGGGTCCTCAGCAGAACCGACCGCGGGTGCCCTGTCCTGGGCGTCCGGCCCGCAGGCCCCCAAGAGACGAGTGTCTGCTGTTTAAGCCCCAGTCTGGGGGTTCCTTACAGCAGCTGAGCAGACTAGGACGACTTCTCCTGCATCCTGCCTGACGCCGGCCAGCCTGTGACCTCCACGCCACAGGGAGGTGCGCACAGCTGGTGCATCATCATTGGTTTAGGAACAGAGACCACGAGGTGAGCCGCGAGGCGGCCAGCAGGGCGGAAGGAGCAGGAACATCTGCCTCTGTCACGGTCAGTGGCTTAGAGCTGCTGTTTCTGCAGGTGCTAAAAATACCGTCCGCATAACCCCGGTGCTCGCCGGGCTCTTGGTCCAGCAGCACAGAGCGCACGGGCTCCTCCTCCGGGGTCTCCACCGTCCCGGGGCCTCATCAGTGTCCAAACGCGGGAGCCCTTTGGATCATCGTCGCTTCACAGGCCACACGGTTCCAGAGGTCACTTCCCGGGAATGCAGGAGAGAGCATTACCCTCGGTCACGCCCGGCCCTCTGCTGCCCCGCGGGGTCGGCCGTGTGCCAGGGTCAGGGGGAGTGATTCTGGACCCTGGCATGGCCTGTCCTGAGCAGGCCACGTGCTGCGGGCATCGTGAGGCCTGTGAGGCTGCTGGGGGCTCCCGGGGCCACCCCACAGAGCGGAGGCGTGCGGGCAGGCCAGGCAACCCAGCCCTGGAGCAGAGGGACCCGGGACCGAGGGGTGGAGTTCTCCGGAGAGCTGCCCATCGTGGTGGAGTCCTCGTGGCCCTCAGTGAATTTGCATCCCTCTCTCCTGCTGCCCCCCGACCGGGACCCCTTATTCACAGTCCAGATCGCAGGGGCCTCTGAAACACCGTTCAGGTCTTCGCGCCTGCCTTCTCAAGTGGGAAGTGGGGGACAGACCGCGAAGGAGGCTGCATCTTCCAGGGAGGGGCAAAGGTGACCTGGGTCCCGTCCCTCAGGCCCCTGAGGGCTGGGCCAGGCGCCTCCTACAGAGGACTCGGTGTCCACACAGCCTGTCAGGGCCCCTCCCGGCTCCACCAGGGAAACAGAGGCCGCACTGAGGCTCCAGCAAGGACGCAGTCAGACCTTGTCTGGGGGCAGCAGCTGGAGCAGGCTCTGCCCAGAGGGGCCGGGAGAGGTTGCCAGGCCATGGGGGACGCTGGGGCCAGCGTAAGCAGGGACCACGTGGTACTGACCCTGAGACCCGGGGAACAAAGGTCCTTCAAGAAAGAGCGGGGGATCTCGGTGCTCTGCTCTCCTCCTACCTGGGGCCACTGCGTGGACCCCATAGAGAAGGGTCTGGACCCCACATACCTGTCCAGCCCCAGTTCCCACCTCAGTCCTCTGCTTCTGGGTCCTTCTTCCTCCTGGAGCTCTGCCCTGTCCCCCTCGCCAGCTGACCCTCCAAGTCCTTTCTTTGCCTCGTCGTCCTGGCGGCTCAGCGGGGCCCCGGCAGACAGGGCACTGGGGACAGGTGTCCAGCGAGGAGAACGAGGTCGGCCTCTACCCCTCGACGGGCCGGACGGGAGCAGCTCAGACAAACGAGGACTGATCTTGTTCGTCTTCTGATAGAGAGTGAGGTTGGCCGAGGACGTTCCCCCAGAGACAGGAGGGAGGCCAAAGCCTGGAACAGACGCCCTTCCAGGTCCCTTCGAGGGCACAGCCAATCCTGCAAGACCTCCTTGCATCAGGGCCACATCCAACGACTCCGGGGGCCCAGGGCCTCTCCCGCTGTGGTGGCCTGACCAGCAGGATCGTCAGTGAGAGAGAAACTCTGACCGTCGTGCAGGGACCTGACTCGGGGCCAAGTCCACAGGGCGTCGCCACAGTCCCATCCCCAGAGCGACAGCACAGAGGGTGACAAAGCATCATGAAACGCAGTCGCCTTTCTGCAGAGCCGTCAGCCCTCCTGGGGCCCAGCCAGGAAACGGCCCACAAAGCCCCAAATGCCGACCCAGCGCACACCTGCCAACGTGAAGAGCCTGCTCGGCAGCTGCTTCCAGGCGGATCCACGAGGAACCTCGCCTCCGACCTCTGACACGTTCACAGCCTGATGCAGCCCCACGCTCTCCCTGTCAGCAACACGGAGCGTCCAGATGTGCTGGACAGTCGTGGGCCCAGGCCCGTCCCCTGGGTGACAGTGGCAGCGAGGTGCCCTTTGCCAGGGGACATGTCACATGCGGGGCCCCTGCCCTTGTGGTCTCCAAGTCCCCAGAAAGGGGAGCTCGGCCGCATCCTGGATCCACTTGTTTCCATGGAAACGCTGAGAGTCAAGGGCGGGCATCCTCTGTGACCAGGGCTGGCTGTCGAGGACCCTCTGGCATGTCCCCCGGGCAGAGCCTGGAGTGTGCAGAGGACAGAGAGCTGCAGGGGAGGACCTTGTGCCAGACTCACCTGGGACTCACCTGGGGCTCACCTGGGGCTCACCTGGGACTCACCTGGGGCTTCACCTGGGGCTTCACCTGGGGCTCACCTGGGGCTCACACCCGCCAACAGGAGGAGATGTGGAATTTTCAGGGCAGAGGGAATGAGCCTCACCACGGGCTGCGTTAAGTGAAGCTGTCGCTGCAGCTGTGGGGGTTTTGGTGGCGCCATCGGGGCCCTGGAGCTGCAGGGGTCCGTGCGCCTCCGAAGCACACCCGCTTTCCCGACATCCCCCTCTCTGTGTGACGTGGGGTTTTGGCTCTAGACCCGAAAATCTGAGGCCTCCGAATAAGAAGTTTCGCTGTGATTTATTCTCACTTGAATCTTGCATTTTCCTCTGAATGTCAAGTCTCACTTGTCTAATATTTGCATTTTCATCTCCAATCACCAAACCTGTTGATTACATTCATGCGCGAAATGTTTGGTGAGTGCCTTTTAATTTCACAAAATGCCTCCTTCTCAAATTACTCCCCTATACCCAGGAAAAAGCAGAATGATGTCACTGGAACCTGGAGATAAAAATATGTCCTGAGTATCATCGGTTCCTACTTTCAGGTTAGCGAGCGACGGCAGGGTAACGTCCCACGACTATCCAAAGGAGGGGACAGTTCAGCTGACAGCATCTCTGATGTCTTGTCCCCGTCTCCCCAGGCCCCACCCGGGGTCACGGCCCCTGGACGACTCAAGCCCAAATACTGCCGCCCGCCCTCCGTTTGGGTGTGACAGCGTCTCCGTCGTGACGAGTGTGTTCACAAGAAGGCGCACACTCGGCACTGCTGAGACCCACAGCTGGGCAGACCCAGCAGACGGTGCAGCCAGCACCGGGACCCACAAAAGCCGCACAAGGGCTTCTGGGAGAGCAGGGCATGCAGCCGCCCCCTGTGTCCATTCCCCTCGGAGGCACAGATTCCGTATCCCTCACGCCCCAGGTTGTGGGCCGGGTGCACACTGGACGCTGTGCCCAGGGGCCCGTCACTACCTTCCCCCTCTGCTGGGTGCCCTCGTCCTTCAGGGCCTGCTCACACAGTCCCTGGGCGAGTCTCCCCACCCGTTCTCTGGGCTGCCGAGACCTCCAGCCCCCAGATCCTGCACCCCTGCGTCAGCTCCCCAAGCCCTGAGACTCCCCAGGACCAAGGACATGGCACGGGCTCCTGTGGCCCAGCTCTGTGCAGACGCCCTGCACACGTATGTTCAGTGTGAGCAGCCCGTGAACGTCCCTGCTCAGCTGACAACCTTCACTCAGAAGGGAGGGCCACGGGAAACAGTCACTCGTGTTTGTTGAGTGCTTTCTGTGCTGCACACAGGGCTGGGCCCCAGCCCTTAGACCTCGGGCTCCTCACACCACACGGAGACCACAGATGGGAGACCTCCCATCTCCCCCAGCACCCGTCCTGCTGCCGTTTCCATCCTCTGTGGTGACCGGCGCCTGCTTCTCCTCTGGGTCAGCTGTGGCTGCAGGGGGCCCGGGACCCCACCCGCCTCTTGTCCCTTGTATCTTCCTCACCCAGCGCATCCTGGGTGCTCAGTAACAAGCCGTCCGGGGGGATCATAACGGACGCTTGAGCCCGTCCAGTTCTGTAGCCATCTGCTGCGCACCCACTGCCTGCACTGGGCCCCCTGCTAGGGATTCAGGGGCGAGAAGGAACCAGCCAGATGCAGCCCCCACTTAAGATGCTCAAACACACGTGATCCTGCGCCTGGAACTCCTATCGAGAAGCTGCTGACGGCAACGGCCCGATGGCTAAGCCTACAAGTCATAGTTATTGAAAATACTTCCAAACACGGCCAGAGCCTCTGCTGTCCAGGCCTCTGGGGGCCCCACAAGGCCTGGACTGAGGAAGACGGCGCCCAGGGCCTGGCCCACGGCACCAAGGTCTCCTCCTGGAGTTGGGGAGCAGGTCCTGCCTGGGGACCCCTGGGGGGCAGAGTCGATGCTCGGAGCCCAGGACACAGCCGGCCCAGCCTCGGGGGTGGGAAAGGGAACCCGTCCTTCTAGACACAGCGTCTTTAAAACAGAAGGGCCCTCCGGGGGGGCGAAGAGTAAGTCAGCTGGGCGAGGGGGCCGTGCGAGGCGACTTCTGGGGCCAAGGGGAGGCCAGTGTGGCCGGAGTTGACGGGGGCACCTGGTCCCTGACCCCGGGCCACAGGGGTCTTCCCAACGGATTCAGCACAGATCCTGGAGCACATCCCCCTTCCTTCCCGTCCTCAGGGGCTGATGCTCATGGACTTTTAGGATTCACAGGGCACCGCGCACCCCCCGCGAGTCTCCCACCTGGCGCTAAGCGTGGAAACTGTGATCAAAGGTTAACCCACCGCAGGAATCTTCCGAAGACTCGAACCTGCACCGCACCGCGGGCCACGGCCAGTTCCCTGCCCAGGAGCAGACTCCGCCCGCGCTGGGGAGCCTGGTCTCAGGCCAGCGCCGTCCTCGGGGCTGCTTTTCGCTTCGTCGACACGGGTTCAGTCTGCTGAGGGGTCCTGTTGACCGTCGACGAGCACCTTTTCGTACCTGTGACCTGTAGTCCTGCAATGACTGGTCCTACGACCTGCGTGTGAGCATCTGAACCGTGAGCCGGCCGGCCCCCCACAGCCGGGCAGCATGTGACCCGCGGCTGCTCCGTGGAGCTCTGCCTTTGCTCTATTTTCCGTTAAGGAAAGTGTGATTGTTCTGAAAATTCTAGGGCACCCAGTTATATAAGATAATGACTGTCAGCTCACGTTCCTCCCTGATACGGGGCAGCAACAAGTGTTGTCTTGGTCTCTTGCGAGCGCCTTGCTGGCGTCGAGCTGTCTTCTTCTGCAGGACGGACAGTGGGGAGTGCGGGTCTCCAGCCCCACCCGGCTCAGAGCAGGGCACAGACACACAAGGTCTCCCTCTGAGTTGGCTGAAAATAGAGTGACATGAATAAACACGCAGCGTGTAAACGAAGACACACAAATCACTAGTGATGTCAGGTGGTGACAGGCTACGCAGAACGAGCAGGAAGGACGAGGGCTCTGATGAAAGATGTCACTGATGGGATGTGGCGTGAAAGTGGAGATCCAGAAGGAGTGGGGAGCAAGCCCAGGAAAGAGAGCCTCAGACAGCATGTGCAAAGGCCCTGGGGCAGGAGCATGCTCGCCTGGGAAGTGGAGGAGAGAGAAGTGCAGATAAGCTGGAGAGGTGGGGGTGGGGGCAGGCCGTGGATGGCCTTGCAGGCTGGTCAGCACTTCAGATGGAGAGAAATCGATGAGCTTTGATCAGAAACCGACCTGTTCTATTTGTCCTAATAGGATGGCTCTGCTGCTGTGTGGAGACAAGGCAGTGGGGGCCAGGGAAGCCGGGGCGAGGATGGGACCCTGGAGACCGGCTAAGAGGCTATTGCAAGAGTCCAGGCGAGAGACAGTGACTTCGATCAGGGGGTGCTGGTGAGAAGTGCTGATCGGGGGCGTATTCTGAAATTGGGTTAATGGGATTTACGTCAAGGCTGATTCCACCACCTTTGGCAGATTTCCGTCTTGGACATGTGGGGCTTGAGATTCTCATCAGTCATCCGAAGGAGAGAGCGTGTGGGGATCAGTTCTGGAGACGGGATGTGGGGTGCCGCGTGCCCGGGACGTTTCACATGCCAAGTGTCTGCTCCTCGAAAGTCTGACACAGGCATCAGGCAAAACCGGCCTGACTTCCATTTTTAGGAATAAATACCGACCGTTTTCCAGTTTCTCCTGCGAGGATCAGTCCACCTCCACTTTCTGGTCCAGCTGGCCTCCCGTCCGCGGTTCCGCCAACCGTGATGGAAAGGCCTGCGATGGCTGCGTCTGTACTGGACGTGGATAGACTGTCTTGTCGTTATTCCCCAAACAATACAGCCCAGCAACCATTGACAACGCATCGCGTGTTATAACTCATCCAGAGACGACTCAAAGTGTGTGGAGGACGTGCGGGTCATATGCAAACACAGGGCCGTTTTCTATAAGGGACGTGGCATCCGTGGATTTGGGGACCCGCGGGGTCCTGGAACCAATCCCCTGGACACTGAGGGACGACTGGACTTCTCGAGTCAATTTTGGTTGTTTGAGTTTTTCTTTAAAAACACCTGTTTCGTTCGCATCATCAATGTGACGGGATGGGTCGGGCACCGTCTTTCCTGGGACTTCAGTGCCTCCCTGTGTCTGGTGGTGTCTCCGCTCTCGCTCCTAAAGGCCTTACTTTGTCTCCTCTTTCCTCTCCTTGATCAGATGTCAGGACCTGCGGACGCGCCGTCTCTGGAGAGGAGCATCTCTCCACTGGATGAGCCAGCGCCCCGGTTTCTTCTCTGACACACCTGGTTTGGTTTGTTCTCTGGACTCCGTTCCTTCTGCATTTGGCTTATTTGATTGTTCTTCTAGTTTCCCAAACAGAAGGTTAGCTCACTTATCTCCACTCATGATCATTTCTGGTAAGTGTGTTATCGCTCCAAGTTTCCGCTACAAACCCCGTCCGTGGGGTCACACAGGTTTTGGTAGGCACTGTTATCCGTTGGGCTTATTTTTAAATAGTCTGAAAATTCTCTTCTGGTTTCCTTCCTAACCCAAAATTATACGTGAGTATTTTCATTGTGGTCTTAGTTCCAGGTAGAGATATTTTTAAAGCATAACTTCCATTTTGTTAAACTGCATTGTGTTCAATGAGCAGCCTGTGGGTTACACATCTGTGTGTGTGTGTGTGTGTGTGTACACACTCAGTGAGCAGAGTGTAGATTATGTGAGCATATGTATCTGTGTATGTACGTGTGTGTATATCTACACACTCAGTGAACACACTGTGGATTATCTGACTTTGGAATGCCAGCACATTTGCCTTTTCGTCAGTGAGGGACAGTTTTTGTGGGTCTTCCACATGTGATAGAAAAGAATATAGATCATGTATTTAGTGATACAAAATGTACAAAATAAAATCAAGCTTTTTTATTGTTTTATTCCCTCCTGTTTTGGCTCCCTGATCTGTCATTTTAAGGTGGAACGAAGCAGCCCTCTTTTCCCATGACCCCTCGGGCCGTGACTGTGCAGCGGGGTGGGTGAGAGGCCAGAGAGCCTGCGAGGAGGCGCTGCTGGCTGGGAGGAGGCTGACGTCTGGAGCAGATCCCGCTGGCCCAAGCCCGTTACCCCACAGCCCCAGGCAGGCCAGGAGGGCAGGAATCTGCCCACGTTCCCAGGTTCCACCAACAAGGGTTCAACCACACCCCCGTGACGCCCGGGCACAGGGTGGATGCCGAGGACGACCTCACCCCACCGCTGGCCCGAGCCCAGGCCCCAGGCCAGCTCCCGGAATAGCCTGCGGTCAGCGGCTCCAGGAGCCTCCCGGTGGGTCTGGGATGAGGCACCCTCAGGAAAACATCGTGGAGTGGCCAGGACCTGAGCTGGTGGGCGGCTCCCTCTGGGCCTCTGTCCTCCACGCCAGGCTGGACACTGGGGCCAGGCCGCTTGGGCGGGGGATGCAGTGGGAGGAGGCCAGCGGGGTGTTCTAGAAGCAGGAGGCACTCGGCTCCCCCCACTCCCTGCCCCCAGGGACCCAAACACGAAGACCCCCAAAGACCCTGCCCCTGCACGCCGTGTCCAGCCTGCTGTCTGCCCGGACATCACCTCCTCCTCCCCTGGTTCAGCAGGGACCTCAGCTTGTCCTCCCGCCCAGTTGTGGCACCTCCTGGGAGGGACCTGCGGCCCCCGCTGCAGCCCCATCTCACCTCCTCCCCGCACAGGGCGGCCGAGCCTCGCACCCGGGGCCTCCTGCGGCCCGTTTCCTGGGATTAGCCGAGGTGGGACGACGGATGGAGACAGTCGCTCCCCCGTGAGCATCCTGGGGGAGCATCAGGGCCAGGCCCCTCCCCTGGATCCAGGAATTCAGGGTGGTCCTGTCCTGCCCCCAGCTGCCACCCCATTCTCCGCTCCCTGCACGCAGAGCTGCTCACAGACGCGTCCCCACTGCCCTCTGCTTCCCTCAGGCCTCCTGCCACCTCCACCGCCGCCGTGCAGAGCTGTCCAGTTAAGACAACCTGTGACCTCCAAGGGGCCACGTCCGGGCTGGTGGTCAGCCTCCCACTCCCGCTCCAGGCAGCACCGGCTGGCGTGTTCCTGGCCCTCCTGGTTCACGGGCTCCTTCTCCGTCCCCCGTCTGGTCGCACGTCTCCCCACCTCCCGGTGGCCCTCCCAGCTCTCGGCTCTCTCCACTCTCTCCCAGCCTGCGGGCCCGTCCACCCCACGGCTCTGTGCGCACGGACCACCCGCAGCCCAGAATCAGGGTCCTGATTCCCAGCACCCACATCTGCTCGTCCACAGACCCCTCTGGAGCTCCTGCTGGAGCCCAGCAACCTTCCACCTTCAGAACGAGTCTGCGCCCCAGATGGGGAGCTGCCCGCACGTGGTCCAGCTACCACCTCCCACCCCCAGACTTAGCCCAGACATCCTGTCCCTCTGTCCTCGTCCTCACTGGCTGAGGCCTCACGTGAACCCCACCCCCAATCTCCCCTCACTTGGCTCCAGCCTCCAACCCCCACCCCAGGGTCCTGACATTTGGCTCCCTGCCCCCAGGCTGCCATGCTCTTCCCTGCCTGCAAGCTTCTCTTCAAACGCCACTTTCTGAGGGGCCTTCTCCAACCAGTCTGTGTGGACAGCGGCCGCCCACAGTGTCTGGTCCTGCACCAGCTTTATTTTCCTACGTAGTTCCTGTCACCCCCCAGCCTCCCGATATGTTGAACGTTGGCTTATTGCAGCCTCGGCCTTTAGGAGAAAAAAGCCCCCAGAACTATTCCCCTCGACTCCGATGAGGCCTTTCCTCCAGGGCCCTTTCCCGAGCCGCCCAGCCCGGCCTGCACCCAGGGACATCAAGGCAGAGGCCTGAGGGGGCTTCAGGCCCTGTGTGTGTGTGTCTGTGTCTCTGCGTGTGTGTATATGTCCACGTGTGTGTCTCTATGTCTACACGTGTGTCTGCATGTGTCCGTGCGTGTGTCTGTGTGTCTGTGTCTGCTTCTTGTGATTTCCATGGGTGAATCGATTAAACCAATCAGACTTCTCTGAACGAGGTCAAGAGCAACAGGCAGAGACCCGGCCCCAGGCTTTCCGAACTCCGCCTCCTGTGGCGTGCCCTGTCTTCCCGCGTGTGTCACCTGAGCCTTGTATCGCTTCCTCAAGCACCTGCTCTGCTCCGGCCGCAGGGCAGAGCTGTGAACAGCGCGTCTCTGAGGTCCTCGTCTCAGCGGAGCATGTGCATCTCAGGGAGACAAGCCATAAACAACGAGAGAAGAGGTATCTTGTTCTAGGAAGGGAGAGCAGTGGGCCCGGAGGGAAGGGGGTGGGGCCCCTACAGGATCTGGTTGTTGAGACCATGCTTTCCTAAGGTGGAGTTGAGACAAACCAAGAACCGTGCAAGGGGGCCATCCAGAGGTGAGTGGATGAGTCCAGATAACATCTCAGCTCCCAGGAGAACGGGGGCCCCAGTGAGGCCCCCACACGTGATGTCCGTGGTTCATGGGGTCAGCCACCCCACGGCCACCATGAGGACACCCACCATGGGAGAAGGGCAGAGGGTGGAGGTTACAGAACCTGAGGGCCAAGGGAGGCACTTGGGGGCTGGGTGACCACAGATCTAAGCCCCTTGTGCCATTAGGGGTCTGTCCTCACTCCCACGCCCCCAGACAGAGGGGGGCTTGCTTCTCAACCCCCATCTCAGTTATTGCCTCCTTGGCCTCTCTGGGTAACTGTGAAAAGTTACCTCTGCTGCCCACAGACGGTGCTGTCAGTGAGAAGGAGGGAGGGGGAGGGACGGAGGGAGGGGCTCCATCTCCAGCTCAGACCCACCCTCACCTCCCTTCCCCGACACACACTCTCTGGCTCCAGCTCCAGAACGGCTGATCCAGCCCTTTCACTTACTCAAATGGCCTCAGAAACCTTTACTTCACTGACCCTGACCCGCGCCGGGGACACCTCCCCCGCAACAAGCATCTAGTGGGTGCCTGCTGTGTGCCAGGCACTGGGCTGGGCTCACAGATTCGATGGCGAGTCTAAGGAACACTGTGCCCCAGATTCTCAGAAGGGAAACCTGAGGTCCCCAGTCGGGGAGATACCCAGGCAGCAGAGCCGGGAGGGGAGTAGGGGGTTCCCACCCTAGCGCCCCCAGAGACAGCCCCCCCTCTAGTCCAGCAGCCAGGCCATGATAAGGGGCGACGCTTCATCTACCGGCTGTGGAAATGCGCCGCGCCTGGAGGTCCGGGGCCGAGAGCCTGGGGATGTTCGCGACCACAGTCCCTGCCCGGGTTCGCCTACACTCCCGGGAACTGCTGATATGCACGTTAATGTTCCCTGATGGAGGCTGCGGGTCCAGATGCTGTGGGAGCTCAGAAGAGGCCACGTCTAGAAGCGCCGCGCCCCCGGGTGTGGGTGGCCGATTCTGCGCATCCGGAGGGGCCAACGAGACACACGCCGCCCCACCCAGGGCAGGGAGAGGCCGCCTCCGCGCACCGGTGCCTCCCGGCGCCCAGCGGATCCCAGCTCGCCGGCCCGCGGGAGCTACGGCGCAGGCGTGGCCCCTCCGGGTCGGGCGGGGTGGGGCGAGGCGCCGGCCGGTGCAGCAGCCTCTTGGCCCGGCCGGCGTCCCCTCGGGATTCGGCCCCACTCCGCGCTCCTCCGTCCTCCTCCCCGAGGCGGGGGCGCGCGGGGCGCAAGGTCGCCGCCCGGCGGGGAGCTCATCCGGCGGCGCAGACGCCCAGCGGCTCCGGGAAGGGACTTGGCCTGGGTCTGGCCCTCGCTCACCGGGGAGGAGCCGAGGGCTGCAGCTGGCGGCGGCCGGCGGGCGGGCGGAGGTCCTGGTGCAGCGGCCCGGCCGGAGGGCCCATCTCGGCCGTGCCCGCCGCCGCCGGCCCTGCTCTCCCGCTGCGGGAGCCGGGCGCCCCCCGCGCCCCGCCTGCCCCTCTCGGGCCTCTCCGTCGTCTCTCGGGAAAGCCCGGGAGAGGCGCCCTCCCCTTAGCGGGCCCGGAGCTGCGGAGGATCGCGGGGCGCGGCCGAGGGGAGGAGAAAAGAGAGGGAGCGCGTCGGCCGGGCCGGCCGTGATCGCCGGCTGCTCCGCCAATCTGCGGGCGCTGACGCGGGGGGCGGCTCCGCGGCGCTCGGATATCTGCCCGCCCGGGCGCGGGGCGCCGAGAGCTCGGCCGTGCGGGCGCAGCGCTCCAGGGACGCCGGCTGCACCTGCCGGGGACCTCGCCGGCCGCTCCGCGCGCCCCCCGCGCCCGCCCCCAACTCAGTCCTCGCGGCCGCGCGCCCTCGTCTCCCCCGGTCCCCGCCCCCGGGCCGCAGCGAGAGCGCCGGGCCCTGCCCGAGGAGCCGCCCCTTCTCCGCCCGGCCGGCCCACGGAGCCGCGGAGAGGACTGCGCCGCGCCGTCACCGCCACCACGCCGGGCCGCCGCGCCCTGGTCGGCATGGGCCGCCGCGTCCGGCCCCTGAGCGCCTGATGAGCGCGGCCGCCGCCCCGGAGATCCGAGCCGGCCTCTGCGCGCGCGGGGCCTCACCCGGCTGCGCCCCCAGCTCCGCGGACGAGGGCTGCTGGGCGCGGCCGCTCCAGAGAGGCCAGAGTGAGCGGCCCCGGGATGGCCCGGCGAGGGGGCGCTTTGGCGGGGGGCGCCCTACGCTGGGTGCGGGACCCGAGACAGCCCCCGAGCTGGTAGCTGCCCGACAACAGATGGACCTTGACCCACGCCGCGGCCCCGCGTTCGTGCCAAACCGAGACTAGAGGGGCACGGGCAGAGCGCGCTCGGGAGGGCCCGCAGCCCAGGCCGCGCTCGCCGGCGCGGCCATGAAGATGATCCTGGTGCGCAGGTTCCGCGTGCTCATCCTGATGGTGTTCCTGGTGGCCTGCGCGCTGCACATCGTGCTGGACCTGCTGCCCAAGCTGGAGGGGCGCGGCGCGCGGCCCTCGGGGGAGCCCGGCTGCTCGTGCGCGCAGCCCGCGGCCGACGCGGGGGCCCCCGGCTGGGCCAAGGCGCGCGGCCGCCCGGGGGAGCAGCCGGCGGCCGCCTCTGCCGGGGACGCGGGCTGGCCCAACAAGCACACGCTGCGCATCCTGCAGGACTTCAGCTCCGACCCCTCCTCCAACCTC
The DNA here is from genome assembly GCF_037783145.1 of Equus przewalskii. Taxonomy (NCBI): domain Eukaryota; kingdom Metazoa; phylum Chordata; class Mammalia; order Perissodactyla; family Equidae; genus Equus; species Equus przewalskii. Next base: position 122,095 of record NC_091842.1, read on the forward strand.
ACGTCCCACTCGCTGGAGAAACTGCCGCCCGCGGCCGAGCCCGCCGAGGGCGCCTTGCGCGGCCGGGACCCCGGCGCCCCGCGACCCCGCGACCCCGCGCACCGGCCGCTGCTCCGGGACCCCGGCCCCCGGCGGTCGGCGCCGCCCCCTGGCCCGAGCGGAGACGGCTCCCTGCTGGCCAGGCTGTTCGAACACCCGCTGTACCAGGTCGCACTCCCGCCGCTGACGGAGGACGACGTCCTCTTCAACGTGAACAGCGACATCAGGTTCAACCCCAAGGCGGCCGCCGCGGCAGAGAGCCCCGACTGGTGAGTGGGCCCGGCGGGACGGGTGGGTGCTGGCGGGCGACCCCTCAGGCGGCCAGGGGCCCTTTGAGGATAAAGATGGAGCTGTGTGCCCCTCCCGGAAAATGCCCTTGCACGACAATGCGTTGTGGAAAGAGGTTCAGGGACCCCGGGAGGGCGTGGACCTCCATGGCAGAGCCCCCCCAGGGGAGCTCAGGGCCCTGCCCTTGCCGCCAGAATGCCTGCCTCCTGGAGAAGCTCTGCGGGGGGCTTTGGGAGCCGGTCCCTGTGGCCACTGGCCTGGAAGGCAGACTGGGCAGCTGGGAGCCTGGGTATCTGCTGCACTTAGGGGAAGGCCCTGCTCGCTGGGAAACAGAGTCAGGCAATGAATGAAGGAGCGGCTGAGAGGTTGCGGCCCTCAGATACCTGGTGGTGTGGCTCTGGGGACGGTCAGGAAGGTCTGTAGGGCCTAAGGAGCCCGTAAACCAGGTGGTGAGGCCAGGGGGCTGTCCGTCCGGCCAGGTGCGCACACCGCCAGCTGCGAGGGGCCACAGCATCCTGAAAGAGCAGAGCATCTCCCAGGAGCGTCTCTTGAAACGGTCCTGGTTTCAGCCCTGTCCCCAAGGCCGTCCTCAGCTGCGTAAATCCGAAAGAGCAGACGCTGAGACCCGGAGCCGGTGAAACATTAACCAGCAGCAGAGCCAGAATAAATACCCACCTGGGGGAGGTCGCCCCGGCGCCCAGGGGAAAGGCCAGCCTCCCAGACAGCTCAGAAACAAACTTTCTCTCCTGAAACTGGGCCAGGCCCGGGGTTTCTGTCTAAACACAACGAGGTACCTGCTGGCCTGAGCTTTGTCTGCCGGCTGGGGTCAGGGAGTGCTCAGAAACGTGAGGATCAAGCCGTGGCCTGCTCCCGGGCTCGTCCTCGGAGAGATGGGCCCAGAGCTGGCGGTCAGGGATGCGGACTCTGGCCACCGTCATGTCCCTTGTGGGGCCGAAAGGGCGTCACTTGCAGGTGGATTAGAGCTGAGCCATGACCCACTTTTGCTCCAGCCCAGCAGCCAACAGGGTCAGTTCTCCCCCAAACTGGGCCCTTGACTCCAGAGATGGAGAACGGCCACATGGGCGGCAGGTCCTGCGTTTCGGCCCCAGCTGGAGCCAGCGGCTGGCTCCTTCCTCTCCCCACCCAAGGCTGCTGCCGTTAAAATCAAATTTAGCCTCTTGCATCATTCCTGCCCCTAGTTGCTGGAGGCAAGGCAGAGCGCCCGGGAAGGCCTCTGACGGGCGGTGTGTCTGCGACTTGCACACAGTCTGTGGTCAGACGCGGGCTCGCTCGCCCCCAGAAAGAGCCCACAGCCCCTCGGCCCCCACGCTGACGTCATGTTTGGTGACCCCAGGACAGACGGCGGGGCCAGCGCCAACGGCCTGGGCTTGGTCTGGCTGTAGTTACAGCTGTCTGGGAGGCTCCGCCGTAGGTAAGAATTAAGGGCCTTTGGATCTGTGATTAGCTGGTGGAGCAGCAGCCGCAGAAAAAGTGCGCACGTCGCAGGCTCCTGTTGGAGCAGACACACCTTCCGTGAACCTGCGTTTGTCTGGATCCAAAGTTAGATCCGAGGCCTCTGCTGCTGACGGCCCCCTCTCCCCGCGGCCATGCAGCTCCCGGCCCTCCCTGTTGACTCCGGGTCTCCTTCATTCGCTGTAGGCCCCGCGAAGGAGCCGAGGATGAGGAATTCTCCCCCACGGGGGAGGCGGCCATCGACTCCTACCCCAACTGGCTCAAATTCCACATCGGCATCAACCGGCACGAGCTGTACTCCAGGCACAACTCGGCGATCGAGGCCCTGCTGCGTGACCTTGGGGCTCAGAAGATAACCAGCGTCGGTAGGTCCCGCGCACGACCCCAGGGGGCCGGGGCTGCTCGAGCGGCTTCCTGGCAGGAGAGCTGGAGGTGCTGCTCCCTGCTGGGGCGTCACCTCCCGGGGTGTAAGGAGGGGCCTGTGGGTTCTGAGTGGAGAGTCCTCAGGAGGGGACACTCCAGACCACAGGTGCCCCCAGTACGTAAAGGAGGGCACCCTGGCGATGGCCCCCAACACGGCGGGAGGCGCGGCCGAGGTCTCAGGGCTCCCTGTGGTTTGGGAGCAGCTCAGCCTGGCACTCCTGCAGTCTGGTGTGGACGGCATTGCCCAGGGCTCGGCTCTGGCCAGGCTGGAGGCCCGGCACTCACTCGTGCGGAGGTGACGTCTCCAAGGACCTTGGGATCTTCTGAGTCGGACGAAAAGGGGCCTTGAGTGAGGGTTTCAGGAAAGTGTGTCACAGCAGCTGCTGAGGGAGGTCCGTGCCGTTGTTCTCGGGCCGTGGGCGACCGCGTGTGAGGGTCCCGGCCAGTCACGGGCCTGGGGAGTCAGTGGAGGCCGGGCTGAGGCCCTGGGGTGAAGACCCAGCCTGGGTGGAGGCCAGGGTGGGCGGCCGGGGAACGAGGCGCAGGTCTCCTCGCCGTGCCGCGGGGCGGGCAGTCCCAGCTGCCTGGGGTTCTATCCAGCTGCAGCCCGGGGGTTCAGGTGCTGCCTGTGAGGCTGCAGGTGGGTTTTCCGGGGTCTTCTCTGCCCGTCCTGAGCTGTGCACGGCACCCACCTTGCTGTGGGGGACAGACAGACAGCTTCTTTCTGAGGTGCGGTCACTCGCCCTCCTGGGAGAGAATGGCCCGGAACAGCTGGGGGCCTCCCCTCCTGGTGCTCGGCCTAGTGGGAACCTGAGTGCCGCCCCACCCCAGGCCTTCCTCCCGTCCTCTCAGGGCCCGGGGGCTTCGGGCTGCATGGGGAAGCGATCGGTGGGAAGGACAGGGGACATCTTGAGGACGGCCACAATGGGACGTCGTGTGGCCGTTAGAGAAATGTCCAGCGCCCTGACCTGCGTGCTCACCCCTCCGCGGGCCTCTGAACGCCCTGCCTTCCAGGCGCCCTCTGGGTGAGGGGGCGGAGGATGAACCAGGTCAGCGGGATTCGGCTGCCAGCTGACCGGGGCGTCCGGGAGGAAGTGGACACGCCCTGGCGAGGAATGAGCCCTCTGGACGCTGTGTAGGTTGAGTCCAGGAGCACGCTGGGGACACGGGCTCCGTGTGGAAGGAGGAGGAGGGGGACCTCCTGTAGGAAGAGGCGTCTGACAGGGTCTCGAGTGCCAGCACAGGCTTATTGCATCACGAAGGGGCCAGGAGGTGGGGCTTCCCGGAAAGTGGGGACGAGGTTTTAAAATTAGAAAGGGTTTTAGGGAACTGCGGTGCGCACGCTGAGAGAGCCTGCCCGCTGGCTGCCATCCCTGTGAGCTTCTCTCGGCCTCAGTTTCCCCATCTGTCACGTGGGCTCAGGCCTGCTCAGGAGCCTGCATCTTACTCTGCCAAGGTGGAGAGTGTGAGCAAGCTGGGAAACATTAACTGAGCTCCACGCCCTCCCTTCCACCAGGGGCCTGGCTGCGGGCACCCCTGCCCCCTTTGGTCTGACTGTCCTGGGCAGTAGGGCCCATGCCACCTGACATCACAGTGTAACGGACGCAGCCCGCTGCCCGGGATCCGACCCCGGGGTCTGGGTGGCCAGTGCCTGGCAGTGTGACCCCCGCCCACCTGTCTGCTGGGCTGTCTGAGCTGCCCTCTCACCCCTGGACCACCCTGGCCGGGCTGGGCATTCCTTGGGGCGGTAGGCTGGTCGGAGTGAGGCTGGGTGCTCAGTCCTTCGGCAGGTGCCAGAAGGTTGGTTGACGGGGCTGGGCCGTCAGCCGGGCGGAGCAGGGGGCCCGGCCCCACCAGTCACCCACCAAGGTGACTCTGGGCAACCAGATTCTCACGTGGACATAGAGGTGGTTACAACTACACCCTGTGGTCTCGGGCCTCCACGTCTGAAACCCACAGGTGGGGCAGAACCTGGACGGATGAGGCTGTTTATAAACCCTCATTCTTCTCCCCTGGCCTGAATACTCACGTGTTCTGAGGAGAGAGGAGCGTGTTTAATTACGGGCCTCTGCCCCAGAGCCATCAGCTGTGACATGACACGTGGGGTGTCTACGCCACCGCCTCTTATCATCCGAAGTTTCTGAGGTCCCCGAACGCGTCTGCCCCCAGAGGTTCTGAAGGAGGGAGACCCGGGGAGCCTACTTCAGGGGCTGTTGAGAGACGCCAGCGAGTAAATCAGAGAGAGAAGCTGGGCCGCGTCCCTGCTGGGCAGTTCTCTGTGCGGGGCAGCGTTTTGGAGCTGGATGAGCTGGAGCCTGTGCAGGGCCTCAGTCGGACACGGACACCGGGAGACGCCCCCCTGAGCTCACGTTTGTGCAAAGGCCGCTGGTGCTGAGGACGCACAAAGTCCTCTCCCGTCTCCGCAGAGCTGGTGGAACAGGTTGGAGACTGGGGTCCCCAGAGGGGAGCCGTCTGCTGCTGGGGCCCGGCCCTGCCATGACCAGAGTGGGGTGCAGCCTCCAGAGGCCCCTGGGGACCCCGGCACGGCTGCCCCTATGGGAGCTGGGAGCCTGGAGCCAGCCTCGGGATGCCAGGCTCAGCGGCACGTCCATCTCAGCACAAAAGGGAAGAAAAGAAAGACACGGGGGTCACAGTGACCCCCAGCATGGGTGCAGAAAAGAGTCTGAATTTACAAAGCTGGGAATCCAACTGCCTTCCACAAGTGGGGAAACTGAGGCCTCTGACGCGGAGACTTGCCCTCAGCTGGCACGTCCCTGTCTGTCCCCACGTGGCCCTGGGGTCACTTTAATCTCCAGGTTGTTTGTCTCACTGGTGAACGTGAGCCTGGAAACATCCCGGCAAGAAGGTCTCCTGCAGGTCCCTGAGCTTCCTCTCCGGAAGATTCCACTAAAGCTGCCGGCGTGGAACCCTCGGTCCTCTTCACGGCACGTGCGGCCCACCGGACGAGTCTATTTATAGCTGGGCTCCTGGCTGCTTGGTAACAGCCGTTTGCCGCCGTGGGAGAAGCTGGGGACATTATTTACCTCCGTTGGCCTGAAACCAGCAGGCAGCACCGTGGGCTCGGCCGTGATAATTAAGTAGCCGTCGTGCATGATTACGGATACAAAGAATAAATGGCACCGTTAGCTGCTCCATCCTTGGAATTACTTATTAAGAAGAGGAGTCACGGTGGCCTGCATGCCTCTGGTCTGAGACGCAGGCCCCACGGCCGCTCCGTCCAGGTCAGCAAAGCCGAAGTTGGGACCTGAAGAAGGGAAGGGACTCTGGGAACAGAAGTCGTGGGTGCTGGTTGATCCAGTGGGAACCCGGGCTAATTGGCGGGCAGCTTCGAGGAACAAAGGCCACGGCCGGGGCAGGCCAGGGGGCCGGCCGGCCTGGTGCCTGGGGGGCTGCAGGCTGCCGGGCCCGGTCGGTCGGCGGTGGGCTCCTCGGGAAGGCAGTCCTGCCTCCAGAAAGGCCACAGTGCCCCCTCCCACCCCCGGGCTCCACGACCTGGAGAAAGAGAACCGGAAATGCCCAATTCGCCAGACGCCGAGGCCCAGAGCTGGAGGGACCTGGATCACCCCACAGGAAGGACAGAGACCACCCCAGAGGACATGGCGGCCCCCTCCTCACCTCTTTCCAGCAGGCCGGTCAAAGGTCAAGAACAGAAGCCCACATGGGTGCTGACCCAGTTCCCCCCTGGGCACCTGCCGTGTCCACTTTGAGCAAAGGGTGGCTGCGGCCCCAGGTCCACAGGCGTGAGTTCCGATTGCATCCTTCTGATCTGGGAGTGCTGGGTCCCCCCCATAGTCTCCCTTTCGGGGAATCGTGATTTTCAAGGTGAAAGCGAGCTGCCTCGAAGGACGGCACGGTGTCAGGGGTCCAGGCTGGAGGCTGTCATGGCTCAGACGTCCCGAGGTGGCAGGTGAGGGACTGAAGTCTGGTGGTGCCGATGTAGTCGTGCCCCTGGGGTGGAGGCCTCCCGAGGCCGCTCAGTGAGTCAGGGCGGGAGGACCAGGGTGCGCACCACCAGCCCGTCACCGTGGGCCCCGAGGATGCCCACAGGCAGCACAGGGCCCTGCATGGGCGCCCAGGAGTCTGGACGCTGCTCGGACCTCCCTCCCCTGGGGTGGGGGGTGAGGAACAGAAACGGGGACCTGAGCCATCCTTGGGGGAGGCCTCGTTCCTCTGACCCTTAAAACAAGGCAGTGTCGAGGCCAGCCTGGTGGTGCAGTGCTTAGGTTCACGTGCTCAGCTTCGGTGGCCCAGGGTTTCAAGGTTCAGATCCCTGGTGTGGACACGGCACCGCTCGTCAGGCCATGCTGAGGCGGTGCCCCACACAGCACAGCCAGAAGGACCTACAGCTAGAATACACAACTAGGTACTGGGGGGCTTTGGGGAGGAGAAGGAAAAAAAAGGAAGAAGATTGGCAACAGATGTTAGAGCAGGTGCCAATCTTTAAACAGAAAAAGAATTTTTTAAACAAAGGCAGTGACCTTGAAAACAACTGACGTGACCCCTAAGGACAGAGGTTGGTCCCCACTCACAGGTGACTGAGGCTGAGGCGTCAGAGGCCGCACCCCAGTGGCACCTCACACGTGGACCTTTGTGGGGTCCACGAGTCTCTAACAAACGGAATTAGTTCATTTAAAAGTCAAGAGGTGGCCTCTCAAAACACGGGCTGGGGCTCCTGTTAGAAATGGGGAGACTGGCGGGCCAGCCCCGTTTTCCATGGGGGAAACAGGGAGTGTGGCTGCCCCCGGTGTGCAGGGTCCCCACCGTGTCCTCCCCAGTGTGGGTGCTGGACCCCGCTCGGCCGCAGGCCTCTCTCCTCCCTCACGGAGCTCAGAGCGCGGACGAGCGTCATGTAGGAAAAGCACCGGGTGCTCTGAGTGTGTGTGAACCTGTGAACCCAGCCGTGCGTGTTACTAACGACATTAATCGGCGTTAACTAGTAACGCATTTGGCCACATAGCTGGGAACCGCGGAGCCCCAGCCGGGAGAGGGCGAGTCCCAGCACGGGGCCCGGTTTCCTCGGTCACCGCCCCAGTCTGTCCTCAAGAAACCCAAGCTCACGCCCTCCTTCTCGAGGCCGGTCTGTGCCCTGCCCCTCGGCCTGACCCCTCCCGGGCGCCCGTTCTGCCGTCACCCGAGGCCTGGCCCGTGGTGAGTTTTTCTCTCCTCCCGCCCCGGGTGGTCACCTTTGGCCTTTTCTGTGACTTGAGGCAGCTGTGTGGGTCTGTGCAGGGCGACCCTGTGGATCTCAGAGCCGAATCCCAGTGTCTCTCGACCGTCGACCCCAGCTGGGCAGAGCGAAGGGTGGGCCGGGGCGGGAGGCCCGAGTGCCCAGACGAGAGAGCCTGGCCCTTGCGGGGCCCTTAGTCCTGGGGGGATGCGAATGCCCTCTGATTCCTGGTTATTTATTTGCTCCGTGGGGAGGAGCTGGCCGCACGGGCGCGACTCGCTCCCAGGATCAGAATGATTAAACTGGCCAGATTTGCATAACATTCTGTTATTAAAATAAACCTGGATTACAAGCCCTGGAGGAGCTGACACGCTGCCCCCAGTCAGAATAATTAAATCCCCCGTCAGCCATGGGAACTGGCAGAGACCCCATGGGAACCGGGACATCGAATGGGGCTTAGTGGGGCCACTAATTTTTTTAATAATCGCTTCCGTTTTCTGCTTATAAAAACGTAATAATGTTCATTGTAGAAATTTAGAAACCACAGATATGGGAAAAAGGAAATTGCACTCCTGTGCCGGGCTCGTCCTGGGAGATGACCACTGGGCTTAACTGCCCGCCTGGTGTGCTCATCGTCAAAGGCGGGTGTTCATGGACCGTGGGTGCTTCCTAAGCTGTTTTGCTTGACGGTCAGTCTGTGAGTGTTTGCTGTGCAGTTAAAACTCCTTTGCTCCTGGTAAGAGGGCTGCACAGTGAATCACCGTGCGCCCTGTGCCCGCCCCCGGGTTGGCATTTTCAAGTTATTCCCGGTGTTTTGGAGTTCGGTCCCTGAGGGCCGCGGGCTCAGAGCTTCGCCGACAGGCCCAGCCCCACGCTGCTCCCAGGAGCCGCCGCTCCAGCCCTGGCTCCGGGACTCGGGGGCCCGGACCCTCCAGATGCCGTGAGGAGAGCGAAGGTTGCAGAGTGGGGTCGGCCGGCAGGAACCAGGAGGAGGGCCTGGGCCTGGCGCACACGGAGGCAGGAGAGCCCAGAGATGCCCGGGGAACCGAGGACTTGTGGAGGGCTTCCAACGCCATGGTGGCCGCCGTTTAGAACGGCCCCGTGCCCGACGCTGTTCGAGAGGCTTCCCGGCGTCGCCCGCTTACTCGTCACGGCAGGCCTGGGGACGGCCACGGGCGCAGCCTGAGCACCGACAGGTCCTGTGATGCGTTTTCCTGGTTTGGCTTGGCCGTCACCATCACCCCATGCAGGAGATGGCAGGTGTCCCCAGGGCCCTTGAACAGAAGGGGACTGAGGGTAGGGAGGCAGCCCCGTGGAAGCTGAGCAGACCCCAGCCTCAGGGCTGCCCCCCACCAAGGCCCCCCATCACGGCGCCCTCGAGCCCATCCGCACTCCGTCCGTCCAGCTCCGGGTGTATAGTTTGCAATGTGCCCGCCCCGGTGAACATGGACTCTGGTGACGACGCCCTCCTGCTCTCGTTCACGCCTGTGACACTAGCTCACCAGTGCCTGGTGTGCACGGAGGACGCCGTCTGTGACAAGCCCTGTGCGTCCCGTTTCAGGTGGCCTGGAGCTTCGCCGTGCCAACAGGTGGGGCTTGGGGGTCAGCCAGCTTAGTGCTCAGGGCCGCCGCAGGCCCAGCCCAGCGCCCCCGAGGAAACCTCCGCACATTTTCCTTCCTTCTGCTCCGTCAGCAAAAAGGAAAACCCACAGTCAGGAAAAAGCAGGTCCTTTCGGGAATCCTGTAGCCTCCGAGCCGGCCAGGCAGCCGGGAAGCCAGAGCGAGACTTGTGGACCTTCCACCCTCGCGGGGCCGCGTGGAGCCCGGGGAGGCGTCTGAGGAGTGAGGCACCCCCGCCTGAGGGGTCTTCGGGATCTCCTCAGATGAACTCGGCCTTGGCTTCCCTAGGACCCAGGAACTGAGACGGCGGCAGTGCTGTGTGTGTGTGTGTGTGTGTTTGTGAGCGGGTGTGAGCAGGTGTCCAGGCGCGTGTCGTGTGTCTGGGGAGGGAGGCGGTGCGGGCAGGTGCGCCCCTGGCCGTTCTTTGTAGAAGCCGGTCCCCTCGTCTGCGTTCAGGCTGTGGGAGAGGTTCTGCCCGACACCTGGTGTCAGGAGGGTGAACCAGCGTCATTGCAAGAAACCCCAAACTTCCCAGGCAGAAGGGGCCCTCGGTCACGTCCAGGGGCCCAGGCGGGGCCGTGGGGTCATGGGGGGTGCCGGCGTTGGAGGAGGGGGGCCTGGGGCAGCGAGTGACCTGTGTCTCTTCCCTCCCCGCAGCCATGAAGTCAGGGGGCACGCAGCTCAAGCTCATCATGACGTTCCAGAACTACGGGCAGGCGCTGTTCAAGCCCATGAAGTGAGTGGGGCCAGCCGGGGTTGGGGTGCAGGGGCGGAGGGTCCGGTGGAAAGTCAGGTTCGCCCCCGGGGGTGTTTTGGGGTGTGACCTCTGGGTGACACCTCTCTACTGTCTCCCCGTCAATGCAAAGCGGGTACCAGGGGCCCCGCGCCTCCCCGTCCCCCTTTGACCTCCCCACACGCCTCGGGGTCAGCCCTCTCTGCACGGGGCCAGTCGGTAAACGGTTTGGGGTTTGCAGGCCGTGGGGTCACGTCTCAACTGCTCAGCTCCGTTCTCCCGGCCGAAGCAGCCACACGACACGTGCGTGAGCGAGCATGGCTGTGCCGATAAAACTTTATTTGTAAAACCAGTTGGTGGGCCGGACCTGACCCACCAGATAAAATAGAACAAATAAATAGAATAGGATCATTTCAGACACTTTGTGGGTCAACAAAACGTAGCTGCCGGTTTGCAGCTGGTGGTGGTTTCATTCGGGCTTATTTCTGGGCCTCCTGCCCCCGCTCCCTGGACAGTTGTCCTGGACGGCTGCATGGAGGAGGTGGCCTGCCCAGGACTTCCCCCAGGACCCGCCTGACCTTTCTCTGAGCTGGGGCTGCCGGGGGCCCAGCTGCCTCGCCTGGCTCACGCAGCCCCGACTCCCGTGAGGATGATTTGGGCGAGGTGAGCAGGTGGCGTCCACTCAGCTGGATGGTGTGCGGCCTGGGGCAGCTGTGGGCTCCTCACAGAACATTCTGGAAAGTGTGTAGCCTGTGGCAGGTGTGGGCCCCTTGTAGGACTCTCTGTGCCTTTGACCCTCTGTGCCAGGAGACACCATGAGCGGCCGCATTCTCAGCCTGGGGCGGGTGCCGGTGCCTCAAGGAACATTCTGGAAGGTGTGCAGCCTGCAGCTTCTTCCAGGCCCCTTGGGGTCACGGCCGTGCTGTGCTGGGACGGGCGGGCCTGGACCTTCCACGGCCCAGTCAGGAGGGTGGACTTGTCCTCAGGCCCCTCCTGCTGGGCCCCGGGCACAGGCCGTCGTCCTGCGGACAATTCTCCATGGCCTGGCGGACGTCGCCAGGGACATGGAGAGCTCCCTGTGCGGACGGGCCGTTCCCAGCCTTGGGGCATGGACTCTGGTCCCATGGGCTCAGGCTGCTGGTGGGGTTGGGGGCTCCCCCGTCCCCCGCACGGTCCCCTGTGACTCTGAGGTTGGGTCTTGTCCTGGAGGAGCTGGGTGTGCAGCTGGGGGTCGTGACAACAGCAGTAATCATGATGTTCGCTGAGCTTCGGCTGCGTGCAGCCCGCGGTCACCAGTGTTCCTGGGCCGGGCTCCGAGCGGGGGGTTCACAGGTCGCCATGTGAGTCACAGGAAGGGCTGTTATTGCCCGAGGTCGAACCTGAGCCCCCAGAGGCCCCTCGGGAGGCTGCTGGCTCTCGTTCGCCCCGTCTCCCCAGCTCTCAGCCCCGGCCCGTCGGGTCTGGGAGGAGGTCAGGACCTGCGTCTCCAGCGCCGGAGGCCGAGGCGTTGGGCGGACAGTCGAGGGCGGCGCTCAGCAAAGGCCAGTGTGACAGTGGGATCCATGGGGAGGTTGAGGCCGGTCCAAGCCATAGAACTGGGGTTGGGAATCCGAGGCAAGAGGGGAAAGGCTGTGTTCACAGGCAGAACCAGGGCAGGGCCGTGGGCTCCGTCCCCTGCACGCGCGTGCTCCCGGCGACGACCCCAGCCAGGCAGCGTGGGGGACAAGCTGCCGACATCGGCCCTCCCGGCCTGGTCCTCTGGCTCTTCTGCTGGGCCGGGTCCAGTGCTTCTTGGCAGCCAGGACCCCCGTCCGCTGACCATGCCGAGTCTGGCATCGATTGTGTCCCGCTGCCAGCAGCCTCCGCTCCCCTGATGACCCCCGGGGGGCTGGACGAAGACCCAGGTGCCCGCTCACCATTTCCTGCCCCGATGGCTGTGGCCTGAGTAGGAAAACAGCTGTGGTTGTGGCCGTCGTGGTGAAAAATTAAAATCCGTGATTAATGTTTCTCGTGAAGAACTTTCTTCTACGAGCTCATCGCCGCGTTGTCAGTTGTCAGAAGAAGATTTCGAATTAATCAGGTGGGAGTGTTTCTCCCCCGAGATCTTGAAGGATGGGGGCTGAGTGGGTCCAGAGAGGGACAGGCGAGGCGGGCGGGCCAGGGTCCTGCAGAGCGTAATTCACGCGGTACGCGGGGGACCATCGAAAGCCAACGGTCACACGTTTTTAATAGGCATGGAAAAGACGTCACTGGACATCAGCCCTCGAGTTCCTGGATATTCTTGCTTTAGGGTTGAAGGAAGATTTTTTTTAACTGCTTTATCCAGATGTAATTCACACACCACACAGTCCACCGCCTGAACCCAACTGCTCAGTAGGTTTTAGCATCTTCCCAGAATTCCGTGTCCGTCACCGCAGTCGACTGAGAACCTTTTGTTGCTCCAGAATGAACCCTGTACGCCGTTGCCATCACTCCGTCCCCTGCCCTCCCTCTGGGCCTGGACAACCGCTAACCCCCTTTCTGTCTGGAGCCCCCTGTCCTGCAACCCCGGATAAACAGCACACAACGTGCATCCTTTGTGACCAGCCTCGTTCACTCAGCATCAGGATTCACCTGTGTTGTGGCGTGTCAGGGCTTCACTCCTTTTCACGGCTAAGTAATATTCCACCGTGGGGATGGACCACATTTTATTTAATGGGCATTTGGGTTATTTCGCTTTTTGGCTGCGTGAATGATGCTGCGATGGACATTCAAGTCCAGTCTAGGGGGGACGTGTGTTTTCATTTCTCCTGGTGAATTCCTAGGAGTGGAGTTGCTGGATCATTTGACAATAAGTTTAACTGTTTGAGGACCTGCCGGGCGGTCTCCTACAGCAACTCCCACTTTAGGATCCCACCAGCGTCCCCGCAGTCTCGCCCACCCTCGTTCTCTGCCCGCTGTGGGTTCGAGCCGTCCCGGTGGGTGCGCAGTGATGTCTCCGTGTGGCTTTGACTTCAGTTCTCTGGTGACGAGTGACTGGAGCATCTTTTCTGGTCCCGTTGGCCATTTGTGGATCTTCTTTGGAGAAACGTCAGTTCAGATTTCTTGCATGTTTTAGTCGCCTTTTGTTAGTAAGTTGTAAGAGCTCTTTACATGTTTTGGACCCAAGACCCTTGTCACAGAGGTCGTGTCGTTTGAAGCACAAGTTTTCGGTTTTGAGCAAGATGCCCGATTTGCCCGTTTTGCTGTCGTTGCCTGTGCTTCTGGCATAGTATTGAGTTTTAATATTGAGAAAATGCGTGTGCGGGGGAGGTGGTGGTGCAGGCAATGTACGTGGCTAAAGTCAGGATGCCCCGGTGCACCCACTGAGCCAGCCGGCCTGGCAGGGCCATCTTGTGGGACCACCAGTAAATTCTCTCCCCTCGCTGGTTTACCCCTCTGTCCACACGGGCATGGTAGGAAGAGGCCTTGAGACCCAGCCTGTCGGGTCAGTTCAGGAGGCAGGGCACCAAGCTTCCTGAAGCAGCTGCGGGTTAGACGCCGAGGCCGAGCGGGGTGGGCACACCCCTCGCACAGGCTCTTTCAACAGATTCCAACCTGCTTCTTGGAAAGGAGCCTTCCGGGCAGCCCGTGACGTTGCTGTGCCCGCCTCCCGGCAGAAATAGGCATCCGGCTGACCCACACATGCTCCCCGGGCCCCGGGCTGGCCGAGCGCCAGGCCCTGGGAATAGAGGCATGATTCAGACGTGGCTCCCCTGCGCTCGGGGCGGACAGGGAGCGGGGTGTGTCTGCGCCCCCACCGCAGCCCGGGAGCTGGGCCTGGAGTAGTCGGTGCCCGATGTGCACAGAGCAGAGGGAAGGGAGTGGACAAGGCAGACGGGAGCGTGCGAGCAGCTGCCTCCCAGCTGAGCGGGGCCCGGGCTGGCAGCTAGAAGGCTCCGCAGAGGTGACCTCAGCTGAGGCCTGAGGACGAAAGTGAAAGTCAAGTGAAGGTTGGCTCTCTGCAGGCCAGGGGGCCAGCCTGGAGGAGGAGGTGCACTCTGAATGGACGGCTCCCGCAGGGCGAGAGGCTGCCTGTCCAGGACGGTGGCTGCGATCGGGGTCTGCATCCCGTGGCTGCTGAAATGCAAGTTAATCAAAGTGAAACAAAGGCCACGTTGTAGATGGCGCAGATAGAGACGGCGTCCACCGTCACAGGAAGGCCTGCTGGGCAGCCCTGGGTTTGCGCACAGAACATGAGGGACGATGAGGCGGCGGGCGGGGGGCTGAGGCCACACGTGGGGCGCCTGGACTGGGTGCGGGTTTTCTGGGAGCGTCATCAGCCCCGCTAAGGGGCTGCCCCGGGCACTCAGAGCCAGTGAGGTGGGGAGAGCCAGGCTTGTCAGGTGTCAGAGGAACAATGATGGGGAGGCCGAGGGTGGTGGGGAGAGACGGGGGGAAAGCAGACCCCCGAACACAGCGACTGGACGTTGGGGTTGAGAGAGGGAAGGTCTGGTTGCCTTTGGGGGCATCCCAGCAGAGAGGGGCGCACAGGGGCCTGGAGCGAGGAGAGGACATGCCGGGCATCACCTCTGGTCTCCCCTTCCTGCTGTGTGACCGCACAGAACTCCCTTCCCCTCTCTGGGCCTGGGTTCCTGGCGCTGGACTGGACGAGGCTGGATTGCACCCTGACTTCAAGTCCAGGGCCGCAGAGGGGGTGACCCCAGCCCGAGCCGAGCGGCACCCAAGGTCACCCAAGATCACCCAAGGTCACCCGCGAGCAGGAGGCGGGGCTGGAAGAGGCCGCAGCTGGCTGACCTCAGCGCAGTGGGGGCCGTGGTGATGCCTGTCTCCCCCATGAGATCTCAAGGCAGGCGTGTCCCCCGTGGGACCACCTTGTCTCCACTGACAGTAAGTGCAGGCTAGTTTCTTATTCCTGAGCTCACAGCGAGCGACAGTTGAGTTCTGCACCTGCGTCCACAGCCGTGCTCGTGTCCTGGGGCTGCGGGAACAGAGAACCACGGCCAGGGGTTGGCGCAATGGCAGCTTGTCCTCCTCCAGCTCTGGAGGCTGAAGTCCCAGGTCAAGGGGTCGGGGGCCGTGCTCTCCCCGAGGGCCCCCGGGAGGGTCCTTCCTGCTTCTCCAGCTCCTGGAGGCGGCCGGCAGCCCTGGGCGTCCTCGGCCGTGGCCGCGTCCCTCCAGCCTCTGCTCGGTCCTCGCGCGGCTTCTCCCTGCAAGTCTGTGTCCACGTGCCCTCTTCTCACGAGGACACCCGGCCCTGGGTGGCGGCCACCTGCTCCACTGTGACCTCGTCCGAGCCAATTCCATCCACACGGTCCCCGTTTCCAAGAAAGGTCCCGCTCACAGGTTCCGGGGTCAGGACTTCAGTGTGTCTTTTGGGGGCACACAGTTCACCCTGCGCAGCACCTGGTGACACCTAGCCTGTGACACCAGCACCTCTTCTCACTGCCCATTGATGGTGGCAGGGATGAGCTTTCGTCTTTACCGTCCGTCAGTTCACCCGCCAGCCTGAGGCCGCCTTTTCCATCGCACGAGGAGAGACGGGCTCAGATCGAGGCAGATAATGTGAGTGTTGGTAAAACTCAATAAAGTTTTATTTTACCGACATCGTAACTTCCCATTTCCTCGCCTTTTAAGCATTTACGTTTCCGTTGTGTTTTAACATCCGTGTGGACATGTTCGCGAATCGTAGCGGCATCCAGGGCTGAGCACGAGCCCCGAGGTTGAGAGCAGGATGGAGGAGCCGGCCCCCCGCAGCTTCTGCTCCCCCCGCTCCCGGCGCCTCCCGCGGCACCGACCTGCCCACCCCACGAGGGGCCTCTCGTCCGCCGCCTCCACTCGGTGCTGTGTCTGCGAGTTCGTCTGGTCGCTGAATCGTGTTCCGTTGTGTGAATTCGCCCCGCTTTACCGTCCCTCCCCGGCCGGTGGACACGTGGTTCGTCTCCCGTTTGAGGACGTTGTTGGTGAAGCTGCTGTGACCGTCTTGTCATCCTGGAGGACGCGTTTGGAGGGAGTCGTCCGTCCAGAGTGCGGCCTTGGGTCACAGGTCGGCTGGGCTCCGCCGTGGTGGGTCCTGCCGGGTCTGCCCCCAGGCTGCGCCCAAGGTCGACATGCCGCATCGCCAGGACGGCGCCTGGTGCCGGGGCCGCACGCCCGTGTCGAGATTGCCGTGGGGCAGAGGTCGTCCACACACAGCCTGGAGGGGTCACGGGCTGTGCACCCCCCTCCCTCTGGCCGGGCCAGGCCTGACCCGACGCTGCCCCGGGTCCTTGCTGCCCTGGCGTGGAGGCAGCAGGCTCCCCTCCATCCTGCTCGCGGCTCCTCAGTCTGCAGGACCGGCCAGCGTGGCCGTGGGGGTCATCTTTCCCTCTTTCCTTAGATTCCCAGCGTGGCAGGCGGGAGAACGTCTCTGAGCCGCTGGGCTGGGCCCGCGAGAGCCGCTTCCTCGTTGTCACTGTCACTTTAGTCTCGGCCATGACGGACCAGTGGCGGCTCCAGCTCAAGTCCTCTGACCTTCCAACCACAGGGCGCAGGTGTGTTTTTATTTCCAATGATCCCTGAAGGAGGAGGAAATTGAGGGTCAGCAGGATTTACGGGTGGACAGGGAGCGGGCAGCAGGCCAGGGCTGGAGTCCAGGGTCTCAGCCAGTGGGGCCCGCACCCCTCGGGCGCTGTGGGGCCGGTGCAGGGGCCGCCTGGAGCCCCCTCGCTGGGCCGGGCGTCTTTGTGGAGCACGCGCTGCCCGTGGTGAACCCGCTGTCTCCTGTCAGCAGCAGCTGTGTTCAGGGGGCACCAGGCAGGCCCCGCCCAGCACGTCCCGTCTGCCTCGGTTTACCTCTTCTCTGCTGGCCAGGCCTTGGCCCAGGGGCTGGACTGAAACAGAACCGTGTCCAGCGCACTCTGTCAAACCTCCCACTGGCCGTCTGCCCTGCTTTCCTTCTGCAAAGAGTAGAAACGTGTGCGTGTGCGCGTGTGTCCTCGTCCCCGAGGGCCGCCGTCCGTGAGCAGCTGTCTTGAGGCTCAGGAATTCCTCGCAGCCGAGACCCATAAACAGGCAGCTGCAGAAAGATGTACAGGCTGTGACCTCATTTCTAAATGCAGAAACCCGAGCCTCCCGCCATCTGACCGGGTGAGGCCCACCGCCCAGGCAGCAGGCTGCAGGGCGCGCTGAGAAGAGGGGGCAGGAGAGCGGGGCCTCGACCCTGTGGTCATGACCTTGGTCTGCAGAGCTGCCCACCGAGACCCAGGGCTGCTCTGGGTCACCGGCCAGGCGCCTCCCCACACGGCTCAGGGCCCGAGGGGACGAGGGGCTGGTCGCGCCCCCGGCGGGTGAGCAGGTGCAACTGGGAGACCCAGGAGCTTAGTGTCGGCTTCCTGGGGCCTCGGGCCATGCGGGGTCCACGTGCTGGGGACCAGTGACCGCCGTCCCCGTCCCTCCAGGCTCAGCCAGGCCTCCACATGACCAGGTCCATCTGGGTCAAACTCTCAGACGGGCGCCCTGCTTGGGGCTGGCGTTTCCTCGGGGTCACTGATCTGTGGTCCAGACGGGTCGCCCGCCGTTTCCACTCATCGCTTTTACAAGGAGAGAATTTAAAGAGGCTCCAAGTCGCAGCCCCTGGAGGAGGAAGGAGCCCGGCTCAAGGCGCCGTTAGAACTTCCTTTCATTGAGATGGAACCGATGTGTAACGTTGTGTCAGTTGAGGGCGCCCTGCTGAGCTGATACATTGAAGCTGCAACATTGTTCCCATTGCAGCCTCACTGCCTCAACTGGCTGCTTTCTGGCCCTGCCCCTTGCCACGTCCCCCGCCCCCCCACTCACTGCATCCCCGTCTGGGCGCTAACCCAGGAAGGTCCAGCTCAGCCCCGCACCCTCGACTGCCCCGTGCCGTGCGGTTTGCCCACCGTCTCCATGTGGCCCTTTGACACCGTCACCTGACCCATCTAACGTCCCCAGAAGCACAGGGCCCCGTGGACCTCAGGGGAGCCTCGAGCTCCCAGCTCAGCGCCTGGTCCCCAAGGGAGGGCGTGGGGGTCTGAGAACTCGTGTCCGGTCTGTGGGCGCCGTGTGGCTGCCCCTCTCACCATCCTGGGTCCCGGTATGCGACCGTGTCTATGGCTGAGGCTCAGCCAGGGCCTGGGGCCGGTCCCTTCTCCCTCCCAGGGCCACTAAGCTGGTGCGACTGACAGATAGAGACAGGGAAATGGAGGCGGGAGAGGTGATGGCTGTTAACACGGGACCTTCAGTCGCTCTGGTCCAGCCTGTGTCTGACAGATGCACAAACCTGCCACGACTGCGGGGCGAGGCTGCATGAGGCGGGAGGGTGGGAAGGAAGGAGTCACAGGCACTGAACAGCTGGGGAGGGGACCTCTGAGTTGGGTCTTGCAGGGTGAGTAGGAGTTCTCCGGGGCAGGAGGGCCTCTGGGCATATGCCCCACACTAAGGCTTGGGGGAGATGAAAGGGTTTGAGGACCAGTGAGAGGGCGGTGGGGGGTTTCCAAGGATTTGCTGTTCTGCCGACAAATAATTCGTGTCTTCTCGCTGCTGGTCTCCCCCCAGGCCCCGAAGGCAAACACACGGCCCAATGCCGGCCGCCGGGTGTGGAGCCAGCAGGGCCTGGCCCGGCCAGAGGTGGACAAGGGCCCCTTTGTGTCCACACTCGGCCTGGGCCGGCCTCCCAGCCCGCTCTGCGCGCCCATTCTGGCTGGGGTGGGGGGTGCCGCCTGGCTTCCAGGAGCCTCAGCGTCCTCCCCGTGGCGACGCCGGGCCAGGCTGTGTAGTCAGATCTTGATCCACCGTGGAGCTGGGCTCAGGGCCCCAGGCCGGGTGTGCAGGGGCCGCCCCGTAGACATCTCCGTGATTAGCCCCATCCTTCTCCTGGATCCCGCTGGCCCAGCTGGTCGTCGGGCTGCGGCCCGGTGCCTCGCAGGCCGGACGCTTCTGTCGTGTCGAGTGTTCAGCGGCGAACCAGACACATGAGGTCCCGTGCGGCTCGGAGCCTCAGTTCTAGAGACGAGTCGACGGCACATGAACTGATGAACAGGACGTTTCAGAGCGAAACCCGTGGGAGGCGTCAGGCTGAGCCGCGAGCCCAGGGGAAGGCCGGCCCGCCCAGCCGAGCGCTTCCTGGGGCTTCTGGAAAAGTCTCTGTGCTTCGTGTAGTATCAGAGCAAGTGAGTTGTCCTTTCCAAAAGCGTTCTCCCGATGGGCGACGTCAAGTCTTCTCGTGTTTTCCTCAGGTCGTTTGGGCGTCCGGGCGCCTGGGCTGGGGTGTCGTTCTAATCGGCACGAGGAGCGGAGGTTGAAGGGGATTGAAATGTGGTCCTGACTCCCTCGTCCCGGGAAGGAAATGAACATCGGGGTTTCTTTCAAGAGCAGCTCGATCAGGGTTTTATGCCACAAAAGGAAACGTGCCGACTTGAGATCCCCTAAAAGGAGCCCAGGGAGGGCCTGGAGGGCAGGCCCCACCTCTGGCCGTTTATTCTCCTGGACGAAGGCGACTCTGGGCAGTGACCTCGGGGCTAAAGGTTTGGACCCGGGCGAGCGGTCGGGAGCGGGTGGCATCGTCATTTTTATGAGCTTTTAATAAAACGTTGAACCACAGGCCCCAAACCCAGACGGGCAGGTGCACCTGTGCTCCTAGGGCGACTGAGAAGCTGCCTGTGTTTCCGTTTTCATTCATTCCTCAGTCGCATCCTGAGGCCGGGGGAGCCGCCGGCGGGGCGTTGACAACACAGGGATCCCAGCGAGTCCTCCTCCTTCGCTTTGGAATCGCGGCCGAGTCGTTGCGATTACGTTTAAGTGGAACTGACTTGGGACCTTCTTTGTGGTTATGAATCCGCTCTGAACCGTTTTTAAATTGGTTTTCATTAGGGCCCGGTGGCTCAGCGGTTAAGTGCGCACATTCCACTTTGGTAGCCTGGGGTTTGCCGGTTCAGATCTCAAGTGCAGACATGGCACCGCTTGGCATGCCATGCTATGGCAGGCGTCCCACATATAAAGTAGAGGAAAATGGGCATGGATGTTAGCTCAGGGCCAGTCTTCCTCAGCAAAAAGAGGAGGATTGGCAGCAGATGTTAGCTCAGGGCTAATCTTCCTCAAAAAAAAACCTCATTTTTTAAATTGGCCCCAGGAGGTTTAAGAGTCTCTTCCAAATAGGTTTTTCCACCCAACAAGAGAGACAAGCGACTTCTCTCCTTCTGCATCCGCCTCTGAGCGCCGTGGGGCCGGGGCTCCTGGACGCTGAGGGGGGGTGAGGCGGGTCTGAAGGGGGTCCTGTCACCTGAACGGCACGAGTCACCAATTGGTCCTCGAGCTCTGGCCGCAGAGTCTAAGCAATGAGATGCCGGGAGGGAAAGCCGGTGTGGTCGGCACGAGGCCCGTGGGGGTCGGAGAAGTTTTGCTGCACGGAGCCCGGGGCTCAGGCCCCTCGGTCCAGACCCAGGCCGTCCAGCACGAGAGGTTTTGAAGGAGACGAGACCCCGACCCCCCCCGTGTGGGCCGGGACAGGCGATGCCAGAGTTAGTGGAAGTGTTGACGGTGCACTCGAGGACCAAAAGGTCATCTGGGGTCACGGCCGGGGCAGCCCCCCCGCACCCTCCAGAGCGTCACAGCCGAAAACCTAGTGTTGAGCAGCTTAATTTATCCCCTGGTGACAAGGCACGGTTTCCTGCCGCGTGAGTCAGGGACGACCGTGTTTGGGAGGAAGAAGGACGCGTCTGCTGCCCGAGGTCGGCCCTGAGATGGAACTGGAGCGTCGTCCCCTCTGGGACGTCTGCTCAGACGTCGGGTCCTGGTCCCCGAGCCCGTGCGTGTGACCTTGTTTGCAGAGTGATCAAGTCAGGGTCTGGGGGCGCTGGCGCCGCCCTGGATCCCGGTGGCCCCAAGTGCCGTCACGTGTGTCCTCGAGTGAGGACCCGAGGGAGGTTGGACGCTGAGAAACCGGCAGAGGCAGAGCCTGGGAGGTGCGGCTCGAGCCCAGGAGCACCGGCAGCCCCAGAGGCTGGAAGAGGCAGCGGGACGGTCCCCTGGGGTCTCAGTAGGGGGTGCGACAGCCAGCACCTCAGTATGGATGTGGGGCCTCCAGAACCGCGAGGGTCAAACTCCTGTGGTTTCAGGCTCCGGTTTGTGGCTCTTTGTTCTGGCAGCCACAGGACATTTGCTCGCCTCCTGGGCCCCGGAGCTGAGATAAGTGAGGCGCATGTGGATGGTGGGTTTGCTGCTCGCTGACCCGTGACCTCGGGGGGTCTCCTCGTCTCTGAGCTCCGGTTCCCCGTCTGTGAAACGGGCCTGATAGCGAATCCTGGCAAGTGTGCAAGTCAGGCTCATGAAGCCCCGAGGACACAGCCTGACTCCTGGAGCCCTCGGGCTGGTGGGCGTGTGGCTCACACGCGTGGGAGCATGTGCCCCCTCGCCTCTCCGCCCAGGCCCACCCTCTCCTCACCCACCTCCCCATCCCAGGCCCCGTCCAGGGCGCCCTTGGTTGGAGCGGGGCCTCGGACCCACGTGCACAGCCCTGACTGGCCCCGCTCTCTACAAATGATGGAGACCTCTCTGACCCTCCGTCTCCTCGTCTGTAGGGTGGGGACGCATCACAGGGAGTCACAAGGCTTCGGGGTGTGAATCCACATGACCGCGGGCGCTCAGCTCTTACTCCTTCACAGTCTTGGGGAGCCAGCTGCCAGTTTCTTCTATTTTTAACCAAAGCAGAAGTTTTCTGTTTTCCCACAAATTGAAGAACGTCGAGGTGTTAATGGCAACCGTGAGAACTGCCCAGGGGCCGCTTCTAACGGGAGGAGCCGCGCGGTTGTGACGGTTGTTCGAGGCGGGAACGGTGACGGGAGGGGCCGGGAAGGGCGTGTGCAGGACGGGACACACGGCGGCCGCTTCCCTCCCTCTGAAATCGGGGTCCTGCCCTGGGAGCCAGGCCCTTCCCCGGGGACGCGGGGACGGGGTCTGCCGCCAGACCCCGGTGCCAGCGGCACAGCCTTCCCGTGTCCCCGCAGGAGCCTGGACGCCCGCCCTGGCGGGGAGCGCCTTCCGGCCTCACGGGGCCCGGCTCCAGCGCCCAGAGGAGGTTCTGACCCCGGAAGAAAGTGGCTTTCAGGACCGGCCACCAGAGCCACGTCTGCCTTTGGGGCCCGAAGAAAAGAGCAGGATTTGGGTCCGAGCCCCCTGGTTCCCCCAGGACCTGCCGTTTCTCGCCTTCCCCACCTCAGGCTCCCTTGTCCTTAAAACGGGGACGAGGATCGGAGACGCGGGGCACGTGGCGCTCGCCGATTCTGCCGCTCTGGCTCCTGAGAAACAGGTGCCGCCTCTCGCGGGTTCTGTATCGTTTGTCGAAAGTGTAATAAACATCAGCAGCGAGGCGTGACCGGATCCGGAGGAAACGGCCGGGGTCTGACGACCTTTCCAAGGTCACTGGGTCACTGCGCTGTTTGTGCTACTCGGCGTCACCGAGGTTCTCTGTCAGCTTCCTGCCGCGGCTGGGACGAGTGACACAAACCTGGCCGCTCAGAGCCGCACGGGTTCCCTCCCCGCGGCCCTGGACGTCGGAATCTAAGGGATCCGCAGGCCGCTCCTTCCCGAGGCTCCCGGGGAGACGCTGTTTCCTCCTCCGTCTGCAAGGCCGTCGGGGTGGCCGCCTCTGCAGCCCGATCACCCCCTGCCTCCCTCTCATAGGACCCCCTGGGAGGACATTGGGATGATCCTCAGTCCAGGACGATGTCCCATCTCAGGAGCCTTAATCACACCAGCAACTTCCTTCTGCCATTTAAGGGGCGTATTCAAGGTTCTGGGTCCTCAGATCACAGATTTCCTGGGAGAGGTCGACATAGTCATTCTCACTGTAGTATGAATAACCGCCATCAGCTCTTACTGCGCTTCCTTCGGAGCAAAGGGAAGTCCCTCTAAAGGAGGGAGAGGGAATGTGGAAGTGCGGGGGGCTCCCAAGAGCTGGTCCTGACGGCACCTCACCAAGGTTTAGCCAGCCTGGGACTTGAGGGTGTCAGGGGTGCCCAGCATCCCCCAGGGCCTGCTTCCTGGTTGCCTGTGGGGCTTAGGGTGACTGTCCAAGCCGGGCGGAGGCCTTCCTGAGAGAGCGGGGGTGGACGAGCACCTCCCTCGGGGCCCGGCTGTCTGCATCTCACCACGCTCCACCCCGTCTTCTCTCTTCACCCCGGTCACCGCTGCCAAGGGCTCTGTCACCAAGACGGTCACCTCACTGCCTGTGTGCCTGTGTCCCCGCGGCTGTTTTACCAGGAAACTCAGCCCTTGACCTTTCGGTTCCTGCCGCGCGGGCTGCGGGCAGGTGTGGCTCCCTCTGCCCTCGGAGCCAGGTCCGGGGGTTCCAGGCGCCGACCTCTCTGGGTGGGGGCACGGCCAGGCCAGAGGCTCCTCAGGTCCCCGGTCCTCTCAGGGTCTCGCACATCCCTGGGAGGGGCTCCCGCTCAGTCCACGGAGAGGACCGTGACTCCCGGGCTCCGAGCCCGTGTGCTGTTCCAGGAAACGCTAATCCCGGCCTCCCCGCCCCTCGTCCGGGCGGCACAGGCTCTGGGGGCCCGGCTCCCCCCCGCACCGTGTCGGTAACATCTCCTTCCCACAATTCCACGCCCCTCTCCCCCGGAAGAAGCCGGGAGCCTGGGGTGGCCTGGGCCCACCTGGCTGGGGACACCTGGAGGGAGGAGAGGCTGCAGGGTTAGCCCAGGGGTACTGGGTTCAGTACTTTCCCAAAGTCTTCCCCCAAACGGCTGTGTCAGCACCAGCACCTGCTGTTCTCGTGGCCCAGGACGCGGCAGGAAGGCCTCCCCGCGGAGGGAGCGTGTTCCGTGTCCCCCCGTCCGGGCGAGGAGGGAAATCCCAGTCCCCCTGCGCCCCTTAGTGGCCCCGAGTTCTTGCGGTGTGGACCCGCCAGAGGGGATGGCGCCAGGAGGTGGGCAGGCGGCTGGTGGATCCTGTGGTTTCACGGAAGTGACCGTCCGTGGTGGACCCTGCCCTTCCCCCCCTCACCCCCCGTCACGGCCGGCAGGGTCCACCGCCCTCCCTTGTTCTGCCCAAACCTTCGGCCGTGAGATGGCGGGGAGCTGCCCCTCCTTCTCCATCGGCCCCACAAATGAGTCCGGCCTCTCGCCATCGTTCTTCCTGCCCCCAGCTCTCAGCCTGTGTGGCCTTGACCACTCAAGGTCAGGGGAGCCAGGTCAGCGGCTACAGCCTGAGCCCTGCTCAGTGACCTCGTGGGGACGGAGGCAGCAGAAATCACCCTGTCCACAGCGGGGGAAACTGAGGTGAGGACTCTAAGGCACTCCCCCAGCCCTCGCTGCCAGCAGTGGGGGCCAGGTCTGCCCCGCCGTCCGGGCACCACGGGCGTTCTGCCCACAGCCGACAGACAGGAGGCCCACACGGGGTCCACCTTCCTCCCGTGTGCCCCCCTCCCCTTCGGGTGTTTCCCGAGGGGCCTTGTCAGGACAGATCAACGGGGCCCCTGCCCACAGGAGCTTGCCACCTGCAAGAGCCTTAAAACCCCATACGGTTCTTCCACGTCAGGAGGCCGGCCCAGAGCACACAGGCCCGGAGGACGCAGGCCCAGGAGCGTCTCAAGCTTCAGGAGGGAGGAAAGCCCCGGGGCAAAACATGCTTCAGCTACCTCTCTGCACGTCTGCAGCCATTCTGGGGAGGGGCGTCTGGGAGCCAACACAGCGGGGCGGAAGGCCCACACGGCCTCGGGGCTGGGGACAGAGCTGCCTCCTGTGAACAGCCAGGGGACCGAGGTCCCGGGAAGGCCCAAGGCGGGAGATGTGAGGGAACCAGGAATTGTGCTGGGACCTGTCACAGAGCCTCCAGGAAGTGGCCAGGTTCTTCCCAGAGCAGCGGGGCTCGGAGCCACCTGCACTCAGGTGTGTGACGGGCTCAGAGGGGTGGCCGGGGTGAGGGCAGAGGGAGCAAAGGCCACAGCATTGACGGATGGAAATGCTCACTTGCTAGCATCACAGATATTGCTGCTGCACATCAGGCAGTAAGGGTCACTGTGTGCTAGAAACCATGGCCATGGAGGTGATGCTGGTGGTGATGATGGTCGTGGTGGTGGTGATGGTGCTGATGGTGGTGGTGATGATGGTGGTGATGGTGATGGAGATGATGATGATGATGATGGTGATGGTGGTGATGATGTTGGTGGTAATGGTCATGGTGGTCGTGGTGATGATGGTGGTGGTGATGATGGTGATGGTGATGATGGTGGTGGTGGTGGTGGTGGTGATGATGATGGTGGTGGTGGTGGTGGTGGTGGTGATGGTGATGGTGGTGATGATGGTGGTGGTGATGATGGGTGGTGATGGTGGTGATGGTGGTGGTGATGGTGATGATGGTGATGGTGATGATGGTGGTGGTGATGATGATGATGATGATGATGGTGGTGGTGATGGTGGTGATGGTCATGGTGGTCATGGTGATGATGGTGGTTGTGGTGATGATGGTGGTGGTCGTGGTGATGGTGGTGATCATGGAAATTGAAGCAATGAGGGTGGGAAGAGCTCGAGGCGGCAGGTGGATTCGTGTGCTTCCCCCATCGTCTCCTCCTCTGCTCATCTGTTTACTAACCTCCTGTTCTCGAGCAGGCACTTGGCTGGGCCCTCCAGCCCCCGGGCCCTGCAGACAATGGTCTAGTGTGACTGTGCCAAGCTCCTCGGGGGACGAGCCTTTGTCTCAGGCTGCCAGGAGGCCACGGGGCTGAGACGGACCTCGGCGAGGGTGGAGGAGGGAAGCACAGGCAGAGGGCCCGGCACAGGCAGAGGTGCAGAGACGGGAGGGCCTGGGGCTGGTCCCGGGAGGTGTAGTGACGCTGGAGCAGCAGGGGCGAGGGGGCCGGGGCAGGAGAGGAGGCGGGCGTCTCTGGCTGCAGGAGTCCTGGGCGGCCGGGTGCCAAGGAGCCAGCTGAGGCGCTGAGTTGGGGGCTGAGCCTGTGGCACCCGTGGGTCTAAAGGGTGCTGTGCTGTCGGCTGCTGTGTGTCCACCCTCAGTGCTGCTCCCTCTGCTTGCTGCCCGCCCGGGGCTCTCAGGCCTCCACGTGCAGAATGAGCCGGTGGCCGCAGGAGCCAGGGCCCAGAGCAGACACGGGGAGGGGTCTCCTGCCTCGGCCCCCAGGGGCCTGTTGCTGATGTGTGAGGTGCTCTGATGCCACCTGGGCACAGGCAGTGAGAGGTGTCCAAGAGCATGGAGCCATTCCCGAGGGGCTTCCTGGAGGTGGCAGCCCAGCTGAGAAATTGGAAGGAGGAAGGTCTGGCTGGGGCCGGGGAGGACGGGCTGCCTCCCGCCCAGATGAGGAAAGAGGGACAAAGGGACATCGAGGGGGCAGAGAAGCCAATGATTCGTGAGGGTTTCCAGGGTCCCTCTGCCCCGGGGGCGGGCGGTGAGCTCTGTCTACCCAGCTGACGAGGGTCAGAGGCCAGTACTTTCCAAAGAAAGTGACTCTTAATTCCACGACAAGCAAGGCCGGAGGCGCGTGGTGGGCTCTGCTTCCGGGGCGCACGGGGGTCCGGGGGGGCCGTGTGCACTGGAGGCTCGGAAGTTCCCCAGAGAGAAATCTTGTCAAATCCGAATTTTTCTGTTTCTGGTTAAAACTGACGACAATCCAGTGGAGCCAGGGTGTGCGCTCGACTCCAGTTCCTCCAGGTCGAGTCAGTGACCCCTTCTTAACCTCAGAAACACCCCCCACCCCAGAAGTGGCAGCTCGGGTCCGAGGGCGGCCTCCCGTCCGCTCGTGGTTTGTCCCACGGTGTTTCTCAAAACCTGAAGCGGACTTGCCAGTATTTAAAGGTCAGGCGATTCCGTGGAGACTTCTAGGCTGTTGCTCGGGGCGAGCGTCAGGCCTGCGACGGCGGAGCCGGGGGGCCCAGGTTCCTCAGTGCAGAACCCCAGGCGGGGGGCGTGGAGGCCGGGAGGCTGGGCCATCGGGCTGCACACACTGCCGGCCAGAGTGGGGGGCCGCGGGGCTCACTCACCACACACCTGCTGCGGGGGGGGCAGGGGGTGACCTGCCGGGTAGGAGCAGCTGGTGGCCCGGCTCTGACCACCAGGCGTCCTGCATGGGCCGGGCACGTCCCTGCTCCAGACAGAGCTTACCCTCCAGGCCGGGGGGCCCGGGGTGAACTGCGCTCGTGGTCGTGGGGGCATCGGGGGGAGCTGCCTCTGAGGGGTCGACCGCCTGAGCCAGCAGTTCTCCGAAGCGTGGAACATGGTGGCACGCTGTGAAAGAAATGGTCCCACGGTCTGTGTCGGGCTGCAGGCCTTGTCAGAGCCTTTATGGAGCTGTTGTGCGCTGTTGAGACCCCAGAGGGCACTCTCATAGGCACCGTTACCCGAACTCCAGACGTCTGTGATGAGGCTCCTTCTGTGCGGAAGCCCCTGGGCCTGGGTGGGGGGGACACGTTAATGCCCACTTAGCATCCGGAGACGTGAAGGGAAGGTCGTTCCAGGAAAACAGATCAGTGTGAGCGAAGAGAGCATGGGCGGGACAAAAAGACGGTCTGGACTCGGCTCCGGGAGATGGGGAGGGTCAGAGGGTCCCAACGCTTATTCCAGGCTCCCCCACGCCGCGTTTCCGCCCTCCAGACGCGGGAGCGGTCGAAGCAGATAAAGTTGTCAGGTGACAGGGAAGGGACGGGCTTTTCA
The DNA here is from genome assembly GCF_037783145.1 of Equus przewalskii. Taxonomy (NCBI): domain Eukaryota; kingdom Metazoa; phylum Chordata; class Mammalia; order Perissodactyla; family Equidae; genus Equus; species Equus przewalskii. The sequence continues at coordinate 149,499 of NC_091842.1, forward strand.
TGTTCGTTTCTGTGTGAATGTCATTTCTTTGGCTGTAAGTTTAGATAATTTGCTTTTTAATGCTGACGGGTTCACAAAATTCTTGGGAATTCAGCCGCCGGCTCTCGTGAGCTGGTGGGCTCCTCGCGCCCTCCCTGGCAGGTTCCTCGGCGGTAAATGCCGTCCGTCTTGTCCGTTTCTCCAGGCAGACGAGGGAGCAGGAGACGCCCCCCGACTTCTTCTACTTCTCCGACTACGAGAGGCACAACGCGGAGATCGCGGCCTTCCACCTGGACAGGTGAGTCTGCTTCCGCCGCGGCCTCCCCACGGGCGCGGTTGCGGGTCAGAGCACTGCACGAGCGCTGGGCCCCAGCCCTCCACCTGCAGCACCGAGTCCTGCGGCCGCTTAGAACACGGCGTCCCCGCTCCGCCCGGGCCCAGGACCAGAAGGGCCTTTCTGTGAAAACGAGAGCAGCCGCGGCCGCCGGGCCCCTCCCTGGGAGGAGGGTGACTTGTTTACCACGGCTGGGTGCCGCCGTAGGGGGGCCGAGGGTGCGGCGGGTCCTGTCTGGACGGCCCGCATTCCTCTGCGCCCGCCGCCTCCCCGCAGAGGACGGTGACGCCCGTGTCACCGGGAGGCTCAGGTCCGCGCCCTCCGCGTGGGAGGCGGCTCAGGAGGCGGCCCTGGGAAAGCGGCGGTTTAGTTTAATTTTGTTTGAAACCTGCCCGGGCCCTGGGCAGATGGACGCACCGCCCGCGTCAGCCCTGGGCCGTCACCGAGGGCGCCAGGAGGAGCCGTGACCCCAGGTCGGGCCGAAGGAGGGCGGAGTGGGCCGGGGGCACGAGGTGAAGTCCCCTCCGTCCTTCCCGCCAGGATCCTGGACTTCCGCCGTGTGCCGCCCGTGGCCGGCAGGATGGTCAACATGACCAAGGAGATCCGGGACGTCACGCGGGACAAGAAGCTGTGGAGGACGTTCTTCATCTCCCCAGGTAACGCGCCAGCTCGCGGTCCTTTAGTCAAAGGGAACCGGACGTAACCGGCCCCGCGCCAAGCGTGGCGGTTGTTTCTACCGTTAGTGTTCGAAAAGGTGAATTGAGTCGTTCTTGCAAACCCGGCGTCTCCAATGCCTTCTCCGGCTCCAACACGAGGCCTCCGTTCTCTGAGCTGCCCCCCGAGTTTAAGTCGCCCCAACACGACCCTCACGCACTGGTGGGGCCGGCAGTGGGGAGCCCGCGAATGAGGGGAGAGCAGGACAGAAACCCCCGCGAGGCAGGAGGAAGGTTTCTGTTCCCCCGTCAGTGTCTCAGCCACATGACCAGAAATCAAAGGGCTGAGGAAGAACCTGTGGTGGGGAGGGGTCTCTGAGGGCCTCCCACAGCTTGCACGCCCCCAGCGACGGGGAGCTCATCGCTCACTGATCGTTCAGTTTGTATCTGCTCGGCTGGAGCTGAGAGATGAGTCCTTCTTCTCAAAGGCCCGAGCTCCTCCACCTCATCCCACAGGGACCCCTCTGTGGTCTTTCCGGGTCCACCAATATGCTGTGAAAGCCCGAGAATCTCGTTTGGCGCCCGAGGCCCCACCGCTAATGATGCAGCCTCGAAGGCGCAACCTCGAAGCCCCTGCCAGGTGGCCGGGCTCCCTCTCTCCGTGACTGTCTCCGTCCGGCCGTCGGCTCCGGCAGCTGGACCTCCTCCTGAAGCCTCTGGAACGTGCGGTTTTCTCTACAGCAGCTTTGACCTCGTTTGAGAAAAAGAAATCTCACTCAGATTCCTTTGTCACTTGGTTGCTTCACCTGCACGTCCAGGCCCACCAATGCCGAAATGCCACAGATGCCGGGCTCTGCTGGGATCCGCCGTGTCCCTTCTGCCTCCAGGAGCCCAAGAAGCTCTGCTCTGGGGTCGATTGGGAAAGGGAGAAAAAGGGGGGCCGGGCTCCAGACAGGGGAGCGTGGAGGTGGCCTGGGAGGTGGGGTGAGGGCAAGCTGCCTGCAGCCCCACTGTGGACAGGAGGCCGGGGCGCCGTGTCAGGACACAGACGGAACTCACCTTCAGAGGGGCCGCTGCGCGGACGTCCAAGGAGGGCACTTCTCATTCTCTTTGGTAAAATTCTACCTACGTGATCTCCTCCAGGTCAGGACGAGATTCTGAGCCGCTCCGGGCCCCCCGCCCTCCAGATCTCAGACTGGCTTTAAATGGCTTTTTCCTGCCGCTCGGCTCGTCCTGGAGACCCAGCCCCGCCTCAGAGCCGCCCGTCTGCCCGGCTCCCAGGTGGCCCGAGGACGTGACCCCGAGGGCGCGAAGGCGGGTGCCTGGGGCGGACTGTGGCCCTGCCGTCTCCCGCGTCCATCCTGATTATCATAATCGTTATTTCTAAGATGAAGAGGGGCCCACGCTCCCCCCTCTGTAGGCAGGGGTCGACCTCACAGCCGCGCTGTGACCCGGCCCACTCAGGGCCACGCGTCCTCTGGCTCCACCCAGGTCCCCTATTCAACTGTGAAGCAGGGGCCACTGTGGTCCTCAATTCAGACGAGGAAACTGAGGCACGAGGAGGTGGAGGGCGTCGCCTGGGGCCGCACGGCTGGAAGGAGAGACCCTTGGCCCTGAGCATTTCTCCACCAAATAAACAAAGTGATCGAAGGCGGAAACAGGGGCTCGGCCAGTAAACGCGCCCGCGGCAGGACAGCCCCCTCGGGGCCCTGAATGGCGCAACAGCCGGGCGACGCCGTCTAAAAGGCTCCGCTCGGTTGAGACATAATCACGTCGTACGGCCCGCAGGCGAGCGGTCGTGCGTCCCCATGACTCCGCGAGGCGACAGGTGTCAGCGCCTCCTCTTTTCACGGTTAAATAACGTTCGGTCTGTGGACCAACCGCGTGTTCTTTGTCCGTCCGTCACCCCCTGGGCTGCGACCCGGCTGCCTGGACGCTCGAGAACGGTTTCCGTGTGGACGCGCTCCATTCCTCGTGCGTCGCCCGGCGAGTGGGTGGGTCACGTGGACTCTGCGTCTGGTTTCTGAGGATCTGCCCGACCCCTTTCCGTGGCGGCTGCACCGCACGCGCCCACCACACGTCTCTGCCCCAGCGACACCTGCGACTGTCTGTTCTCCTGATGGAACCAGCCTGGCGCGGACGGGCGGCGTCTCCTTGCAGCTGGATCTACAACCCTGAGCGTCTTCTCACGTCCTTGCGGCCGTTTCTAGATTTTCTCTGGGGAAATATCCGTTGAATTCCTTCACCCGTTTACTTGTTGGGTTATTTATCTTGTTGAGTCGTAGGAGTTCTTTACATGTGTAAGCGCTGGACCCTCATCAGATAGGCGGTTTGCAAATGCTTCCTCGCGCTCTGTGGGTTTTCTTTGTGGGGCGAATGCCTGTTTAAGCCATTGAACGTCGACTCTAGCGTTTCCACAGACTCCGCTCCCTTAGTTTTGAGGGCGACTAGAAAGAACCTGGTTCAGACCCCAGTGTAGCTGCCACAGCTGTGTGGCGACGGGCAGGTCGGCGCCCCTCTCTGGGCCTTGTAACATGGGGCTGAGATGGAAGGTGAGAATGTGGGGGGCCCGCCTGTCCCGGGTGGGGTGCAGGCCGCGTGCAGACTCGGGCCCGGGACTGATGTTCGGGGAGGGGCCGGCGTGGGGAGACGTGGCCCCGTTAACTGGCTTGTCCCTCTGCCACCAGCCAACAACATCTGCTTCTACGGGGAGTGCTCCTACTACTGCTCCACGGAGCACGCGCTGTGCGGGAAGCCGGACCAGATCGAGGGCTCGCTGGCCGCCTTCCTGCCCGACCTCTCGCTGGCCAAGCGGAAGACCTGGCGCAACCCCTGGCGGCGCTCGTACCACAAGCGCAAGAAGGCCGAGTGAGTGAGCCGCGCGGGCACCCCGACACTGACCCCGGGCTCGGGGGGGCCGGCCCCTGACAGGGACCCTCCAAACCCCGGCGTCCGGGCTGGCACTCGCCTCCAGGTGTGGTCAGCACAGGGCAGGGGCCCTGACGCAATCACCTCCCAGACCCCTGCTCCTGTTAATGCAGCCTCAGCCGCCTGCTGGCCTGTTTCCATCTGCAGCCGGTTTCTTTGGCAGCGAGAGCTTTTCTCCCACCCACCCTGGTCCCGGCTGCAGTGTCCACCCCACCGTTCCTAGTGGGACCGTGCTGGACGCTGGCTCGGGCCTCCCTGTCGACCCAGAGGCGGCCCGGCCTCCTCACGCCATGCTGCTCCCTGCAGGTGGGAGGTGGACCCCGACTACTGTGAAGAGGTGAAGCAGACGCCGCCCTACGACAACAGCCGCCGCATCCTGGACGTGATGGACATGACCATCTTCGACTTCCTCATGGGTGCGTCCCGGGGGCGGCGGCTGGAGTCGGGGGTCTACCGCCAAGCCGTGGGGACCAGCCGAGGCCTGTGGTGTGAGGGGCCCCGGCTCGGAGGTGGGATGCACGCGGGAGGGCGGGGGGGCGTGTCCGGGCTGCACGGAAGCTTCTGGAATGGAGGATGCGGACGGGCGTGCTCTGCTCCTCCGCAGGGAACATGGACCGGCACCATTACGAGACCTTCGAGAAGTTCGGGAACGAGACCTTCATCATCCACCTGGACAACGGGAGAGGGTGAGGCGGGGCGTGGCCGTCCCCAAGGCCACCGTGTGCGTGACGCGGGCGTGGATCCCCCCACTCCCCCCACGCCGACTGGGGTCCACGGCGGGGAGGGTGTGTGCCGCTGAGCCACCTGATTTCACAGTAACCCTGTGAGCGGGTCCTGTTTCCTGGTGTCTGCCTGGGGAAACCGAGGCACAAGGAGGCAGCTGGGATGCCTCACTCAGCCGCTTTGGCTCCATCCAGCGGCCGGAACCAAAGGGCCCATGTCGTCCCAGGCCCTGCGTCCGGGACCAGAGACACACCGCCTGGCCTCCACGGCCCTCGCAGCCCAGCAGGCCGCCCACGAGCGGCCACTCTCTCTGTGTCCCCGTCCCCCTCGTGCAGCCCGACAACTCGGCTTTTCTCCACAGGTTTGGAAAATATTCGCACGACGAGCTGTCCATCCTGGTGCCTCTACAGCAGTGCTGCAGGTACGGCTGACCCCCGCCCTCTGCCCCCCGCCCTCCGCCCTCCGCCTCCCAGGGGCCCCCAGCCGCCCCGTGTCCACAGCTGGGCCTGTCCCCAGGCGAGTGGCTGCCCTGTCTGCCCACGGGCCCTGCTGGGCCTCACGCGGCCACGTCCTGCATGGCGGGACGAGAGGAGGGGACCAGCCCGGCCTCGATTCGGGCGCTGACGCCGCTGCCCCGCGTCCCCCGCGTCCCCCCAGGATCAGGAAGTCCACGCACCTGCGGCTGCAGCTGCTGGCCCGGGAGGAGTTCAAGCTGAGCCTGCTGATGGCGGAGTCGCTGCGGGGCGACCGCGTGGCGCCCGTGCTGTACGGGCCGCACCTGGAGGCGCTGGACCGGCGGCTGCGCATCGTGCTGCAGGCCGTCAGAGACTGCGTGGACAAGGACGGGCTGCCCAGCGTGGTGGAGGACGACCTGGGCCCCCCGCACAGAGGCTCCGCCCGGAGGTAGTGACCGCGAGCCGCCGGCCGGCCAGCCGCCAAGGGGGACACGCGCCCGCCGCGCAGCCGGGACCTCCGGGCGGACGGGCTGCTCCCGGCCGGGGCCGTGGGTCCAACAGGACTCGCCTGACTCGTTTCCGAGACCAGAAGAGGCCGGGAGGCGGCCGGCGCCCCGTGTCGAGAGGAAGCCCCGTGACCACCTTGGTCCACACGGGGCGTAAACAGAGGGCCCGCCATGCGGCCCAGACCGCCCCCCGCTCGCGGGACCCAAACTGAGATGAACTCCTCCTCCCGGGCCCCGGGCGCACTCGGGGGCCGTGTCCTCTGACACCAGGAGGCTCCGAGCGACGTAACGACCAGTCACTCCGTTCCACGGCGGCCGGGCCCCGGTGGCGGGTGTGACCGCGTCCCTGAGGGCAGAGCCGCTGTCCTGGCCACGTTTTGTGGGGTCGTCTCAATGTGGTAAAAGTACAATAAAGAGACAGCAGACACGTTGGGGCCTTGCTGTCCCTGACCCCTGACCCCAGCCCTGACGCTGTCCCTGCCCCCTGACCCCGGCTTCCGAGGGGCCCCGGGGCTGTACCCAAGGCTGGACGGAGGGAGGGTGAGGCCTGAGCTCCCTCGGGGGGGACGGGTGTGGGGCGGGTAGCCCGGCCTCTCCCGCTGTGGCCGCTCTGAGGGCTGGGGGGCGTCCGGTCACACAGCTCTGGCATCAGGTGGGCCCATGTTTACCCAGCAGGCCCCAGGGCAGCATGGTGGGACGGGCTGCAGGAGCGGTGTGCACTGGCCACACTGGGCCGGGGGCTGGAGGGAAGCAGCGTGTCCCCCACACTGGCCCTGGGGCCCGAAATCTGCTCAGACTCGCCAGGCGCCTGCCGCGGGTCAGGTGGGGCCCGGTGGTGACGGGATGTCAGCAGAGGTCTGCAGGGCGGTGGTGGAGACGCACGATAACCTGCAAACAGGTGGCAGACTGGACACTGCGATGGGCGGCAAGGGGACGGGGAGCCGAGGGGCACCAGGCGGCTGCGTGCGAGGGGGCCGTGGCCAAGCTCACAGGTCGAGGCCCCGACCCCAGAGTGGCCGCATCTGGGAGGTAACTGGGGTCAAACGAGGTCGTGAGGGCGGCCTGACCCCGCAGGACTGTCCCCATAAGGAGAGGACAGGCCACAGGGGGACACGGGGAGAGGACGGCCATCTGCAGCCAGGAACAGAGACCCACCCAGAACGAGAAGATGAGGCCCTTGTCCGAGCCCGTCTGCGGCTCTGCCGTGGCCACTGCAGCCTGACGAGAACGTGCACGTGGCCTCCGTCCCCGGGCCCCACACGCAGCTCCCGGGTCCCTGGGAATCTCCTGAGCTGAAGACGAGCAGGACGGAGTTGGGGCGGCCGGGAGGAGCGCGGTGAGCAGGGGCTGGTCCTGCAGGGTGACATCCCGGCATCCCCCCTGGAGGAGGGACGTGTCACCTGGAGCCGCGTCCCCTGCCCCATTCAGAGGGAGGACCCCGGCCCGGGAGGAGGGCTGGAGAAGGCCCAGTGGGACGACGATGAGGCCCCCACGCCTCCAGGCTCCCCGGGGAACAGAGAGGGTCGGCCGTCTCTGCGGAAGGGACGGTGGCTCAGCGGCGACAGGCACCTGCCGGGACGTGGTGAGGACCTGGCCGTCCAGGTGGAGCAGAGCGTTGGGAGGGAGGGGACACAATCAGGGCGCCGGGCTCGGCCGGGAGAGGTGTCGATCAACACGCTTTCCAGGAAGCGACTAAGGGGACGGGAGGGGAGGAGGGACGAGGACGTGTCGGGAACGGAGCGAGGAAAAACTCCCCCTGGGGACGTCCGCGTGCACCCGCGTTCCCACGAGCCCGGCGGCCTCTCCGCCCATGAGCAGGACAGACCAGAGGGGCGAGGAGAGAGCGGGCAAGGATTCAAAAGTGACTAAACGAAAGCAGACCAGGGAGAAAGGGAAAGGAAGGGGCCCCGAGGTCGGTCCTGGTTTCAGAGAATCGGGTTCGGGAGGGAGCAGAGGCCGCGTCCAGAATTAAGATGAGGAAACGGACACGTCGATCTGTCCACGGGGCCGCCCTCGGGGGGCTCGGGACGGGACACTCGGAGCCCCCGGGGCCACACCCGCAGGTGGAGGGGCTGGACGCCGGGGTCCCCAGCCACCCCCTCCGGGACGGCCTCCCTGAGTGGCTCCCAGGCTGACCCTCACACGGCTCCCTCACGTCCGGACCACCGACCACAGGACCCTCTTCCCCGAGTCGCTCTCCCCCAAGAAGGGAGCTGAGCAGAAGCAGGGGGCAGGGTCAGAGGTGAAGGAGCAGGGGTCTCGTTGGGAGGGAATCCCAGAGCCCGCGTGTGGGGCCCCCAGGCACAGGCCTTCCTCTCTTTGGAGCTGACATCCCGCAGGACGAGTTCACTGCCCGCCTGGGGCGAGATTTCTGGGAACTGGGAACCGTGTCCTTCCCGCCTCGAGGGTTTAACGGGACGAGTGGAGACAGGCCATTCGAGAGCCCAGAGGGGCCGCTGGGGGGCGTCAGGGGCAGCCGGTGAGGCTGCAGTGGGGGCTCCGGTCAGCCGGCCCCGCCCAGGCCCCTGTTCTGCCCCGTCGCCTGGGTCCCGGAGCTCGAGGACGCAGCTTCCCCAGCCACACTTGGCGGACGAGTCCTGCGGCCACGAGGCAGCACGGGAGGCCAGTGCCAGGGCGCACGGCCCGTGTCCGGTCCCCTTGCACCACCTAGAGGACAGTCCGAGGAGAGCACAACCCGCCTCCCAGCGCAGAGACACACAGGGCCCCAGGAGAAGAGGGGACGCAAAGACCATCCGGGCAGGGGGCCTCAGCCAGCCCACCCCACCCGCTGCCGTGCCCCCATTGGGTCTGCCTGTCCTTGCAGAGTCCAGGAGCTCAGGGGCCTAAGCCCCGGGCACAGGGCCTGTCAGACTCAGTCTGTTGTCCCACCAGGACCCGGTCAGCACCGGGCACTCCAAAAATACCTGCTGAATCAATGGGTCATTCAGTGAGTGCTGAAGACAGTTCTGTCCACCGGTAAATATTTACAGACTCTCCTCAGCACAGAAGAGGCTGGAATTCATCCAGAGGGGGAGGGAAGCCACTGGAGCTCTCTGGCCTTTTGGAAGCTGCTAGGAACTTCCGTGGCGCCACAGGCCCTTTGCACAGCCACCATGGAGCTCTCTGCACCAGGCCAGCTTGACCTTGTTAATCCCATTCCAAGCGCTGCTCAGTCATTCCCTCTATGGGGAAGGTCGCCCTGGCCTCAGCGTGACCCCTCAGCACGCCCTCCATGGAGCCCTCGCCCTCCGTTTCCGGTCGTGCATTTCTGAGATCATGTGGACGGGGCAGGGGGGGGGCGACATGAGGATGGAGTGTCTCTCTGCGGTTCCCCCCGTGCTCCCAGCTCCTGGCGGGTCCTCGACTCCACGTGGCTGCGTCCCTCCCGACCTCCCTCGCTCATCTCTGCCACCGGCCTCGTGAGGTTCCCCCGAGGCTGCACCCTGCCCAGCCCTGAGCCCTGGCACGGCTGGCGGGCTCCACACCCAGGTCTCCTTCCCCGTTGTAATGCTCCCTCCCCAGCCAGTGCAGCCCCCTCCGTTGGGGTCAAGAGTTCCCAGCTCCCCATGTGGCAGGAACCCCAGGCAGGTGCCCAGCATCCCCACCTCCTGGGATCCACGCCCTCGTGAGCCCCCCAGTTTTGCCCCCAGACTGGCTGGTGAGACCGATAGAGAACACGCAGGTGAGCCTGGGCCTCTTGTCGGGGGAGATCAGCTGCCACGTGCCGAGCAGCTCGATGCAGAGGCCATGTGGGGAGGACCTGAGGCCCCAGGCAGCGGCCACTCCAGCACAGCAGGCATGAGGATGCCACCTCGGGAGCGATCCTCCATCCCCAGTCGAGCTGTTAGATGACAGCTCCAGCTACTCCTGCCTCCAGCGTGTAGGAAACCGGGAGCTGGAACCGCCCAGCTAGGCCACACCAGACGCCGGACTCTCAGAAACTCTGTAAGAGACCGTCTGTTAGTTGAAGCCACTAAGTTTGCAGTGGTTTGTTAGCTATCCCTGTTTCTGATGAGCTACTGCACAGGTCCGTGCAGTGAGCAGAACATAGGAAGGTTTGTCCTCCTTCATGGCATGCTCTGCAATATGCCTGCTGCCCTTTCTTTTAACAGACCCCTGGCTCCTCTGTGGGGAGACACCCCCCATTGGCCTCAGTCCTGTGGCTTGAGCAGGGCTGACCTCATCTCCGGGCACCAGACCTGGCGTTTGCAGTGGGAGAACTGTAACCCTGTGTCTGCAGCAGTTGATGAAGGGACAGAGGTGACTCTAGCGGGGCCATGAGAAGTGTCACGAGTCACCTCCTGGGCCATCAGAGGGGGCGCTCGGTGGGTGGAGGGAGTGTCGGGGGCAGCTGTGTTCTTTCTCAGGGGGCTCGTCCCACTAAAATGTAGGGCTCTGGAGAGAGTTTGTGAAACCCTAGACTCTGTGAACGCTGCAACATGCCTCCGATGTTAAACAGCGATGGTCGCTTGCCAAGAAGGAGGCCCAGGATGCTGAGGCCTCCGTTTACACCCGCTGAGCGGATGTGCCGGCCCCGTGATCAGGAAGTTATTCCCAGGGCTGCTGCCTTGGTTTGGGAAAGTGACGCGGATGTGATTTTTACGTTTCTCCTTCATTCTCTCTGTGCATCACCCATCGAGCGTTTGAGGCGAACGAGCCGGGTCTCCTCCCGCCCCGAGGAGCTCCCGCAAAACCACTCGGAGAAGCCGGGGCCTCCGTTCACCTGAGCTGCTGCACGGCTGGTGGGTCAGAGAGCTTCTCGCGGGATCTGGAACATCCTAGGGGCCCCATCAGTGCCGGCTGAGCGGGCGAGCGAGCCCTGAAGGCGTCTACAATTTAGAAATAAAGTTTGCGTCTGATTGTTGAGGAAACTCAGCGTGAATCTATAGTTTCAAATTAGCAGACGATTACTCACATAAGGAGGTTCCTGCAACGATGTGCTCCCCGGAAACATTCAATATATGATTTATGAGCGAATTCTGACACATTCGACGTTCCATAGACGTTAAAAAGCAGGTTTTTGAAGAATATCATGTGCCAGTAGTTTTGTGAATGGCGCCCACTCCCTGATTTCAAAATATACTACAAACCCATAGTCACCAAAACAGCATGGTCCTGGCACAGAAACAGACACACAGATCAATGGAACAGGATCGGGAGCCCAGAAATAAACCCATTCATCTATGGACAGCTAATGGTCAACAAGGGAGCCAAGTGCATACGATGGAGAAAGGAGAGTCTCTTCAATAAATGGTGTTGGGAAAACTGGACAGCCACATGCAAAAGAATGAAAGTACGCCATAACCTTACACCATGCACAAAAATCAACTCAAAATGGATTAAAGACACCGAAACCATGAGACTTCTAGAAGAAAACATAGGCAGTACGCTCTATGACATGGGTCTGAGCAGCATATTTTCAAGTCCCATGTCTGACCGGGCAAGGGAAGCCAAAGAAAAAAGGAACAAATGGGACTACGTCAAACTGAAAATCTTCTGCACAACAAAGGAAACCATCAACAAAACGAAAAGACAACCTAACAATTGGGAGAAGATATTTGCAAACCATATATCAGATAAGGGGTTAATATCCAAAATATACAAAGAACTCCTACGTCTCAACAACAAAAAAACCAACAATCCAATTAAAAAATGGGCACAAGATCTGAACAGAGATTTCTCCAAAGAAGAAATACAGATGGCCAACAGGCACATGAAAAGATGCTCAACATCATTAGCTATCAGGGAAATGCAAATCAAAACCACAATGAGGTATCACCTCACTCCGGTCAGAATGGCTATAATTAACAAGACAGGAAACAACAAATGTTGGCGAGGGTGTGGAGAGAAGGGAACCCTTGTTCACTGCTGGTGGCAGTGCAAACTGGTGCAGCCACTATGGAAAGCAGTGGGGAGTATCCTCAGAAAACTAAGGGTAGACCTACCATATGATCCAGCTATTCCACTGCTGGGTATTTATCCAAAGAACTTGAAAATGCAAAGGCATAAAGATACTTGCACCCCTATGTTCATTGCGGCATTATACACAACAGCCAAGAAATGGAAGCAACATAGGTGCCCATCAAGGGACGAATGGATAAAGAAAATGTGGTATTTATACACAATGGAATACTACTCAGCCATAAGAAATGACGAAATCCAGCCGTTTGTGACAACACGGATGGACCTTGAGGGTATTATGCTGAGTGAAGTAAGGCAGACAAAGACAAACACTGCATGATCTCACTCACGTATGGCAGATAAACTAACGCGGATAAACAGACGCACCCGTGGTTACCAGAGGACAAGGGGGGAGGAGGGGGGAAAGGGGTGAAGGGCGTATTTATATGGTGACCAATAAAAACTAGACTCTTGGTGGTGAGCACGATGAGTCGATAGAGAAACTGATAAAGAATAACATGCACCTGAAATCACACAATAAACCGTGATGACCTCAATAAAATAATTAAAAAAAAAGAAATCCCCGGGTTTCAGGAGCTGCAACGCGACATAACAGAGGGAACTCGACGTCGCCCGTGACCCCGTCCGCTCCCGTCCTCTCCCTCCCTGAGTGCCCGACTGGGCGTTTATCAAGACCGTAATTTTGTATTTTCCCCACAGACGCACGTGTCACAAACCCCACGAGCCCCTGTGTCGTTTCTGCTCCGTTGGCGGTGCGGCTCCTGAGTGTAGATTCTCCCGGGTCCGCGGGCGAGGCTGCAGGGGCCGCTCGGCTAAAGGCCGCTGCCCAGGACTCTTCCGGGTCCCCGGCTGCCGTTCCAGCTGCTTCCGAGACACCTTTCCTGTGAGGGGTCGTCACCCGGGCCTCCTGGGGGGCGCATGTGGGGTCCCCGGTGCATCCCGACCCACAGTGGGGTCACCAGGCGTGGCCTGGGCTCAAGCCTGCTCCGGCCCCACAAGCGGGCGCATTGACTGCCCTCTCGGACCCTGTAACTGGGAATAAACAGTAACCCCTGGCCCCGGGACTGTCCTGGGGAGTAAATAAGATTCTCTGCGTCACGAGCTCTTAGAGCGATGCTGGCCCTCCTTCTCTCCGCCAGCCCCCAAATTCATTAAAAGGTTTTCTTAGAAGTCAGTCAAGCAAACGTCTCAGAACTCTAAGAAACAGTTCTCTAAGTAACTAATTAACTCTAAGTCCAGTTCTCCCGCTGACCAATCTTTATTTTCTATCTAATTAAATAAGTGAAAGACGGTGGCGTCTTCTCCACCCATTTTCGAGGTTCCTCCGTTAAGACTTCAAAGGCTCCTCCCGTCCCCCTGGGACCTTGTCTCAGGATGGACGGATGGACGAAGGAGGAGACGCCCAGACAGGACCTGCCATGACCTCTGTGGGGACGAGGCCCACGCTGGCTCCCACTCCTCCTCCTGTGCGACCAGCGAGGCCCATGAGGAGGGACCTTCGGGCGACGCCCCGCTTCTGCCTCTCCCGGGGGATCCACACGCTCCCTCCGGCTCTCATCTTCAGAGCTGCATGAACGATTCATCCGCGAATTCTGCACGCGGTTCTGGCTGGAGCCTGGCACCTGCGCAGGTGAGGGAGCCCTTGGACTCAAACTCGGGCTCTGGTCTCCACCAGCTGCGGGACCAGGGCCTGGGGTGACCATCACCTGCTCCCCCCAGGGCTCGTGACGGGGCTTTTTCAGAGGGCGGATCTGCACACACGGGACGTGCACGGGCTGAATGTGCCAGGCACAGCCCGGGCCTCAAGGACGCGGCTTTACTCAGAGACGTAAGACAAAGGCCGGGAACCCCATGGCTCTGGGTGACGCCAGCTCAGAACCCCCTCCCTGTGCAGCTTGGGGTTGGGTTGGCCCAGGAGGCGTTCACCGAGATGTGGAAGCTGGAGGGAAGCAGCAGCCGTCGTTATGTGTTTGTAAATCGTATATCTGACCAGGGATCAACGGCCTGGTTTTTTTGTTTTTTTTTTTTTGAGGAAGATTAGCCCCGTGCTAACATCTGCTGTGAATCCTCCTCTTTTTGCTGAGGAAGACTGGCCCTGTACTAACATCTGTGCCCATCTTCCTCTACTTATATGTGGGACTCCTGCCACAGCATGGCTTGCCAAGCGGTGCCATGTTCTCACCCTGGATCCGAACCGGTGAACCCCAGGCTACTGAAGCGGGACATGTGTACTTAACCGCTGCGCCACTGGGCCGGCCCCCACGTCCTGGTGAGCTCAAGGTCAGCTCCTCTGAAGCTCGAGGGAAGGAAGCGGAGCGAGGAAGAGGGCAGGGAGAGGGGCGAGCAGCGAGCTGTGTGGGCACCACAGTCCCACCAAAAAAAACCCCAAACCGAGAGGAGCCGGCGGGATTCTCTGCCCCTGGCGCTGACTGGGGACCCACCACCTGCAACACTCTGCACGGTGGTCTCCTTCTCCCCCGGCACCTGTGGGTTTCAGCTTCCATAACCGAAATATGAAGGAGGAGAAGGGAGAGTCTCGAAGAACCAAGACCACGCGGGGCTCTTGAATTAAACTTTCTGTTTTGGGACAATCGTTGATTCCATGCAGTTGTCAGTAACGAAACAGAGAGATCCTGGGTACCCTTCACCCCATTTCCCCCCAATGCTAACAATGCAAAACTCTGGTGCGGTGACGCCACCAGGATACGGACATCGATCCACTCACGTTGTCCTTCCCTCCGGCCCCACCTCCTCCCAACCCCCAGCAACCACCGATCTATCTCCATTTTACCATTTCGTCATTTCGAGAACGGCATGTAAGTGGCGTCATGTGCGTCATGATCCGAGACTGGCTTTCTTCCGCGGTCGGGGACCCCCCAGACGGTGGCTGCGTCCAGGGTGGGGCCCTTCCCGTTGCTGAGCGGGGTCCTCGGGGCGGATGGACGCAGCTCGATCGACCGTTTCCCTGCTGAAGGGCATCTGGGCTGATTCTGGTTCAGGGACGTGACAAATAAGGCCGCCGTGGACACGTGTGCACAGGAGTCTGCGTGAACTGAGCTGCTGTTTCTCTGGGGTCAGTGTCCCGGCCGTGCAGTCGCTGGGCACACAGCAGCTGCGTGTTGAGCCTTTTAGGAAACTGCCACACACAATGTTTCGAGAGGGGCTGCCCCGTCCCACCTTCCCACCGTCTCAGTTCTGACGTCTGATGGAGACGACAGGACCGAATCACGGAATGTGTTCGAGCCTCAGATCCTGAACAGAAGCCGGCAGCCACGGTGCCAACGCAGGAGGGGCCATCGCCCGGCCACCCCGAGCTTCCAGGGACCCGGACGTGCCCCACGACGGGCAGCGGGCAGCCTCAGGCCATCCCGGGGCCAACTGGCTGGACCGAGCAGAGGTCATTTCAGAGCTAAAGGTGCTGCTTTGAAGGGAGACTTTTCCGGAAGAAGCTTATGCAGGCTTCCTGGCCTCAGGCAGACGCACAGACATGGCTCACGGTCAGAATTCTGCAGACTGTTCATAAAAATGCCTTTTGGTGGCACGGCTGCCTTGAAACAAAGGGCCCCCCTAAGATCCCACCCCACTTCTTTCCTAAATTTCCTAACCCTTGTCTTCTCTTCTGCACCCACCGACCCGGACGTGGAACTACGGCTTCCAGGCTCAAAGGGACCAAAAGTGGGGGTTTGGCTGACAAGAAGCACATTCCCGGGAGCTCTTTGCCCAGGAAGGCAGGGGCTCCGTCACAGGGCAGGCACACTCTGGGCAGCGACAGACAGTGTGGCCAGGACACCGGGCGCTGGAGGAAATGCTGGGCCTGTGCCTCTGGCCGGGCTCTGAGCCGGTGCTCCAGGTGGGGACACACCTGCAGGGCCCCCCAGTCCCGCCTGGACCAGGCTGCTCTGGGGCAGAAAGAGGCCTGCCGACCCCGGCGACCGAGGGGGTGACAGCCGCGACCTCCCTCCGGCCCGGGCTCCCGGCTGTGGCTTCTGGGGGCCCAAGAGTCCCCTCCAGGGATCCGGGTGCCCGGGAAGACCCTGCGTGTCTGGGGGCGCGCCCAGGGCGCAAGGGCCAGGGAGCTCCGAGTTCACGTCCCAGGGCAGGGAGGCCCAGCTCTGCTCGGGGACCCAGCGGGCTCTGCCCCGACGGGGGGCGGCGCGGCGAGCGCGAGGCGGAGGGAGGCGCCCCTCCCGTCGGACCACCCAGCGCGCGCTCCCTCCGCCTCCCCCGCGGCGGGGCAGAGGGTCCCCCGGAGCCCGCTCGCTCCCTCGGCGGCTCTGCGGTGGCTGGGGCCTCCCCCGCGCCGGGATTGGATGCGAGAGAACGGGGTGGGGGCGGGCGGGGGACCCCAGAAGCCCAGGTTCCCAGCTCTGGCGGAGAGCAGCGCGCACTGCAGACGCTGCGGGTCGGCTCCCGGGAGGACCTCCGCGCGGACCAGGCGGCCGGCGGGCGGCGCGGAGGAGGCGGCAGCGGAGGCCCGCGGGCGCCCACGATGTTTGACAGCTCGCAGTACCCCTACAACTGCTTCAACTACGACGCCGACGACTTCCCGGCCGGCAGCTCCGACGAGGAGAAGCGGCTCACGCGGCCCGCGTACAGGTGACCTCGAGGCCGCGGGTGACGGCGACCTTCTCCGCTGGGGGCTCGGATAACCCGCATCCGCCCGGGCGCGGGAGGGCTTTCTCCCCTCGGGCGGGGCTCGGCGGAGGGACGCAGCCGTCCACACGGAGCGGGTTCCCTCCGCCTCCCCGAGGGGACCCCCAGGGGCGAGGGACAGCTTCTGGGGTCTGGGCGGAGGCGCAGATGGGGGCGTCCAGGGGTCACCCGCCCAAAACCCCTTCCCGCTGTCCGCCTCCAGCACCCCGAGGCGCCCCGGGGGGAGGTCCACCTCTGGGGGTCCCGGACGCCCAGAAGGGCTGGCGGGGAGGACGGGGGACTTGGCTGCGCTCAGGGCAGCCCCTCGGCCCGCGAGGCTGACGCGCCCCGTTCGCAGCTACATCGCGCTGATCGCCATGGCCATCCAGCAGAGCCCCGCGGGCCGGGTGACCCTGTCGGGCATCTACGACTTCATCATGCGCAGGTTCCCCTATTACCGCTCCAACCAGCGCGCCTGGCAGAACTCCATCCGCCACAACCTGTCCCTCAACAGCTGCTTCGTCAAGGTGAGCCCCCCGCCCGCCGCGGAACGGCCCCCAGCGTCCCAGGCTTGGTGACCGCCCCCCCACCCCGGGGCCAAGTCATTCCAGGCTGGAGGGAGGGGCGCGGCTGGAAAGTTCGCTCCGAGCACACGGGGCGCCCACCGGGACGCGGCGAGCGTCGCTTCGGGTCCCACGGGCGCGCCCCCGACGCCCCCCGAGCCGGCCGCGCGCTGAGCCGCGTCCTCGCGCAGGTGCCGCGGACCGAGGGCCACGAGAAAGGCAAAGGGAACTACTGGACGCTCGCCGGCGGCTGCGAGTCGCTGCTGGACCTCTTCGAGGGCGGCAACTACCGGCGGCGGCGCAGGCGGCGCGGCCCCAGGCGCGAGGGGGGCGCCCGGGAGCCGCCGGGTCCGTCCGAGCCGCTCAGTGCGCGCGGGTCCCCGGCCCCCCGCCCGGCCCCCGCCCCCGCCGGCCCCGCCGCCCTGGGGAAGCTGGAGCGCGGGGACCTCAAGTTCAGCATCGACTCCATCCTCTCGGCCCCCGACCCCTTTCCTGCGCTCACGTCGCCCCGCCGCGCGCCCGAGCGCAGAGACCCCGCGCTGGAGGCCCAGCACCTGAACCTGCGCTTCTGGACGATGTGAGAGGGGCCTGGGGCGGTTGGCCCCCCGGGAGGCTGGCACCCGGTCCATCTGGGGTCGTCCGGGTGGGCTCAGCCCCGCCTCCAGCCAAGAAGCGGGGCTTTGCCGCTTCCTAGAAACTTCCACAGACTCGTGCTGGGTGCTGACACCCGCCTGGGTTGGAGGGAGAGGCGCCAGTCTTGTGAAAGGTGTTCCTGTGGTGTTGAGGACAAACCCTTCCAGAAAAATCTCCCTGAAGGAAAACCTGTGGGGTTCCTGTTCTGGTTAGGGATCCGCTCTGGATTCACGGGGTGACCCCGCCCTGAGGAGCCAGGAACAGTTTAGGGTGCCGTCCACTTAGAGTCAAGGTAGCATTTCCTCCCTCGGTCGTTGGAGAATTTGGTTCATAGATGCCACAGCCTGGTGGGCTCAGGACTCGGTCAGGAAGTGGGTGGGCATCTTCCCACAGCTCAAGTCCTAATAAAGTGCAGACGGTGAGGTCAGACACTGAGCGAGCCCGAGAACATTGTCCCCAGGTTCTTGACCGTGTCGCCGTGGTGGATGCTGTGGTTGCAAGTGACAAACGCGTCTCGTGTCGTGGGCAGAATATTTGGTGGTTGTTTAAGAAATCCCGTGCACTTTTTTAAACCGGAAAGAAGGAAGGGAGAAAGGAAGGGAGGGAGGGAAGGTCGTCCCACATTTGGGACGACCTGGGGGCAGAGCACACTTCTGGGTCCTCCTGAGCCGGGTGTAAGCCCTCTTCCGGCACGTTCCATCCCCGGAAAGCAGACACTGCATAGCAGACGGCTGACGGATTCCTGCTACCCTGTGAGGCGCGTGGGTAGCGACCACACAGTCGCGAGCTGGGAGGTGGGTACGCTCCATCTGAAATGTAAATGATTTAATTACCGCGTGGAGACGGGCGTCGTGAGGAACACAATTACGCAGGGAAGCCATTCGACCGGCCTTATCATTTTTCACCAGCCCGTTTTGCAGACTTAATCGCCTCCCGTGACTTAATTTGAACATTAGTATGGATTACGCCTAATCTGATTCACCAGGTGACGACGACAACTGGCTAATTTCGTAAACGGCAAAAACGCACCCAAGGAGGCCGGCTGTCTCGGCCGGGAATTGCGTCTCTTGCTTTATCCGGTTCTGACAAACGGGCCCGGAGTGAAGGGAGGCGGGCGGGCAGCTGAGACAGAGCGAACCCACGAAGACGCGCTCAGACCTTGACGGTTCGTCAGGTCTCAGAATTCCTTCCTGCACCGGCCCCGCAGGCAGAAACTCCGCGCTGAGTCCCCCAACGCCGGCGGCCCCCTAGGCCAGCACCCCAGCCCCGGGAGATGCTGTCATCTCATCCCCATTCACAGCTCAGGGACCCGCAGCGCAGGGGCCCAGGCCCAGGACGCAGGCGTGTGGCCTCGGGGTCAGGCTGCCCGTGCATCCTCGTGCTGTGGCTCACCCAGGCCGCGAATGCCCTGTGCACGCGTGTGCGTGTGTGTGCACACGTGTGCATGTGTGTGCATGCAGGTGCGTGCTGTGCGTCCATCTGCCTTCCATCTATGTCCCTCTGTTGTTTGTGCTAAAAGTGTTGTTATAAATAATACTGGACAGAATCTGGAAAGTGATGCGATGCTGGCGGCACCGTCCGTGAGTCGACGGCACGCAGACTATCGGGAGGTATATTTTTCTGCTCCCAACGGAGCAAATAAAATGCGCAATTTCTCTCTGGCTCTCGCTCAGCTCCTGGTTGTGTCCAGGTGGCGAAGGCTGACTGAGAACAGAAAACCCTAAACAGGACCATCTCTGGAGGCCCCGGCCTCAGGGAGGGAGACGAGGCCTCGGAACGTGGTGGGGTTTGGTCGCACGGCCTCCTGCGCACGTCCCAGGCGGCCGCCCACGGGGCTCCGGCCGCGAGCACAGGGGAGGCGAGGTCTGTGCACGATGAGGCGTAACATTTGTTTTGCAAAGGATATCAATCATGTTTTTAAACGCGAAGGGACATTTTCAATTTGCCAGCGTGTGGGATCCCGCGACTCCAGCCCCGAGAGTGAGCGGCATTTAATACCGACAACACGCCCTGACCTATTCAAATGTCGCCGCCACCACGCAGGCTCGCCTGACGCGATTATAATTAAGCGCTTTATGCCTCTCTTGCAAATCGGCTGATTGATCACCGACGCGTCCGCTGTCACCACGTCACCCCGAGCACATGTCTGCCACGCGTGGTCACGGATCGCCAGGTTTCCATTAGCAAAGTGGGGGGCGCTGCCCCCGGGGGCTTCGGGGAGGGGCCTACGGATCTCCACCGTGCGGAGCGAAGTTCGGGCCAGGCGGCGTTGGCCGGAGCTCCTCGTCCCCGGCCGCCTGGAGACCGAGGCTGTCCCTCCTCGTGGCAGCTGGCCAGTGGGGTCCAGCATCACTGTGTCTCCCCAGAGAGGCCTCCCCGGCCGAGGTGCCCACAGTCGGACCCCTCCCTCCACTCCAGGCTGAGGGGGCTCCTGGACCCGCCGGCCCACCCGGGGCAGCAAGAAAAGGCCTCACTTCTCTTCAAACTCCTTCATTCCTTTATTAAGCAGTGCTGGGGGCAGTTTGTTTATTCATTCAACAAACATTCATGAGCCCCATGCTAGGTGCTGGGTGCAGCTCTGGACCAGAGGCACAGACGGTGCTCCAGCCGTGGGCTCAGGAGGAGCTCCCAAGGGTGCGCAGAGTCGCACATGCCGGTGCGGTTGGGGAGCAAGCCCGCCCGTGGGGGGTTGGGATGGCAGGACCTCTCGGGGGACGGGCGCCACAGCTCGCTCAGAGACGGAGGTTGGGCAGGGCCCTCCCAGGAACCACCTTCAAGCTGAGGCCTCGGGCAGGGCAGGCGGCCAGGCCGAGCAGAGAGGGTGTTCTCAGTGGGGACAGTGAGCTGAGCCCCGGTGGTGGGAGGGAGTCGGGAAGGCCTGTGGCTGGAGGGCCGTGGGGAGGGGACGAATGCATGAGAAGACCCCAGTCTGCCCCTCGGCCCCAAAGTCCGGGCCGAACACCCTGTTTCTTTAGTTTTGAAATGTGTCCCCTGCATTTGAGTGTTTGTCATTCTTCTTTTTGATACATGGAACTCCCACAGGAATCACCTCCCACGTCCTGGGCGCTTTGCCTTAGCTAATGAGGCCTCCATCCCGGCTGACTTACTTGAGCACACACACCGCGGGACCCCTGCTCTCGTCCCCCAGCCTTCCTCCTTGACCTGTCCGGTACTCTGCTGGTGATACTGAGTTCAGGGATCCAGGACCAGAGGCAGGAGCTGGTAGGGTGGTGAGAGGTGGGAGCGGTCTTCTGGAGCCCCCCCAGCACCAGCCCTCCTGGGTGTCATCCAGGCCTCGGCTGCAGCCCCAGATCACCTTGGCGGCCTGCAGAGGCTGCAGCAACGTGCTGGACTCCCGGGGGGGAGCACTGGGCTGGGAGCGTTGGCGGCTGCGTGTCCTCGGAGAGCCCGTCTGCCCCTGGAGCCTCGGGTTCCTGTCTGTGGCTCAGGCCGCACACGGCACCACCTGCGCTAAGCTGAGCCCCTGCAGGCTGGGCTGGTGGGCGCTGGGCCAGGTCCGTCTGCCGCCTCCCGGCCCCCCTGCCCGATCCTCCACTCGGCCGCCTGGGACCCGGTGAGGGAGGCTGGGAGGCCTGGCTCCAGGCTGTCGGGCCCCCACTGCCGCCCCCTCCCTGAAGCAGCGCCTGGACCCCGGGCCCCTCCCTCGACCCCTCAGGAGCTGCGATCTCCTCCCTGGAAGGCTGGCCGGGGCCGGGCGTCCTCTGCCCCCCACCGCTTCTCTGGCGCATCTTCACACTCCCAGGCCCTGGCTCTGCCTCGGTTCCTCCGTTGTGCAGCGAGGGCTCAGCGCTGAGCTGGGCGGGGAGCCAGGCCGGGTCTGGGGCAGTGGGGAAGGGGACGTCCTGTCAGAGTGAGGCCGCTGGGTCTCACGGGCAGAAAAGGGTCCAGGGTGCCTGTGACAGGACAGGGCCTCCAGGGCAAGACCACCCAGTCGTCCTGTGACGACAGCAGCTAGCGCCGGTGTTTGTTGAGCGCTTTCTGCGCACCAGGTGGTGTTCTGGGATCCTCTGCTTTCAAGGCCTCGTTAAGTCGGTCCCGTAACACCCTCTGTTTTGAGGGGGAGGTTGGGATTGAGCTCAGGGCCCGACCACGCTGGTCAGCAATTTGTCTGGAGGCCCCGGGGTGGCTGGCGGCCGGGCCGAGTGTGACAGTCGAGGGATCATTCCGGGAGGTGGGAGGCAGCGTGACTGCAGGGCCCGGGCCCAGGGGCTCCACACCCCGTCCCCCGCCCCACGCGGAGGGGTCATGTGGTGACGGCCGAGGGTCAGGCCTGCTGGGCTCCACTTCATGGAGGAGACCGAGGCCCAGAGAGGCCTCCTGACCTTGTGGGAGCAGAGGTGGGTCCCAGCCCGTCCCCCGCTCCAGGCGCCCGGCCGCGGATGGAGCCACATCCTCCAGCCTGGAGGTCAGAGGTCATCAGACTCCATGTCCCCGTCCACCAGCTGCAGCCTCCACTGGGTGGAATTATGACCAGTGAAACAGACACAGCAGCGTAAAGGCCTTCGTGCTCCAAGCGCAGGTCGTGGCCACGGAGGGCATGGCCTATGAGCCGTCGTGTTCAGGAACCTGGTCCCGGTCGCTCTGCCTCTGGGGGCGGCTGTGAGAGGTCACAACCTGCAGACAGTCAAGACCCATGAGCCGGCCCTCTGGGGAGGGGCCCGTGGGACACAGCACTGCTGCCTGAGGCCAGGGCCTCGCTGACAGGCAGCCAGCTGGGTGAGGCACAGGACGGGGGCGCCAGAGGGACAGCCTCACTGACCACAGTGATATCGAGCCCTGGTGTAGCAGGGTGAGTGGGTCTGGGCACAGCGGCGGGCGGGCCCCAGGCCCTGCAGACCCCTGGGAGGATGGCCTCCCACACCAGGACCGCCTCCACCCCTCAGGGCTGGGCGTCCGGACACGGCTCTGGGCTGACACAGATCTCGGGGGTCCTATGGCCCCAAGTCCAGATGCTCCTGAACCTGCATTGGCTGCACCCTCCCCACTGCACCCGGTGTGTCTGCAGGACCCGCCTCGGGTCCCGGCCTGGCCACCCCTGGCCAGGTGTGGTTCAAGGTCCTGTCTGCCCTGGTGCTCTGGACCCCCGGGAGCCCCCGGATCCTGCCGGGACGCCTCCTCTGGGCAGGTGTGAGCCCCGCTTGGGAGCCGCTCAGCGGGATGCACAGAGAGGAGCTGCCATGGCCGCTCGTGAAGTGACCGAGGGCCAGTGGGATGGTCAGAGCATCAGTCAGTGAGATTGTGAACATGGACGGGGAAAAACTGGGGTGAAATCGCGCCCACAGTCCTCTTGGACTGGGGCCTGTCGCTCTGGACCGGAGCCCCTGCGGCCTCCTGGGATGGACGTGCGAGGCTGGCACTCGGTCCCGAGTCCATGGTGTCAATCGGCCCCGGGGCAGGTCACGAACACGGTCCAGCCAGACGAGCTTCCCAGACGCCCAAGAGAAAGCGCGTTCTGGGCCCGCCCCTGAGGCCAGCAACCCCTCCTCAACCGGACGTCCCCAACCGCCAGCATCCGGCGTTAAAAATACTCCAAAATCGCAGCCCTGTTTGGCCATTTCTTCCACTTTTCAAAGTAACTCTTCGTGTTTCCTTCCTGTGACAGCAGGAGATGGAGGCGGCCCCTTGCCCTCTCTCTGCCTCGGAGACCCTGCTCCCCCACCCAGAACGGGGTCCTCCCGCTGCCCCAGCTGAGCCGTCTGCTCTCTGACCTAAGCCCCTCTGTTGGGCGTCTTCTCCTCTCAGCCTGGCTAACTCACACTTGTGCTCCAAGACTGAGCACTCAGGCTGTCTCCTCCAGGAAGCCTTCCGTGACTGCCCTCCCATCCCACCTGGGCTGGAGGCTGCCCGAGGACTCCCACTGCTGCCCCAAGATTTCTGATTTCCTAGCATCTCTTCCTCCCGTTTTGATCCCAGCAGCTCCCGGGGGTGCCAGTGTTCACGAGGATGGATTCCAAATGCCCCTTCACTCCTCCTGGGAAGGAGTCTTGGCTTCGCCCACTCTGCCTCCAGGGCCCGGGAATGCAGGGGACCCACCCTGACCCCGCCCACCTCCCCAGGTGGACGCGAAGGTGCTGACAGTGCAGCCTCTTGCCTTAGCTTCGGCTTTCACACTCTCACCGTGGATTTGCCCAAAATAGCAACAACGGCGACAACGGCTCACCCCGTGGAGAGGTTACCTCGTGCTCTGCCTGCACTTACTCAGTTACTGGTCACAGCAACCCTACGTGGTCGACACCACGTCATCGCATTTTACAGATGAGAAATCCATAGCACAGAGAGGTCGAGTAAGGGATCCAAGGTCACACAGCCTGAAAATTGGTCACAGGCTGTCTGCTCTGGAGCCCATGGTTTTATACCCTCTTTCCAAAGGGCGGCGGGTTTAATCTTTGGACAAGGGAACAGGACCTCACTGTAGGGCTTGGCTTGAGGTGGAAAACAGCTCTGTTAAAATGCTGCTGATACAAAGGTGGTGAGACAGGTCTGTGCCAGATGTGGGAGGGGGACCCCAGCCCCGTAAGCTAGGGGCAAACCAGAGTGAGTGTCGGCTGTGCAAACTGCACTCGTGTTGTCATGTGGAGCTAACGTGCAGGAAACAGCTGTGCAAATGGCAGGGGGTGGAGCTCAAAGGCTCTGAGGTTGCAGCAACACGGACATGGCAAAGCTGGTAATTTGTATACGACTTGTGAAAGTTAATAAAAGGAAAATGCCCTTTACAGTGGAGGCGGGAAGCCCTTCTGGGGGGATTGTCATGCACACACCGTCCGTTGTCTCTTTGTCTACAAATTGGGGCAGGAAGTGCAACTACCTATCATTCCAGCAGGAAAAGGGAGATTTTCTTTGCACCTGACAACAGCTCAGCCAATGAGAAACCCCGCAGCTCAGCCAATGGGAAACACCACAGCTCAGCCAATGGGAAACCCCTCAGCCCAGCCAATGAGAAACATCACGGCTCAGCCAATGAGAAACCCAGCAGCTCAGCCAATGGGAAACACCGCATTTCAGCCAATGGGAAACCCTGCAGCTCAGCCAATGAGAAACCCCGCAGCAAAGCCAGTGAGACGGCGTTGCCACCCTGAACTGTCACTCTCCTCCAGTGGGCTCTCCTTCAGCCCCACTCTCTCCCCCTTTCTCTATAAAAGCAGCCCCCTCTTTGGTTCTCCAGTGTTGCCTCTGGTTCACCATAGCGTGCATGTCCTGAATTGCAATTCCTCTGGCTATTCCTGAATAAACCCCTTTTGCTGCAAGATGACTGGCTACTTTATTTTACAGTGGACATTAAATGGTGGTCAGAAGGGGGGTCCAGAGGAGACCCCCAGGGACTCCGAGGCTGGTGAGTGGCCGGGTGCTGGTACCCACAGCCGTCGAGCTCGCTGCTTTCTGGCTGCCTCTGGAGTTGAGGGTGCGTTTCCTCCTGGGTTCACACTCCGCTCTCTGAACCCTCTGGCTTTGTCCTCTCTGGTCCAAGCCTCCATCCTTGGTGTCCAGCTTCGTCCAGTGATCTCCTTTCGAAACTGCACTAAAAGGATAAGGTTCTTTTAGGAATCGGTCTTGCTAGAAATTTCCTTTTGTTCTTGTAAAATTTTGAGAAGCGGGATCTGAGTCATAAAAATGCTCTAAGGGTAGCCCTCCTTCAGGGACCCCTGCCGGTTTCATGTTTAGAAACAATGGACTGATTTAACCAGAAATGATTTACAACATCGATAGCCATTATGGGGAACTTTCAATCTCCCCAAACTTCCTTCTCTCAGAACTGAATCAGAAAGCTGCGGCGCTAAAGTCAAACGCGCTGGATGGAATGCCTGTTTTAATTGGTACCTGCGGGCTTCCAAACGGAGCCAAGACTCCAAAATTGCCTCTTTGCAAAATGCCGTTCCTAAATTAACTGAGACGAACAAACAATTGAAAAAAGTCAAATGGCTTCGGAGGCCTCTTTTTCCTTTTCCCTTCCCCCTGCCTCTTTGTCTTCAGACACCAGCGGCTCGGGCCCCCAGTGCCATCCCCCTCTCTCCCCCGCCGTGAAAACCTGCCCCTTTAAAATCAGATCCTCTGAAGATTCAAACGCTAAACCCCTAATTACTATTTCTAAGTTAAGTGGAGCAAATAAACAACTAGAAGGAAAATTTTAAATAGCAATTACCCCAGACTTTTGATAATAGACAAAAACACTCCAAAACTCCTAGGAGAAAATTTGCTTTCTGTTTCTGCCTGTTTGTTGAAGCTTCTTGGCGAGTCATCCATCCTGTTTACAAGGGGGGAGAACCCGTGATTTCCAGCGTTTCGGAACAGTTATTGGAAAACAGGACCCCTCGTCTTTAAGACGTTTTAGGGAATCAAAGGAAAGACGGCTTCGACCTGGCGTGTGGGCCAGGATCTTGTGCCTTTCTGGAAAAATGGGTGAACTTTTGGATAATTTGGAATTGTGGTGGCCGCTCTGGGGAAACTTTGTTTCAGAGACGTGCACCTTAAGAGGCACCCTTGAAAGAAGGATTCCAAGCCTCTTGGGAGACATCAGAATGGCTTCTTTGATCGGGAGGCAGAAGTTTCTAAAAGACAAGATGACTCCGAAAGCAGCTCTAAAAGGGTCCTTGCAGCACACAAATGAAAATCTTTGTTCCTAAAGACTTTGGCCGTCTGAGCAAGGAACTGTAACTCAGTCCATCTGCCAGAAACACAATTTGGACCCGATTGTTCTTTGAGTTTTGTACCTGAGACATGACTAAATGTTTTTTCGGTGAAAGCTGTAAGACCTCTGGCTCTGCCCGTCTGTATGTTGTGTGTCTGTGCGTGTCTGTTACAGAGATGTGATATTTTCCTGCCTCCAGATGGTATCGCCAAAATTAATTTCTAAGAGAGCTCTATTTAACTGGCCTGAAGGAAATCAACTGGTCATATGATGGAGTATTGACAAAGTTCCAAAAATATAATAGAAGCTAGTCCAAACGCTTTTCAGGTTCACATGATCTGGGGTAATCTTTGGTAAAG
This sequence comes from Equus przewalskii, assembly GCF_037783145.1. Taxonomy (NCBI): domain Eukaryota; kingdom Metazoa; phylum Chordata; class Mammalia; order Perissodactyla; family Equidae; genus Equus; species Equus przewalskii. Next base: position 175,830 of record NC_091842.1, read on the forward strand.
AAGGCTAATTTAAGTTTAGTTCAATTGAAATAGGTGTCTTCAGAGTTATCAGTTTGTACTTGAAAAGAGCTCCCAGAATCTTTATTTTCTTTTTTGATAAGCAGAAATCTTAAAAGTGTTGCTAAATTAGATGACGGATAGTCGCGAGTGTCTGGATCATTTCCAAATAAGATAAAAATACTGAACCATTGATTGCTGAACGTAGGTTTCAGGTTTACCTACTTTTCGGCTTCTTTTTACAGAGAAACTAAAGATAAAATTGGGCCTGTTAGTAAACATGCTTTGTGCCACATTAGAAAGATTGTGCTATAGGGGCTGGCCCTGTGGTGTAGTGGTTAAGTTAGACACACTCCACTTTGGCAGCCTGGGGTTCAATGGTTTGGATCCCAGGCACGGACCTACACCACTCATCAGCCATGCTGTGACAGTGACCCACACATAAAGTGGAGGAAGAGTGGTACAGATATTAGCTCAGGGCCAATCTTCCTCAAGCAAAAAGAGAAAAATTGGCACAGATGTTAGCTCAGAGAAAACCTTCCTCACCAAAAAAATTTTTTAAAACTTAAAAGAAAAGATTGTGGGGCTGGCCCCGTGGCCGAGTGGTTAAGTTCGCGCGCTCCACTGCAGGCGGCCCAGTGTTTCGTTGGTTCGAATCCTGGGTGCGGACATGGCACTGCTCATCAAACCACGCTGAGGTAGCGTCCCACATGCCACAACTAGAAGGACCCACAACGAAGAATATACAACTATGTACCAGGGGGCTTTGGGGAGAAAAAGGAAAAAAACAAAATCTTTAAAAAGAAAAAAGATTGTACTATAAAAAAAGCACATCTCTGGAAATTGTAAAATGTATTTATAAACTTACCAATCCAAGGAATGCTGATGTAACAGGCAGCACTTCTGCATACTTCTTAGTTAGGGTTTGCTAAGAATTCTAATCAGTGTAGTAATAACATCTCTGTACACAGAGGAAATAAAATGTATATTTTGGTGAAAGAAGATAAGAGAAAGGGAAATGTATTTTGTTGAAGGAAATGGAAGTAATTTTGTGCTAAAATAAAACTGGCTACTTTGTAAAGAGAAAGAGGACGAGAGACAAACTAAAATGGACACAGGAGGTTTGTGGAAAAAGAGTCTTTGAAAAGGAATTTAGTGTGTGGCCAAGCTGGCCAAAATTAAGTCAAGTTTGTGTTAAAATGAGTTTTAATATCAAAAGTGCACTGGCGCAAAATTAGAATTTGGTTTTCTCTCTAATAAAAGGACAGAGTTTTCTTAGATTATTGGTCTATTCCTTGTAATAAATTGTAAACAAAGTTTCTTTACCTGTTATGTAACTTTCTAGAAACAGAGATTCTGTGTTTCATCTTTATTGGGTCTTTACTTAAGAAAGCTGCGTCTTCTCTCTTAAAAGAACTTAGGCTTTTTGCAGCTCTGTAAACTTCAACATTTGTTTGAAATCTTTTTGTCACTTTCATTAAATGGATAATTAAGTATTGTTTCATAAAAATCTGTGATCCTGTTTGGTCAAATGTCCAGAAACTTTTGATGTTTTTAACAAACTTCTCAAAGAAATAAAATTGTAGATTAAGTCTCTCTGACCTTGAAATACCTCTGGGTTTTTCCAATGGGCCCTGGGGGGTCTCAAAGGATTCATCTTCCACCTGGAAAAATGTTGAACTAATCAGGCTATTTCACACATCAAACGACATGGGCAACATGGTCAGATAAGTGACAATAAACCTTCTTAGATTTTATTGTACAGGTGAATGTTACTAACATAAGTGTCCTAGAAATTGTATAAAAAATCCTAAAATTCTGATACGCCCTAGTATCATGTTCTCAGTCATAATTCTAGTTATTATCTTGAAACGCTGTGTGTCACAGAAATAACCCAACTTCTTGGTCGATTGCATTGCAATGAGCTTTCATCAGATCTCTAACCATTGCTATTTTTAAGTCTTTTGTCATTTACAGACAGTCACAGCTTTACTCTGGTGCTTTTGCAAATTGCTTTTATCTTCAGAGAAATTCATGGAAAAGATCCTGACAAATGCTCTAGAATGCAGGTGTTTGATAACTAAGATCATCACACTGAACGGTATTTAAAAGATTCCTTTCTCTCTTCTCCTTGACGCTGTCTGTGACTTAGAGCAATTTGGTAAAGTGTGTCTTTGCAACAAAGGTGGGAACATTTATCTTTTTCTCTCTACCTGATCCCTCCAGAAGTCAGAAACTCTTCAGTATTCTTTTCATGACGATACACGTATTTTCAGAAATTCAATGACAGCCTGTTCTCCTCATAACAGGACTCAGTTAGAAATATTACAAGGCTTTGACTATAATGTCATATTTGAGAGAGACATATACGGACTCAGACATGGCCAGACAGCTTTAAGGAACTGCGTGGACCTTGCTTACAAGGTTCCAGCAAAGCAATCCTAAAAAGAGCTTATATGGTCAATCACTATTCTTGCTGCGTTTATATAAATCATCAGGCCACATTTAAAACAAACAAGTTATTTCTACTATTATTATCTTTAATAAAAATGAGGATGATTGTGGAAAGAGAAATTGCATTTCTAGATATTAAATTCTAGTCCTATTAATTGTCTTTAAGGTTTGTTATACCTGTAAGCTGGACTGGATCCTAAATTCTTCTAGTTTCCTTAAATGTCTGGATCCAATACTCTAAACTGAAGTTTTTTATTTTACTGCCCTTGAAATCTCCTTGGAAGGGACTATACCGGGTCCTCCTCACCACCCAGATGGCAGCCAGACTTCAGGGACTCGAGCGGTGGGGGCACATCTCACAGCTGAAGAAGGTTCCACCTGTCATCTGGTCCTTAACAAACACCAGAGACCCCAAATCAAATTCACCAGGAAGAGAAGCAGCTGACACCTGAGGCAGACAGCTTTCCCAAGACGACCCGACCAGGCCTGTTTACCCTCTTCCCACCCTTGTTTCTGACTTTATTTCTCCCTGTCCTTCTTGGAAGGACGATGCCTTAGTCCACATTTCCTAATCTATTGGGAAAGGGGGAAACCCCTCCGATTGTTGGATTCATCATTGAAAACCTTGATCTGTCCAAAATAGCAATGACCCCTTAGTCCACCCTATAAGTAATTTTGCTGGAATTCCAAATGCTACTGTAAGCCTGAATTGTTCCACGGGTCCCTTTTATAAGATTAGAGTACTGAACCCAACTAACCCCACTCCTTGCTTCAATTTAACCCAATCCTGAGATGGGAAAATGGGATCTCTGGAAAAGACGTAAATATGAGACTCTGCGGGACAGGCAGTGTAAGTCAGGCCATTTGTGAGTCTGCTGACACACCCATACTTAGGCCGCCTCTCAGTATGTGATAATGTGGCATCTGAGTCTTGGTTGAATGATGCTAACGCCTCTACTCCAGCGAATGGGTCCTTAGAGGCTCTTCCTCATGAGGGAGCCCTGGGGACGTCCCCTGGCTCCCCTCATATGTGGAGGTCTTGGCAGAGGTGTCTGTGTTTGCACAGCTCGCTGCATTGATAGCTGGAGGACAAAAGAGCAGTGTGCTCCTGCTGGGTTTACCGTTCTGTTTTCTCTCCATGACAAATCAGAAGCCTCTCACTGGCCCGCCCTGTTCAGCCTCCATGGCTGCCGTAAACGGGAGCCTCCAGGAGGCATCTGTGACTCTGGGTTTGCCTCTGTAGGGAGAGTGAGCGCCAATGAAAACTTGACTGGAAACTTCCCCCTGACACAGGGGAGCTAACCACCCCTCATCCGATACAGCAGCGCCCAGCAGCCCCCCCGACTCGTCGACTCAGGTGGTTCCAGACGACCGCACAGTCCTCGATTGTCTCCTCGCTGAACAAGGAGGCGTCTGTGCGATAGCCAACAAAATACAGACCTTAGGTGGGAAATGCCTGACCGCTCCCTCCTGACCTCCTGACCTTCCACGTATGGCCTAAATGGTTTCCAACCACTCTGCACTTTCCCTCCAACGTGGGACACGACAGCCAGGAAGGGCCCTCCTGGCATCGAGGGAAGAGACCACCGTGCGCAGAGAACCCGAGTCTCAATCAGTGATGCTTTTGGGAAAGATCTTAATCAAAAGGGGAAATGTGGAAATTAATAAAGAAAAACCTCATTTAAAATGAGCCCTGTAGGGGGAGCTCACACACACACCATCCACCGCAGAGTGCTTTACAAGTTTTTTTAATAAGTTTTATAAAGAAACAGCCTGTTTCAATGTTGTCTTAGTAACTGTACTGCAGGCAGCAAGTGCAACAACTTTGCTATTCCAGGGGAGGAAGGAAGATTCTCTCCCACCTGGCAACAGCCCAGCCAATGAGAAACGCCGCAGCTCAGCCAATGAGAAACGCCGCAGCTCAGCCAATGAGAAACACCGCAGCTCAGCCAATGAGAAACACTGCAGCTCAGCCAATGAGAAACACTGCAGCTCAGCCACTGAGAAACACTGCGGCCCAGCCAATAAGAAACGCTGCAGCTCAGCCAATGAGAAACGCCACAGCTCAGCCAATGAGAAATGCAGCAGCTCAGCCAATGAGAAACGCCGCAGCTCAGCCAATGATAAACACTGCAGCTCAGCCAATGAGAAAGCCCACAGCTCAGCCAATGGGAAACCCTGCAGCTCAGCCAATGAGAATCCGTTGTGTCCCTGAACTGCTACTTCCCCTATTGGACTTTCCTTTAGCACGGCCCCGCCCTCTCCCCCTTTCTCTATAAAAGCAGCCCCCTCCTTTGTTCTCTGGATTTCCCTGCAGTTCACCATAGCGTGCATGCCCCAAATTGCAATTCCTCTGGTTATTCCAAAATAAACTCATTTTGCTGGCAAGATGACTGGCTACTTTATTTTAAAGTTGACAGGCTATAATAAGTAAAGAATATATTTGTAATCGCTAGAGCAGCCGTGATAAGAAATACTAAAAGAATGTGTAACTAACAAGATAACAGAAGGAAAAAGTTAAAAACATTTGATCAGTCCAAAGAAAGCAAGCAAGCAAGAAAAAAGGAACAAACAACAGGTGGGCAAAAAGGAAAACAAACAGTAAGATGATGGAAACAAATCACCCTGTAAACAGAAACGGATCCAAGGAAAGGACTGACTGTCAGACTGGATTTTGTTTTTAAAAAGAATTAAATGATGTTTTCAAGACATATATTTTAACTATAAGGACACAAAAAGGTTAAAAGCAAAAGGATGGAAAAGTTTACCATGAAAACACTAACCAATAGGAACGTGGTGTAGCTACATTAATATCATACACACTAGATATTAAACAAAGAACTTTCCTAGAGACAAAGAGGGACACTCACTATGATAAATCCTAAATCTGTTTGCAGCTCCAACATATATACAACAAAACTGTCAGAATGAAAATGGGGACAAATCCGCAATAACTGGGGTTGAGCCTTTAACTTGCCACTCTCAGCAGCTGATGAAACAAGCAGACAGAAATCCATAAGGATGCAGAATCTGAGCAACCCAGTTCACCAGCTGATCCAGTTGACATATGTAGACGCCCCAGGACCCCAGCACAGAGTCAGCTTCTTTCCAAGTCCACAGGGAACTTTTACTAAATTAGGCATATGTTGGACCAGGAAAAAGCCTCAACAACTTTCAAAAGATCGCAAGGTATGCTCTCCAAACACAATAGAATTAATCTAAATATTTATCACAGAAAGACAACTAGAAAATAACCCAACTGCCTGAAAATAAAGAGTTCGTGGTTCAAGAGGGACATCAAAATGGAAAATTATAAAGCATTTTGGTTTAAAGTGTAATGAACACACAGCAGATCAAAGCTTGTGGGAGGCAGCCAAAGCTGCACTTAGCAGGTAATGTGTAACCTTCACTGAATACAGGAATAGAGCCTGAAAATTCAACAAATTATGTGTCCATCTTAATAAGCTAGAAAAGAACAACAAATCAAATCTATGAATGAAAACACTGAAGATAGCAGAAACACAACAAAATATAAAACAAAAGTACAACAGGAAAACCCAACAAGGATTTTAGAAGATTAATAAAATTAACAAAGGTCCGGCGAGACTGATAAGAAAAAGAGAAAGAAAATACAAATTACTCGTATTAGGAATGAAAAGGAGACATCACTACAAACTCCATAGGCATCAAAAAGATCGTGAGAGGATGTTAGTGACATGCTTATGCCAGTGAATTCGACCACTGGTCACACTCAGTGGTGAGAGAATAAAAAGATTCTGCACTTAGATTATGAACAAGACAAAGACTTCTGCTATCACCACTTCTGCTCACCAGTATGTGATAAGGCAAGAAAAGGGAGAAAAAGGCACGAAAATAGGAAAGGAAGAAATAGCAACAGTCACATTGCAGACAACAGGATTTTTTATGTATAAAATCAAAAGGAATCTGCAAACTCTTATATTGAATAACTGACTTTAGCGAGATCATTGGGTACAAGGTTAATATACAAAAATCAGTTGTATTTCTACAAACCAGCAACAAACAAGTAGAAAATGATTTCTAAAAATCCATATCATTTGCAACAGCATCAAATATGTAGGAGGGATCTGATGAAAACGTGTAAAAACTCTGCTGAAAACTACAAACATCACTGTAAGAAATTAAAGAAGATTTACAGAAAATAAGAATACGTTCCATGCTGAGGATTGGAAGATCCAGTATCAAAAAGATGCCAATTCTCCGAAGGTCTGTTCATCCAAAGATGCCCTAAGAGAATCGGGATTCCGCGGAGCCGGAGGAGGTATTTACAACTCCACAAAAACACCCAGAAGACGTAAGGAACTCTCACAAGTGAAAGGAAGAAAATGGCCAAGATGATAGGAAAACGGCGGCTGTCAAGCCCAGGGGCTAAAGGGCTCAGCCGGGAGGGTGTGCGGGGTGGACACCATATCCCCGCTCCTGTTCCCACGTGGGAGGACGTCTGCCGTCCACACTCTGGCCCGCTCGGCCCCCGGCAGGTGCAGCATCACCCGTGTGGTGGGGCAGGGTCGCCGGGCAGAGCGAGCGCCCTCGTCCTCCGTTGGCTTTTCTTGGGCGACGACAGAGGTTTTCCTTGGGTTCTTGGTGGCCCAGCTAAGGCTTGGCCCCAACCTCCCTCACTGCAGTGGACTGTGGAGGGCAGAGATGCCGGAAAATTTCCCACAGTGTCGGCCGTTGGTTGTCAGATGGATTTATGACGGGATTAGAAGAAGCGAAGACGTTACCAGTGGTGCTGGACTCGGAGGTAGATGCTGCAACTGATGAGACTTTGCAAGGCTGCCAAGCACGGTTATCCAGACTGTGCACTGCACAACCAGAAAGCAACACTCATGTTGCAGACATTACGAACTTGCGTATTTATTGTGACAGTTTTCTGGGAGATGGCAGTAAAATGTCTGATTCTGACAACGCTAACATACGCTACATTTTCTGAGAGATGTAAGTAAAACCCCTTAAGGGAGACATTCCTTTTTGTAACCACACCCCAGAGCCACGTGGGCTCAGGGGCCCTGAGACTCTGGGTTGGCCCATTTAGGAGAAGATGGGAGCCGACTTTGTAGCAGACATAAATTAATGTCTCCAAGCCCCCGTGTGGCCAGGTCGGGGCGAGGAGCCCAGCCTTTCGAGGAACAGGTGCCCCTGCTCATCTCTTGGATTTGAGAGGGGTTGTCAGGAGTCGATGGCCGTGCGCACAGGAGTCTTTTCTGGCACTCACGGGGGCAATAACCCAGCTCCTCGGGGGCGGGTGCCGCGGACTCTCCAGTGGGGGCTCCCGTGCTTGGGGCTGCACCAAAGACGGCACCGCCCTCGCCCCCGACGGCCCGGAGAACGTGCCGTGGCTCCTATTTCAGTTGTCATGACGGTGTGGACATGTGCTGACACGTGCTGGGCGTGGACGAGGGGCATCAGACACTCAGCGAGGGACCAGGCCGCCCCCCACGCCGAGACCCGTCCTTGTCAGGATGCCAGCCCACTCTGCCGTTTGCAACTGTGTCGTTTGCAATTAAGATCACGACCGATTCACATTCCATCTTGTTCCTACGACCCCGACTTAGAACCCCGACGACCCGCGTCCCTTTTATCGTCTTACGTGGGGAGACCCTGGTGGAGGTTTCCAGGTGTTGGCCTCTCTCTTGCTCACCGTTCCTTCTTGCTTCTCACTTCGTCCTTCTGGGATCAGTTTCCTTTCTGCTGAGCCACATCCTTAAGTGATCCTTTCTCTTAGTGTCAACTCTCAGTCTTATTCTGAAGACGCCTTCCTCCCTCCCTCCCTCCCCCCTTTGACTCTGTTCACAAATCCGCCTGAGGTTTTGTGAATTTCAAAGCGAGGCGCGGGCACCAGGACACTTCACCCCGAGCCCCTCGGCGTGTGTATCATTAACCAGAGTTCAATATTTGTTTGCGGATTTCTTTTTGGTGAAGTTTGCCCATCGTGAAGTGCACACATTCTAAGTGTGGCACGAGGTACATTTTGATAATTGCGTGCAGCTCGTGACCCAAACCCGATGAAGATATTAGGCCGTTGACGTAACTCCAAAAGGTTCCCTTGGTCAGTCTGCACCCTGAACCCCAGAGCCGAGCCCGGTTCTGAGTGTTTTCTCAACAGAGGAGTTCTGCGTGTTCCCGAACCTCACACAGCACCTGCTTTGGGGTCAGGCTCCTTCCGCTCCGTCAGACGCTTGTTTGGCAAATTTTTTCCTCCCAATCTGGGTTTTGCCTGTTCATTTTCCTAATGGCATGTGGGTGGGGAGAATTTTTAATTTGATAAAGTCTAATTTTTCCAGAATTTTTGTGGCAATTTCTTCCTGTGTCCTGAGAAGACTTTCTTACCTCCAGGTTATAAAGATAATAGTGTCCACCTTGGTCTGGGAGCTTCATAGTTTTAGATTTCACACTTAGTCGTGTGTCCGTCTTGAATTAAGCTCTGGGTGTGGCTTTGAGAAACTATCGAGTCTGAGTACAGACACCTCGGTGCGTCCATCACTGAAGCTTTATAACAAATTTGGAGAGTGGGGAGCGCTGGTGTCAAAACTTGCTGTTTTTTTCCCGAGTTACTGGGCGATTCCAGGTCCTTTGAAATTCCAAGTACATTTCAGAACCAGTCTGCGAATTTCCATGAGAAATCCTGCTGGAATTACGACCCAGATGGTGTCGAAGCCGGAGCTCGACGGTGGGAGAACTGACATCTTAACAGGCAGCTTGTATTTTTTGATGCCATGATCAATTCTATTTTTAAAATTTCAATTTTTGGTTGTCTTGGTCTGGTTTTAAGGGGAAATGTTCCGTCTTCCTCTGTCATGCGAGCTGTTCGCTGTGGGGTTTCGTAAACAGGTGCCCTGGGTCGGGTGGAGGGAGCCCCCTCTGGTCCCGGTTGCTGAGTTTGCACGGATATCGGATTTTGTCAAATTCTCTTCCTGCACCTGTTGAGATAATTACGCGGCCATTTTATTCCCCTTTGTTAACCGGATCGGTTAACGCGACTGATTTACAAATGTGAAATCACTCCCGGGATAGACGCCGCTGGGTCATGACACACTTTGCTTTTTGCACACATTGGATTCAAATCGGATCAGGTTCTGTTTGGAGTTTCTGAGGGGTCCCGGCCTGTGATTTCCTCTGACGACTCAGTCTGGCCTTGGCGTCGAGGTATCGCCCGTCTCACGGGAGGAGCGCGAAGTATTCCCACCCTTTCAATTTTATGGAGACTGTTTAAATTTGGGTGGAATTCCCCAGGGAAGCCACATGAGTTTTCTGTACAGGAAGGGTTTCAATCACCCGTACGATTTCTGTGACACATACGGGGCCGCCCAGATGGTCTGTGTGCTCCCTCATAAGCTTTGGTGGTTTTGCAACCAAGAACGAAGAAGTTAAAAATCTTCCTCAGGCTGGAAGAAAAAGAAAAGGAACCTTTGCGATAAGCTTTGCTAACGGCAGCTGTGTGTGCTCAGCACGATCAGCTGTGGTTTAAAACCAACCAGGTCTTTCCTACCACGGAGGGCGGGCGGGTCGGGGTCGGGGGGGAGCTTTTTTTTCCAGGAAGCCAAGGTCCAGACCTCAAGATTCAGCCTCCTGGGGCCAAACGCAGGGCGAAGATGAGAACGAAGCAGAAAAGTCCAGACGGCGGGCAAATGAACCTGTGTTTGATTTGGTGGCGATTTGTGATTTTTAAGGAATTTGTCCATGTCGTCAAATTTATCAGCACAAACATTGTCCGTCGTTCACTGCTCTTGTTATCTTTTCTATAATCGTGGAACCTGTGTTGATGTCGCCTCTCTCCTCTCGGACACTGAATTTGAGTCTTTGCTTTTTACTGCTCAGTGGACGGGGAGGCGCCGACGCCCTCGCTCGGCCCTCGGGTCACAGGTCGCACTCGGCTCATGGAGCAGGCAGCAGACGCCTCACTCAGCAGCCAGGGGGCGGGAGGTGGCATGTTCCCGGGCGCGCCCTTCAACTGTCGGCATCGACGGGAAACCCCAGGAAACTTTGATAACCCCCCAAACATAACCCGTTAGAAGCCAAGGATTATTTGCCAAAAAAGCCCGCCCACAGGAGACAAACTGCCCGGGACTCAGTGGCCAAGACACGGCCGCAGGTCCGGGCTGGGAGGCCCTGCTTGGAGCCGCGCTGACCTCTGCCTGTGCCCTCCGGGCCGTGTTTTCTGGGGCTCAGACTGCCTGGGGTGGTGGGGGGGCCTTTCTGAACCATCTGACCCCCTCCTCCACCTCCCACAGTCCCAACCCCATTGACAGACCCCCCCCACCACCTCCCACAGGCTTTCATGAGCCGCGCTGCCCGCTCCCTTCTGCACAGACGCGCCCGTCATTCTCCCCGTGCTGCCCAGCAGGCCAGATCCCGCTCTCTGCCCGCCTCTGCCCTCTTCTCCCCTAGTCTGCCGTCAATATTTGCCAAGCTCTGGGCTCGTGCAGGGGGCGTCCTGGAAGAGACGGCCACGGCCTCTGTGCTCCCAGAACACGCACCTGGCATCTGTCTGTCCATCTGTCTGTCCGTGCAGCCTGGCTCCCTCCACAGAGCGTTTGAGAAAACTCGGTGATGGCAGCACCCTCTGCTGTCCGAGTTCTTACGTGTCTAGGATCTCAGAGGAGCCCCCCACCTGCCTGGGCTCCGTCCTCTGACCCCTGCTGGCGGGGGTCATGCCCCCTGGTGCAGCTGCAGATCCCGCGTCCTCAGCCCTCGCCCGCCCCAGGCGCTTCATGCTGGGAGCTGCCGTCCTCCCTGGTTCCAGGAGGTTCCAGGAGGGAGCAGGGCAGCCAGGAGCACTGGAAGCTCCACGGGGAGAAGGTGAGGCCTGGGGGCCCCGGTTACAAAGGTCGGGCCCTGGAGGAGGGGACAAGGGTGGGTCAGGCTTGGGGGCACCGGCCGTGCCCAGGCCTGCAGAAGGCAAAGGAGAGGAGTGAGGAGCAGGGGGTGCCAGCCACTGCCTCCTCCTGCCCCCATTTGTGTCCACAAGTTGCACCCGCTGTCCCACCGCGGCTGCGGCACAGAGGAAGGACTTACCACCCAGACAGTCTGTCTTTGCCGGAGGCCACTGCGTCCCGAGCTGCTGCAGAGGCAGGAGTATTCACAATCTGAATTAGGACTCCACAATAAAAAGACAAATAATTCGGTTTGAAAACAGGCGAAGGATTGGCACAGATGTTTCTCCAAAGAAGACAGACAAGTAGCCAAGGAGGGCGCGAGAAGATGCTCCAGGTCATCAGTCTGGAGGGAAACGGAACCAAAGCCTCAATGAGACACCACGTCACACCCACTAGGACGGCTATAATTTTTTTTTAAAAAAAAGGAAAATAACAAGCGTTGAGGATGTGGAGGAATTGGAGCCCTCGGGTATTGTTGGTGGAATAAAAAGTCAGCTACCTCAGAAACTGGTTGGTAATTCTTCAAAAAATGGCCAAAAAGTAGAAATAACCCAAATGTCCACAAGTGGGTGAACTGGTGAATGACACATGGCTCATCCAGACGGTGGAATATTACTCAGCCCTAAAAAGGAACGAAGTGCTGACACCTGCTCCGACGTGGAAGAGTGTCGAAAACATGCTGAGTGAAAGAAGCCGGTCACAACAGGCCATGTACCCTGTGATTCCACTTATATGAAAACCGGGAAACGGGCCCATCCATGGACGCAGAGAGCAAATAGGAAGCTGCACAGGGAAGGGGGAAGGGGAGAATTGGGAGTGACTGCTAATGGGTACGGGGTTTCTTTTTGAGGTGATGAAAATGCACTGGAACAAGATGGTGGTGATGGTTGTTCCACATTGCAAAGGTCCAAAAACCCACTGAACTGCACACTTTAGAATTCTGTTATGTGGACTAGATTCTAATTTTAAAATTGCTCACACACAGCCCATGGCAGGACGAGACCCCCGCTCGGCCCGCCACTGCCACAGAGAGGGCAAGCATGTCACTCTCCAAGCCTCAGCTTCCTTATGCCTGAAAAAGGGGCCATAATCCTGACTCACAGGGCTGTTGTGCCAATCAAGCGAGATAAGGCCGGAACGCCCTGGGCTATTGTGCTAAATAAACGAGATAATACGTGCGAGGTAACACGGGGCTGAAACGTGGGGCTATTAGAAAACGTCACCTGGCCCTGTTCCCATCACACCTGTGGCTGATTCGGGCCTGACACCTGGGAGGTGGCCTTGATCCTGCCTCGCCTACATCCCACAGCAACAACTTCAGCCTTTATGCCCAACGCAGCCACTTCCTACAGCCTCTCCCCTGGGCCCTTGGGCCGGTCGCCCCCTCGCTCATGTGAAGACAGCAGGCGTCCCACCACTTCCCCCACAGTCCAGCTGTTTTCCCACCTGCAGCCAGAGTGGGGCTTCTGGAACCCCACCATGCCCAGCCCTGTGCACCCCCGGATCCCCACCAGCCTTCTGTGCACCTAGAACACAGCTCACCTCTGTACGCAGCCCGACGAGGCCCCACGAGGTCCCCCAAGGCCAAAGGTCTGCCCTCCTCACCCCATTTCTCCACCCTGCTCTCCCCCAGTCAGTAGGCTCCAGCCTCCCGGCTGTTCCTGCCCCAGGGCCTTTGGACCACTGTCCCCTGGACTGGAAGGAACTCCACTCCTTGTCCTCATTCACGTCCCCACGCAAATGCCACCCCATCCAGTGGGCTTCTGGGCCCCCAAGCAACAACCCAACACTTTCACTGTGTTTTAGACGACACTCCCTGCTCTGGGAGATAAGGTGCTATTATGCTTTGTGAGGTTGTGGTGCATGAACTAGATTACAATTTTGGGGGGTTTGTTTCCTGTTTGTCCGTCTTCCCCACTAGACGTCAGGCTCCATCCACAGACCAGATCTCTCACCTCATCTCTTTGCGTGCCCCAGAACAGAGATGGCACGCAGCAGGAGCTGGACGCGAACACAGAGGACTGCACACAGGGAGCGCCACTGCCACCTGTCAAGCCTCAGTTTCCCCAGCTGTAAACGGAGGGGAGCGGCAGGCCGGTGCACAGCCCTTCCCAGAGCTCCAGGCGCAGCGCAGGTGCACCTGTCAGGGCCCCTCTGGGCACGGAAGCCGAGCCCGGCCGGACTGTGCGGGGTGGGCGGCTTCTCCTTAGTCCTCATCCTCTCCCCACCCACCTCCTGCGTCCCCACGCAGGGTGCCTGAAAGCTCCCCTGCTCCGCCGCCTTCCAGGGACCGCCGCGCACCTGCATCTCCCGCAGGTGAGGCCCGGGCTGCACGCCCGCGCCGCGCCACCAGGTGGCAGCAGAGCGCCAGGGACCGCCCGGTGCGCGGAGCTGCGTACGCAGGGGGCGGGGATGGGCCGCCCAGGCCCCGCCCCGCGCTCAGGCCACGCCCCACCCCAGGCCCCGCCCAGCCCAAGCACAGGCCCCGCCCCACGCGCAGGCAACGCCCCACCCCAGGCCCCGCCCAGCCCAAGCACAGGCCACGCCCCACACCCAGGCTCCGCCCCTATCCCTTGTGGCCCCGCCCAGGCCCCGCCCCGCCCAGGCAAGGCCCCGCCCCCTGAGGAGTCCCCGCCCCCACAGATTGAAAGGTGCCCAGGCTTGGGGTCCGGGTGTCCCCACGACATCCTGAAAGGAACTCGGGGCAGTGGGCGATGGGCTGGGGCCTGGGGGCCGCTGGCTTGTCTACACCAGCCCTTCTCTAAGGCCCCGACGCCCCTTCTCAGGTGATCATTGCCAGGACTCAGTTCGCAGAGGAGGGTGCTGACCCTAGAGAAACGCCCGACGTCTCCCCGAGCATCCGGGGCACAAACCGAGAAACCGCAGGCCGGTCGGCCGAGCCCTCCTGCCCGTGCTGGGTCCCGTGGTGTGAGCCGGCCCCTCGTGGACACCCCCATGGAGCCTCGGTGCTGGTCACCCTCTCACACCCAGGGCAACTGCAGCCAGGGCTGGGACACAGGGACCACCCGCGCCCAGAGGGTCCTGATCTGTGGCTAGGTGGGCTCTGATCCCAGCCCCAAGTGGGCCCTGACCCTTGGCCTAAGTGGGCTCTGACCTGGGCCCAGGTGGGCCCTCTGGCAGGCCGAGCTCCTCCCGCTTCCTCCCCAGCTCCTCCCTGTGATCTGGTGCGGGTGGAAGCAGAGGACAACTGTGCAGTGGACTCTCCAGACGACTGGCTCTGAGGTGTAGACGCAGGATTCAGACCCAGGTGTCCAGCTCCTGCTTGCCTCGTGTGCCACCACCCCACCACCACCCCGTCCATCCCCAGACACCCTCTTGGGGTCTCTGAGTGAACTCAGAGTCAGTCTCCTGATTCTCTCCCATCCTGTCTGAGGAGGGGTCTTGCTCAGACCCCAGGCCGGGGCCCTTAGCTGTGGCCAGGAGGGGGCCTTGGGCCGCTGCCCTTGAGGGGGACCCTAGGAAGGTCTCAGACTGGTTCCCCCAGGTGCCCCTTTGAGGGAGTCGCAGAGTTTGGAAATCCACAGACTGATTCTAACCTCGTGTTTTGTTAAAACAAACACAGATGTCCTGCGGCATAGAATGCAGAATTTCCGTGAAATCCTATTTAAAAAACAGGAATGTGGAAGGAATTTTGAACCTGGGTAGGGCTGTCTGGGGTTATGCCCCAAGATCCTGGTCAGGGGCTTGTTGCAGTGTCCTCTGGTTTTAAAGGCGTGCTCACAGAAATGTTCCGGAAAGCCGTGGTCAGCCACTAACACTGTAGTCAGAGTAAGAGTGAATTTGCCAGGAGTCTTGAGGGGCAGCGGCACCTGTGTGTGCAGGACACCAACAGCTGCAGAGTGGGGTGCAGGGCGGTCCCAGCTGTGACCCACCGGCCTCATGTGCTGGGGGAGGGCCTGCGGGTTGGGGGGCATCAGGAGGGAGATGCAGGGCAGAGCGTGGCAGCCCCACGTGAGCCATCCATGGGGTCAGCGTCCCCACTGTCTTTCCAGGAGCCGTCCCCAGGTCCCCCAGCCCTGCCCCTCAGGAGCCCCAGACCCCTCCCCTCATGGCCAGGGGTATCGCAGGATCGTTGTTAGAAGGCAGAACCGTGACTCTCATACGAACATAAAGTGTATTGATCGAAGGTTTGCTTGAACCTGTTAATCCACCAGGAAACCGGTGACACATCGGCCCCGGCTCTCGGGAGCATTCAGGACACCAGGGGTCCCTCCGGGAGGAGCCGCCCTCCAGACTGAGGATCACACTGGAGTTGAATCCTGACGACAGCTGTTTCCTGGCCGGGCGATCTTGAAGCCTGCCCTTTCTGTGCCTTGGTTTCCACATCTGCAAAATGGGGAAGGCAGGAACGCCCCACCCCCACCTCCCCACCCCCCGCTGCCGACTGGCCATGAGGACAGAGGAGGCGTTGGGGTGTCTGGTTAGCAGTGGGAACGGCAGATTCCCCGTCACACTGGGCCCTCCTCCTGTGCCCCCACCACCCCACCTGCACACCGAGTCCTGCCTCTGGGCCTCGTGCCTGGGCCCTGGCAGGAGCCCCTACTCCTGCCTGGGGAGCTGGGGACACTGCCCTACCCGGGCGTCCCTCCCTCCCGCCCTCGGGCATCTCCAGCTCTGATCTTCTTGGAAATAAAGCCCAAGCCTTCCCCCAGCAGGCAAGCAGGCCCACCTCTACTGTCGGGCACTCGGGGGTGCCCACCCAACGTCCGTCCTCCCTCCCCACTCCCAGTGCTTACAGCCCATGCACTTGGGGCCAAGCTGCTCACACGCTGTCTTCCAAGTGGGGCCACAATTCACTCCCGTCCATCGTCTTCCTCTCCCCTGGCCACGTGCACCTGTTGAAGGATGGACGTGTAACCTGAGGGGTCCATCAGGGTGATTCCCCATGTGGACTGCTGGCACAGACAGACACAGTCTCCCTCCTTCCAGGTGGGGTGGTGTTTGGACGTGAAGGCTGGAACTGGAGCAGCTATTTTGTGCCCACGAGGGAGAACTGGCTTTGGAATGAGGCCGACTATGCAGAAGGCAGAGATGGAAAGCAATTGAGGGCTTGGCCTTGACGGCATTGTTGAGCCACTGGATCAAACCAATCCTGAAACCTGCTCTGCTCAGGAACTCCCAGGACCATGAGCCAGTCAGGCCTCTCTGGGTTAAGGCAGTTTGGTCCAGCTTTTCTCTCACTGACTGATCTCCTTCCCCTTGCCTGCAGCTCCAGCTGGTTTCCGTCTCTGAACCTGTTTTCCTGGATGCTCCAGGCGTTGGGTGGCCGTCCGTCCGATGTGCTCTGTGCCACCAGTCCAGCCAGCCCACTGCCCTGCCCACCAGCCGGCTGGCACTTACGGCTGAGCCCCCACAGATCCCTGGAAGTGGCCACTGCCCGCGAACGTGGCTTGCCCCTGGGCAGTTCAGAGAGAGGCCTGTGCTCACTCCCACGTGAAACTGCGGGCACACCAGTTAGTATCTGCCATTCACACACCCGGGACACGGCACTCCAGCTCAGCTGCCTGGCTGTTGTTGCTCCCGTGGAAAGGGCAGAGCAGGTGGCACGGGGGTCCTCCGGCTTTGGAGATTTTGGAGTTTTCTCTCTTTGTTTTCTCCTTCCCGAGCCTCAAGAACGCACAGGCTAAACCTCCGCCTTGTGGTGGGAGGCGAGGACACCTCTGGGCTGGAGATTTATGGGGGAACAGCCGGCCCCACACGCAGGCCCCGATAGGCCCCTGATGCCGCGACTTTAGTCAACAGGGGCCCCATGTTTACCTTAAGCGGCAGCTTCAGCCTGATCACCAGCCCGGGAGAGCTGGGCGTGCAGCCTGCGGCCTGCGCTTTTAAAACAGCCTGAAAAGCAATTGGTGATTCTGGAAGCTTCCGTGGGTCTGCAATTACCGTCGCCCTTATTAAAACTCCGCGCCGCCTCCCACATCAAACGAAATCAATCAGTAACAAGCTGGAATGTTCTTAGGTCATTTCCCAGCACACGGTAACTCAGGGGAAACCCTGTCTGACGGGCCGGCTCGCGAGGCCGCAGGAATCCTCAGGCCGCTGTGTGAGCCACGAGCTCTGAGAGACGTCCGTCTCGGTGGAATTCCCTGCCGGTCTCGTTTTGCTGACTGTGTCCCGGCTGGCCTGGCGGGCGTGTCCTGTCGGGCACAGCCACGCAGACCGTCGTCTTGTTCCGGCCGAGACAGTGAGGAGGTTCAGGGCTCTCGCTGGGGCTGGGCCTGACGTGGGCGTCCACCTTCCCTGCCTCGGTAGCGGGTCGGCTCCTGGAAACCCCACGTTCTTTCCGGCCAGGCTCCTACTTCCTTCTCTTCCCACCACCTGACATGTGCTCCCTCCGGCTGCACATGGCCGCCTTCCCCTCCTCCTCCGCGGCTCAGAGAGGACCCCAGACCCGGGTCTCTGGGGAAATACCCACCCCTCGCCTCCTGCTGCCCCCCCGCCCCGGCACCCTGTTCGCGTCCCTCCATGGTGGCATCATTGTAATTACACTTCGGTGTTGATTTTCTTGGGCACCGTCTGCTCCCAGCAAGACCGCGGGCTGCATGCGCCTGCCTGGCTCACCCGGGGCACAAGCACAGGGACCAGGGGCTGCCTGCCGGATGGGTGCACGGGCAGGGGTGGGCGTTTTCTCTGCCTGCACTCACGACAGACGGGCAGCGGTCCAGCAGGGGGTGGACGTGGGGACGGGAGGACCTCGAGGAGCGATGGGCTACAGGGTTCCTAGGGGCTCAGCCGAATGGAGGGGCGTCTGCTCCAAGGGCCAAAGAAAGAGGATTCTGTCCACACCTGGATGCCCAGGAGCTGTAAAGGGGGGCGCAGCCCGGCCACAAAGGACTCCCACCAGGCGACGACCAGCTGAGCCAGGCGCTGTCCCAAGCAGGTGACACAAACTGGTCGGTCCAACCTCAGGCGGCTCTGAGGTGGATGCCGGGATGAGCCCTTTGGAGATGGAGCACAGAGAGGGTGGTTGGGCGGTTGGAGGCCACACAGCCACGGAGGGTCAGAGCCGGGGTGGAATCCGGACAATGCGGCCGGGCCCACCTCAAGGATGCTCTTCCGTCCTGAGTAGAGAAACATATTTTTAAAAGCAAGATGCTTTCGGTTGAAGGCGACAGGAGCTCCATCTGAAACCGGTCTCGATGGGGCCTCCCAACCGGACAGTCAGGGTCGGGCAGGACTCCAGGTGGGGGACCCGACAGCTCAACAGGACCCTCTAGAATCCCAGCTCACTCCGTCTCCCCACTGCGCCCTGAGGTGGCAACCCCGTGTTTACAAGGCCCCACCTGCTGCCGGGAGGGGCCTGGCAGAGCGAGAGGCCTGACTGGCAGCTGAGGTCCCAGGCCCACCGCCCCCAGTGCCGGCAGCCAGGAGCGTGGCCCAGGCTGGGGTCCTGCCAGGGGTGGGGACAGAGTCCCTGCTTTATGTCAGCACGGCCCTTGAAGCACTGGAGAGGACAGCATTTTCGTGTTCATCTTGTTTGGACGTTGACTGTTGGCGTCGGGCGCCCAGGTTCCCGATGGGCAGCCTCCCCTCCCGGCCGGTCAGCTGCTCGCCCAGGTGGTCCGGCCTCAGGTGCGGAGGACAAAGCAGCTTTTTCCCGAGACACACGTGGTCCTTCCCGTCCTGGCTCACCCGCCTGTCAGAGTCTGATGAGCGTCTCTGTGGCCCGTCTCTGTATCAGCAGACTCTGAACAACGTAGCAGAAGCACAGAATCTCCTATCCCAGCGACCCCTCCACCCCCAGCGGGGCCTCCTCCCTCAGGAAACGTCTAGAATTCTGAGTCGCTGCCCAGTACACACCCATCATTTGCCCCGTTGGTTGGGTGACTCTATTTAGAATCACCGAGGGTCCTGGCCTCAGTGACCAGACAGAGCAATTCAACAACATACTTCAGCAGCAGCAAAAACTGAAGGATATCTCGGAATTAGCATAATGGGAAAGGCACAGGAGAAAGGTGAAGGAACGTTGAGATGCCACAGGCAGAGTTAAAAGATAGGCGCCTGGGAAAAGAGATTAATAATTATACACAGAGCAACGAGCTGATTCCCCACATATGTAAAGAGCTCCTACAAAACAACAAGATGGAGGCCAGCATCCTAACAGAGATGGGAGAAAATGCAAGTAGGGGCTTTTTCACATACAGAGAGATGCTTGCTCACTCTCGTAACAAGAGAAAGGCAAATTAAAACTAAATGGAGACCCCAGCTGGCCGCCAGTCACACCGGCAAAGAGCAGAATGTTGGACGACGTCCTGTGACGTCAAACTTGTGGAAAAATGGGAGCAGGAGTGAGGGCAGGCTCCACGCCCTCGATGAGCATCATGGACGCCTGCCCCGTGGTCCAGTGGCTCTGCCCGCCCTGGACGCACGGCTGCATGCAGGTGGGGTGGTCTCGGCACAAGCCGCTCCCCAAGTCGCTGTTCATGACGCCCCAACAGCCCAACGATAGGAAATTGTTAAATGATCATAACAGGCCCATAAAATGAAATGCAGTTTTTAAAAAGGACAAAGAGTCTGGCTTGAGTTTTGATTGACAGGTCATGTCAAACTTCTGCCTGAACAGACGCATCAGAGAGCTGGGATCCCACTGGATCCCGCGGAGGAGCAGACGCAGACGCAGCCTCGTGACTGGTGAACAGAGACGCCAAGAAGCCAGCCGACTGGGAGTGGCTCAGCGCAGCCTCCACACCCTCGTGGGGGCAGGAGGACGACATCGGGGTGGGGTCTCCACGCACAGCCAGGCACTCGGGGCGAGACCCCAGAGAGGAGAAGTGCTCAGAGTGGAACCGGTGGGGCCTGTGGTGCCAGAGCCGCAAAGACGGGAGCTGGGGGTCCTGGTGCATGGCTGCGGCCCCCACATGGCCCCGAAGGACGGCCTCTCCTCGACTCGAGATTCACACGCCCCAGAGCCCGACGGCGTTTCCAGACCAGCCTGGAATTCTGAACCATGTGACTCTGTGACCTGTGAATTGAATTGTCTAATTTCCCTCTGAGGTGTGTCCCAATCCCTCCCCCCGTGGGTCCCCGCCTGGGACGCCTCACACAGAAAGTGCATGGCCGGGCGTGCTCCCGGGATGGTCGGAGCCCCAGCCTCCACCGGCCTGGCCTCAATCTCCAGCAGACGGGGCGGGAGCAGGTTCAAGGCAGGAGCTGCGAGAAACAGCGGGGCGGGTTTTCCAGGCTGCCTAGGAGCTCGTTATCTGGCGGATGACTCAGGATGTTTGCCTCCTGACCTCTGGGGACGATGCGGCTGCAGCCTGTCTGGGGAAACACCACCTGAAGTGTGCGGTCACCCTGGGGCTGGGCGGGGAGGGGCCCAGGCTCACCTGGAAGGATCCTTTCCCGGGGAAAGTGCTGCCCCAGGGGCAGGGCTGACGCAGCCCACATTCTGCAGGAGGACGGACAACTCCTCTCCCACGCGCCCCCTGGGGCCTTGACCGCCGTGGATGAAAGGGCAGGTGGTGGGCTCCAACAAGAGCCCCCAGCTGTGGGGCACGGGGAGAGGGCTGGGGCGCCGGGCCCGTTCTGTTCCTGCTCACCCGGCCCTGCCCCAAGGGGGCTGCACCTTGACTTCTGCCTCGGTCCCGTCTGCGAGCAGGACGCCTTCCTCAGCCCCCCGAGAGAGGCCACAGCACCTCGCAGCCCGTCCCTGCTTCCAGCCCCCTTGGCAGCAGGGGTCCCCCACGGTGGGCAGCGGCACCAACTCGGTGGGAGGAGTTCCCCCCAGAAACCCCCAAAGCAACAGCCGTGGGTCCAGATTTGTCCCGGATGCCCCGCCCGTCCCAGCCTCAGGGGCAGCTCTCCAACCCCGCACATCCCTGCCCGTCTAGCAGGTGGAGCTCAGCGAGGGCGAGGACCCCCAGGGAGGCACGATGGGTCCACGAGGCCTCTCCAGTCCTGGCCCACACCCCCCAGGTGCGGCCACGTGGGCCCGGCCGGGCGCAGCGTTGTCCTGCGGCCGACACCACAGCCTCGGGCCCCGGCTGCCCCGCTGCCCTCCGTGCGGCTGAAAGGCCTTTTCATCCCGTGTGGACAACACCACTGGCCGCATCAAAGGACTTCTGTGGGAAGTCGTATTTTTCCCCAAACCAGAAAAGTTCAGGCTCGGAGCACAAACATTCGGCTCATTATTTGGGAATAACAAGTCCTCTGGGTCCTGGTATCAGATCAAAGCTCCGAAATTAAATTCTCCCGAAGAGGAGGCGGCCTGGGATCAGCAGATCCCCGTTTGCTTGTTTTTTTTCCACTCGGAGGCTAAAAAAAGGGAGTTGAAATCTGCCTGGCGGTTGCGAGTCTGGCTGGCTTTGCGAGCCGGGAGGAGACGGCGTGCTCGGGGCTCCTGGGCGTGGGGGCCGCAAATATTTGGTTGACATGACAATGGAGGCGGCTTGGCAGCCTGTCAAGTGCGGATCTCCAGGAAAATGCACTTCCCCCACCCGGTCCACACACGCGTGCAGACGCGCACACACATGTGTGCATGCGTACAGGTGTCCACACACACACAGACACACATGTACACGTATACAGGTGTCCACGCGCACATAGACACACATGTACGTGCATACAGGTGTCCATGTGCACGCAGACACACACGTGTGTGTGCATACAGGTGCCCACGCTCATGCAGACACACATGTGAGTGTGTACAGGTGTCCACACACGTGGATACACACCTCCACGCATGTATGCATGTATACACAAGTCCACACACGCATGCAGACACTTGCACACACACACACACAGCCAGGAGCTCATGCCCACAAGCTCCCAGGAATGGTATCCACGCATGTATGCAAACTGGGACCCTTGACCAGAGGCACATATGTGTGCATGCACACATGCATGCATGTACACACACATGCACACACGCACACAGGCTCAGAGCAACAACAGGAAGAGGGATAGGGAGGCACTGTCACCTGCACTGTCACCAGGGCAACCAGCGCTGGGGGACCTGAAATTCATCCCACAACAGGGGACCAGAGAGGGGGTGGCCCTGGGGACAGCGGAGCTGCACCCGCCCATCCTGACTGGAGGCGCCCACCTCGGAGCCGGAGCCCCTTGTTCCCACCCTGGCTCCTGAGGCCCCAGAGGCCCCGTGTGGCTGCAGCCCTGGACACGGCCGCAGGGGGAAGGTGCTGCCAGGCGCTGGGCAGAGTAATGGCGTCACCAAGCTGCCACCCTCGCTGTGACCCTGTGTCACCTGTCTGCATATCTCAGGGACTCTCCAGTGTGGACCCTGTGGCTGTGGTTGGCGGGTCTTCACCACGTTCCTCTCTGCTGACCCTTCAGGGCCCGCCGATAACCCGGGGCGACCCCCTCAGCTCCATCCCTTCACACACCAGCAAAGCCCCTTCTGTCACCTGAGGTGACAACCCTGGGTTCCAAGGTGAAGACGTGGACGTCTCTTTTGGGGGGTGCCTTCCAGCCCACCGCCAGCACGTGTGAGCCTAACGTGTGTGTGTGTGCACACGTGATCACACATGTAAATGGACATGCTCCCTTAGTCTGGCTTCCCCAAAAGCAGAGCCTGAGGCAAGGGTTTGGGTGCAAGTGGTTTATTTGGAGGAGCCTTAGGGGGCAGGAGAGAAGGGGAGGCTTGTGGGGAGCATTGACGAGCCAACACCCCACTGCCTGGGGACCCGCTCATGCCAGGAACACGCTGAGGGCCCAGGAGCTGGAGTGTTGATCACATTTACGGCCTAAGTGGCTAAGGGTCCTCCTGACGCATTGAGGCCCCACCCTCTGGGGTCCCCGCCTCGACGTCTGGTGGTCCCCACTGACAGCTTGATGCAGCTACACGGATGCGGGGGCCTCTGGGGCCAGACATGCCCATGA
Organism: Equus przewalskii; assembly: GCF_037783145.1. Taxonomy (NCBI): domain Eukaryota; kingdom Metazoa; phylum Chordata; class Mammalia; order Perissodactyla; family Equidae; genus Equus; species Equus przewalskii. Next base: position 199,055 of record NC_091842.1, read on the forward strand.
CACACGTGTGGACGCATGTGTGCTGCTGGGGCCTGCGCCACCCGGGAGCCCCCTCACGACGGAGCGCCGATCCTGGGAGACCCCGCTCGCCTGCTCACCTCCCGGGTCTCAGGGGGCACAGGCCTCGTCAGGGGCGTGGGGACCGCAAGCAGTGTCTGGAGCGCGTACTGGCTGAGGACGGGGGGCAGGCTGCTTCCCCGGGAGTCCCCTTGGGCTCTCCTGGCCGTGGTCCCCGTCACCCAGGGCAAGTCCTCTCCCAGCCTCAGTTTCCCTCTCTGCAAGAGAGGGCCGTGGGTGGTGGGAGGGTTTGGAGTGAGATGCCTCCTGCCTCTCAGCTCTCAGTGGGTCCCTGTTCTCGAGGACATTCCTAGGTAGAGCCCTTCGCGCCCTCGCGGAAACTCCCAGCACAGCCGGAGCAAACAGTAGCCACTTGGGTGACCAAGGACGCTCCCCCGCCCGGCTCCACGTGTGGCCCCTCGACCCGGCTGCTCCAGCCACATGGGAGGGAGCCCACGTCTGTCTGTCCCTCGTCAGCTCTGGGAAATGTCCAGAGTCTGCCGCCACGTGGGCCACCGTCCGCCCGGGGGAGCCCAGATGCAGCCCTGAGACCTCGTCTGGCCCCACGTCAGGGTCCTGGGGGACGGTCCCACATCAGAGCCACGACGAGGTCTCTGGTCAGACATGGGGGCAGGAGCATGGGATGAGGGTGTCATCTGATAACCCCCTGACACGCAGCTCCAGGCGGATGACCCCGAGGGACCGTCCCCCGAGGGATGACAGTGGAGACGCTCATGCTGGGTGTCCGTCTGTCCGTCTGTGGCCCTGGAGGGTGCTCTGTGGGGCGGGGCCGCATCCCTGGTCCCAGAGCCCGAGCACTGCAGGCGACCTCGGAGGCAGGCGAGGGGCCGTGGGGGGACCCCAGCTGTGCCCCCTAAACGAACACATCCTGCTGGTGAGAAATGGGCCGTCCGCCCTGCTCCCCATCCCAGATTGTAGGGCGGGAGCCGGGCATTGGGCCAAACGAGAGGATGACAGCGACGTCCCCGAAGTTGTCTGAGGACCCGGAGCCCCGGATGGGCTCCAGAGACGGGGTCTGCGGGATTCCGGGTGCTGGGGTCCCCGGAGTCTACAGGAATGCGTTCTCGCGGTTCTGAAGGCCAAAGTCTGCGATCGGGGTCGCAGGTGGGCTCCTCCTGAGCCTCAAGGCAGCCTTGCCCCCCACCCTTGGGCCCCTGCTTCTGACGAGGATTGCCGTCCTGTGACTCAGGGCCAACTCCATCTAGGTGGTTTCTCCTCCTTGGTTCACAACGAGTTACGTGCACAGAGACCCCCGTTTCTGAATAAGGTCACAGGTACACATGTGTCCCCCCAAATTCACACATGCAATCCTGACCCCACGCGGTGGTATTGGGCAGTGTTTGGGGAGGGGATCAGGGCGTGCGGGTGGGGACCCCTGAGTGGGGTTAGTGCCCTTGTAAGAAGAGGCCCCATGCAAGGATGCAGCACAGACGCGCCGTCCACAAACCCGGGAGGGGCCGCACCAGACGCGGGATCTTCCGGCCTTGATCCCGGACGTCCAGCCTCCAGACTGAGAAACAAGTATCTGTGGTTTATAAGCCGCTCGTCTGACTCTGCTGTCACAGCGGCTGAGGGGACGGAGGCCGTCACGTCCCGAGGTGCCAGCCGCACCAGCACCAGGAGCCTGGGGGACGCGGGACCCCGGCCCCCGGCATCCCGAGTCAGACGCTGTGTTTGCAAAGGCCCCGGGCACCAGTGTGAGAAGCCCCAGCCCACCTGGCCGGGTAAGTGGACAATAGTCCTCAACCACTGTCCTTGGGGCCAGAGCCGCCCGGGGAGACGGCACAGGACCCAGAAGCGGGGACAACGTCCACTCCACCTGCGGGTCCACCCCAGATGTGTTCCCACGGCACATGTCCTCTGCTGCCCCCAGAACTCCAGACATGTGGGGTCCCCGTGCTCTCACTTACTCTAAGGACCCCCTGACTTCTTTGACCCTCAAACTTATTTTCTAGAAACCTTATTTGCTGCGGGCAGAACGGCGTCCTCTGGGGGGGCTGTGGCCAACCCACTGGTTCCCCCTCTCGGTGGCACCTGCTCCCAGCAGCACCCCCAGCACCCAGGGCCCTGGCCCCGCCTCCCCCTCCTGGACCAGCGGGGACATGGGCCGGTCCCTGGCCCCGGCTGTGGAGCAGCTGAGCTCACTGGAGGCCGGGCCATGGGCTGAAAGCCGCTCTTGTCTCGCGCCCTGTCAACAAGCCCCACAGCCGCCTGGCGTCCTATTGACTCAAGATAAGTTCTGGGGGCCGGGCAGCTGTTTGGTCCTGCGCCTGCCGGCCAGCTCGGACTGGGCCAACCGGGCTTGGTGAGTCCCACAGGCCGGGACCCTGCTCGGCACACGCCCACCAGGCCGCACACTCTGTCCCGACCCCGGGCCCCGCGCGGTTGCTCCTATCGGCCTCGCTTGGCGGTGCCAGGGCACGGGGACCGTCACGTGCTGCCCAGCTCTGTCCAGAAACAGGTGCTGGAGGAGACGTCATATCTCACACCCATGGCTTAAGGCTTCCGACTTCAATCAATATTTGCGTTTCCAGCCCTGGAGAATCTAATCGGACTTCCGATGGCACCTGGTGGTTTGGGAGTCCACCCTTCCCGGGGCCTGGTCTGGGGGCCCAGCACAGGGACAAGCGGGCAGCGACGTGGGCTCCCTCGGGTCGGGACCCGGGTGCAGAGAGTGGACGTGTCCCCTCGGTCTGCGTCCTAGGACTTCAGCCGCCCTTCCCAAACGCCAAACCTCATCGCTCGCACCCTGATGAGCAGGCCCCAAGCTCAGAGGCTCAGCCAAGAAAGACGGGGGTGGGGAAGCTCTTTCCAGAAAGTTCTTTTTGGGAATAAAGCAACTTTGCTGTCCAACCCCCAGGAGTGAGAATAATCTGAATCAGACCCACAGGCCCAGCTCCGCTGGAGAGGGAGCCCCGGCCACCAGCGCCCAGGCTGCACTGTGAGGACGCAATGGGGCCTCCATTCCGCCAGCCCGCCCGGCTGCGTCTGAAACGGCGTGGATGGAGCCTTACCTGCCTGTTTCAGGCGCCACACCCAAAACGAAGCCCCAGAACCAAGCAGGGCGGCCCCGGCCGACCCTCGGACCCTCTGGAGCTCTGGTTCCAGGCAGAGAGGACCCCTTGGTCCCGTGACCCCTCGCCCGCCCCAGGGGGCCCAGGGCCCCAGAGGGACTCCCCACGGCGTCTGGGTTTTGTTGACACGCCGAGAGCAGGAGATAAACCCCGGCTAATGTCAGAACAAACACAGGCTGAAACCGGAGAGGCCGGGAGATGAGACAGGCGTCCCCGGCTGGGGGACGCTGGACACCCCACCCAGGGCCAGCAGGGCCCAGAGGCGCCCAAGTTAATCATTCCAGGGGCCCCAGCGTGGCCAGCCCCACCCCAGACTGGCCTGGCTGGGGACCAGTGGTGACCCGGACGACCCTGTCCCTGCCCTCCGGGCTGGACACTCCGTTCGAGTGGGAGGCACGGTGACTCAGATGGCCACACACGTGGTGACAGAGGGCGGTGGCCAGCTGGGCAGAGCTCTGGCCTCCCTCAGGCGAGGGGGACGCGGCTCAGCCTCGCGGGTAAGTCGGGAGAGCCCCACCCCCGCCCCTCTGAGCATCACGATGACAGAGCTGGGCCAGGATTCCCAGAGATCAGTGCCCGGAGGGACCCCAGGCCGCCCTAGCCCCTGGCAGAGAGCTCAGCCTGCGCCCCGGGCCACACAGCTAGTAGAAGGTGAGGCTGGGGGGAGCCCAGCGGTCCTGTCCCGGAGAGGCCGAAGAGGCCGGGCCACAGTCACTCGCAAGGCGGGGAGAGGCCCCCATGGAGGGAAGGGGAGGGGAGCCTAGTCCTGCCCCCTAGGTGGGCTCTGCGGGAACTTCCCGGAAACCTCGAGGGCAGCCGACCTCCTGGAACAGGCTGGAAGTCAGTCAGCAACCCAGAGGCCCTGAGAGGAAGGGCTGAGCCACCGGGAGCAGCCGACAGGGGCCTGGGCAGACTCTCCCCGGGGGACCAGGCCCTTGGACACGGCACTGGCAGGGGCCCTGGGCAGGTGCAGGTGCCCGCCAGGTACCCTTTTATACTTTATGCCAATCGAGTTACATTATTGTGATACAATATAAAATAATATAATAATAATAATTAATAATAATAATGTGATTATAGTTTACACCCATGAAACGGTAATTTGAGACGAAATGGATAAATTCTTAGGAAAGAAACAGCTTGCGGGTTCGCACAGAGGAAATCAGGGGACATGACAAGGACTCGAGACGCCCCATGCAGACCAGGTCCCTCTGACCCCAGACGCCTGGCTCTTTCCCCAAAGGAGACACGTTCCAGTGAGAGAGCGAGAGCTTAGCCGGCCCCGGACAGGGCATGTGAGCAGAGTGTGTGCGTGTGCACAGTGAGGGCACACGTGTGTGCAGACAGTGCAGACGTGCAGAAAGTGTTTTCTGGAGCAAACTCCATTAATTCAGTATAATGAATCCTGGGTCTCTCGTCTAACCTTGAAATCACACAGTTTCCAATTAGTTTTCTTTCATTTCAGCGAAATTATATCCACAGGAATCATTTCTCTTCGTTCCAATTTACAGCAAAATTGTGATTTACGCTCTGCGGTTTGTACGAGTCTTTACGATCAGAGCCTCTCGTATGGGGGTCCCGGGGGCCGGGAGACAGACACCGGGGGGTCAATCACTCGCCCACGGTGTCGGAAGCGCAGGGCGTGGAGGCTGTCGGCCCTGAGGACGCTGCCCCCGCTGTGCCCTCCGAGGCTCGCATGGCACCTGCAAACTCACCAGGGAACTGAACGGCCTGGAAAGGGTCCTCAGTGACGTCTCCGTAAAGACACCCGTCCAGGCGGCCACTCGGCCAAGCCAGGAAGGTCCTCGTGCATCTCATGCCCCTGCCCTGCCCTGGTCAGAGGTGGGGGGTCCTGATTCCTTCTGGACCCTCGGCTCCTCGAGGTGACCAGGGGAACAGCAGTCATCACCCCCGGGGCCGACCCCGTGTCCACCGCCTCCTAGAATGTCGGCCAAGGTCCGCGTGAGCCCCAAGAAGGAGGGGTGGGTGTGGAGGCCCATGGGGCTGTGGCCCCTGAGCGTCTGGGCGGGTCAGCAAGGGGGGCACCTCGTCCACGGCTCTCTCGTGGGACTTGAGAGAAGCAATTTCCGGTCCCCACAGTTGCATCGGCAGGAGCTCGGTGCTCCTGTTTCGACTGAACCCAAATCAAGCACGAGAGCAACGGCTGGTGGCCTCCGTGGGTCTCCCTGCCCCTCGTATGCTAGCACGCGGCTGGCAGCCTGTGTCGGGTTGGGGACCACGGACGGAGGCCGAGCTGGCATGGAGCTGAGAGAGGCTCCCGGTGCCCCCATCCTGGAGGGCGGGCTTCTCGTTGTTTGTCCCCACTGCTCCAGCCTCAGGGGTCTTTGCCAAGGGTAGCGACTCAGATTCTGAGTCAGTCAGCCAAGGATCTAAGAATGGGGGCCCCAGCACCCCTCGCCTGCCCCTCCTGCGAGGCTGGGCCCCCAGCTGGAAGGGTGGGGGAGCGCCATCTAGCCCCCGGGGCCCGTGGACTCGGTCTTGAGGGGGCCTGGCCGGACCTCTGCAAGCCTGGGTTTGGTGACGGGCTCTGAGATGAAGTGGGAGCCAGAGGCAGCAGCTCGGAGAGAGGCTCCCAGGTAGAAGGGCCCCAGGTCGGGGAGTGTTTCCATTCAAGGCCACAAAGAACTTGCAAGGTGGACAGAGGAAGGTGGAGCCGCTGGGGGTCCCCACGGCTGGAGCAGCAACATAGCCAGGATGTCCGTGATCCCACCTAACAGGCTCTCAGCTCCCAGCCTGGCAAAGGAAGTGGCTCAGATAAGGCCGTTCCTCTGCTCCCTGCTCTCTGCCCTCTGCCCTCTGCCTCTGCCCCCTGCCATCTGCTCTCTGTGCTGCCGCTGGTCACGGGTCCATTTCCGAGGAATCTGGGAGATTCTGAATCGCACAGGGGCAAACGGGAGCCAGTAGGGAGCCGGGGGCATCTGGCTGCTGGTCCAGCGGCTCACGATCCCAGGGTGTGGGCACAGCGCTCGTGGGAAAGCCCGACAGGACCAACTCCAGAGTCGGCAAGCTCCCCGGCATCCCTTCCAGGCTGATGCGAATTGTGGGGAGTGGATGCCAGGAGGGAGCGTGTGGCGCATTCGGTCACCACAGGACGAGATGTCTGCTGTGCCCGGGCCTGGCACCCTCCCAGGCTCACCAGGGCCCACGTCGCCTCCTCTGGACCACGGAGGCCCCATGACGCCAGCCTCAATGACTCACAGGAGGGTCCCGGGAGATGCCCAGGGAAGACCCTTAGTGCCAAGGCCTGCACACAGTAGGGCTTGACAAGTGGGGCCTTGGTGAGGGCTTCCATCCTTAAGAAGCACGGCCCCGAATTCCTCTGGGTGTGCACTTAAGTCCTGGCCAGGAAAGTTTTGCGCCCCTGTTGTCTCCAGAGAAGAGCAAATTCTGAGGTCAATAAGGTGCTCCAGAAAGGGGGACCTGCCCCACATGCACGGCCACCGTCCGTCCCCACCCTGGGGCTGCCCCAACCCTTGGGGGCCTGTTGCTCTGAGCCCCTCTTTGCAGCTCCATTCTGCCCTCTGTCCCAGAGCCCGAGCAAAGTTGCAAGGGTCTCCGAGCTCTCATGGTTCCGGCAGCTTCTTCTGCAGCTCGTGTTTCCCTGTGTCCCTCAGGGCTGGGCTGAGGGGGTGCATCCTGGCCTCTGTTTCACACGGCAGCAGAGAGGTCAAGAGCAGAGGAGAGGTCAAGAACAGGCTAGAGGTCAAGAGTGCCAGCCCAGGAATCTGGTGCACTGGTTGCAATTCCAGCCCCCTCTTGCTAGCCCCTCCTGGTCAGCACAAGGAGCACCACCCCGGGAGTCTGCGTCTTCGCTGCTCCCTGGAGTCGCCCGGATCTTTAGCGAGGCTCTGCCAGGCTCCCACCCCCAGACGTGCTGACTTAGCCGGGACGGGGCTGTGACCTGGGCTCCGGAATTGTCAGAACTCCCCGAGTCAGTTCCGGGCCCTCTCCGACCCCTGACCCTCCTGCCTGGGCTGTGAGTCCCGTCAGATGCTCGCTCAGGCCCCTCCGGGTCCCCTCTCTGAGCCGCCTCCCCGAGACCCCGGCAGCCCCGGGCAGTGGACGGCTCCTCGCCGGCTGTGCTCACAGCCCGGGGCCAGGTGCCCACGCCATCTCCAGCCCCCACTCGGCCGTGCCCCGGACATGCTGCTGGCTTGCAGACGGGCGGCAGAGTCACCGCCCTCGTCGGAGAGCGCCGACCGCCACTCGCGACCGGGAAAGCCCTTCTGGAGACACGACCTCCAGCCCCGTCCTCTTGGAGGGAACAATGCTTGACCGGGCTCCTGGTGCCTCCGTCCTCCACTGGAAGGAGGAACGTCTTAGCAACAAAGACCTTCCTGTCTGGACCTGGAGAAGCGAATGAAACAGAACTTCACGGAGAAGGTCTTGGCGGAGGCGCCGTGACTCCCTCCCTCGCTCCCCGGGAGGACCTTCCGCAAAAATCTTGGTGCATTTTCGTGATGGCCGGACCCCGGGCGGCCCTCAGTGGTCTGGCCTCACCGCTCAGTGTGGCGCCATGTGTCTGGAGCTTGCATTTGGGGCTTTCTCGGGGGTCACGTGGCCTCTCTGCCTGTGCCCGTGGAGAGAGCGGCCTCTCTTCCTCTTCCTACGGGATCAGGGTCCCGCCCTGACCCCGTTTAAGCTTAGTTGCCTCCTAAAAGCCCCATCTCCAAATACAGTCAGGGGGAAGGACTTCAACCTACGAACTGGGGGCCCTGATTCAGTCCACAGCACGACCCAGGGAAGACGGGGCCCTCCCTCGGTCCACTGCCATTTGGGGGCCCCACCCACCATACGTGGGGAGCAGGTCAGGTTGGACCGGACGCCGGGCCCCATGTCCTCCGAAGGGCTTCCTGGGAACCCCTCAGGGCAACCTAGTGTGTCTGGAAAAAGCTTCTTAAGGGAAAAATCCCAAGGAGCCTCCAGGGCCCAAGGATCCCCCCCCATCTGGCCCCCGCCCTGGGCAGAGAGGCGAGGACAGCCCCGTCTCCGGCCAGGAGCAGACACTCAGGTCAGAGGTGTCAGCCTTGCAAAGGCTCAGGGATGGAGCTGACCCCTTCCTTGTACAGACGGGAAAACCGAGGCCCAGAGAGGCTGCCGTGTCTGCCCGAGGTCACCCAGCAGGCAGGCAGTGGCGCTGCCCCCCGCCAGCCTACCTCCCAAAGCCTGTTTTCTCAAGGACGTCTGGAGCTATTTTTTCTCTGAGTTAAACACTTTGCTCCAGGATGAACACACAGCCCACCCCAGGCTGTCCCGCCCCCAAGACCCCATGGACTGGCTCCCGTGGTCTCGATCTGTGACCAGAGGGTGCCCAAGAGGCACAGGGTCAGGGTGGCGGGTAGAGCCCCAGACCACCGGGCAGCCAGGGCACACGCAGCTTGTCCACTCCGCACTCGGCCCGCGACCCAGGTGAGTGCATTTTCCTGACACATTTGGGGCCGGTGAGGCCCCGCAGGTGGAGACACTGCCCCCCGGAGGCCACAGGACGGGTGTGGGCACGACCCGGCGGCCAGGCCACTTCCCGGAGGGTCTGCTTACTCTGCAGAGCTCAGTGGGCATCCGCCCTGGGCTGCGTTTGGACTCAGACCCCGACCACCTGCAAACGGCATCCGGGGTGGGCGGCCCGCCTGCACGCAGCAGCCAAAGTCAGTGCCAACCTCGCCGGGGAGGCCGGGTGGGCGTGGGAGAAAGGGGAGGTGGTGGCCGGGCCCAAAATAAGATCTGCTCCTTCCTGCCCTGTTGTCTTCTAAAGCTTGGAAACCACATCACGCTGCAGCCGAGTGAATTCGGGCTGTGTGTGGATCGTGCACAACCACGCTGAGACCCCCGGTTTGCACCCCCAGATGAAGACGCAGATGAGCCCCCGCCACACGCTGCCCCTCGGCATCCTGGGCAGGGCCCCCGTCCTGCTCTCTGTGCAGCTCTCTCCTGGGTTGGCCGTGCCCTTTCTCAGCTTCCACGTCCTCGGCTGGGAGAGTCCTTCCCGCCGGTGTTCTGCGCCACGTGGCATCGCTGTGCGGGTACGCGGCACCTTGTTCACGCTGCCCACGGGCACAGCTGGGTCGTCTCCAGTTTCTTGCCTTATAATTGACACCCCCACAAACAGTCTTGCAAAGGCCCCGAGTCCGCCGCACGAGAGTTTCTCCGAGACAGACACCGAGCGGGGCGGCCGGGCGTGGGGTGTGCTCGCTCAGCCTTCCCAAAATGCTGGTGCCGGGTGACCCCTGACCCGGCAGGGCATGCGGACTCCGTCCCCGGCCGGCCCCGGGTGTGGTCAGACCCTCTGGCTTCACCACCCCTTTACGGCGGCATCGCGCCCTCTGCCCCTGGCGGCCTTTGTCTCTGACGCCTGAGGTCTGAAGTGAAGGGACCCTCGTCCCCCGATGCTCGGTCGGCACTGTGTGTCCGTCTCCACCCTTTACTGTCAGCCCGCAGGTGTCTCCGCGTTTAACGTGGTTTCTTGTCAACGGCCTGGGGTTGGGTCTGGCATTCGATCACTCTGAGCATCTCTGTGTCGACTGCTGCTTTCAGACCCTGGGTGTCCGAGGGACGATGGACAGAGCGGGGCTGACGGCCACCACGGCCGCTCCTGTTTTCCATTCCTTTTCCTTGGTCTCTGTCTCTGTTTCTGGCTCCCACTCTTTTTCTGCCTTTTGTGGTTTTAACTGAGTTTCTTGCGTGATTCCGTCTTCTCTCCTTTCTTAGAATCCCGATGATCCTTCTTTTTTAGAGGGTGACCCGAGTTTGCGGTATAATTCGCAGCCGATCCAGCTCCACTTTCAAATACCTCGCGGGTCGCGGGATACCTCGTGATGACAACACAACCCTGATCGCCCCTCCCACCCTCGTGTCGTCGCTGCCGCTCATCTCACACGTCGGCATCCACAGGCGTTTATCCACGTGAGACGCACACGTAAGCGTCCAAATTGGACGCATTGTCGCCGTTACTGTTTTGCACAAACCGATGTCTGTAAGATGGGTTAAGAAGAAGGAAAACGATTGATGAGAAATCACACGAGCGAATTCTTTCGAGTCTGAATTTCCTCTACCGGACCCTCTCTTTTCGTCATTACTCCACGTCCTCGAGCGTCACTGTGTTCGTTTTTTCTTGCGTTATTGTAAACACAATGAGGAGGCTGATGTTTCCACTCCCTGCTTTCTTTCTGCTCATCTGATGACGTGACAACCAAGATTTCACTAGAGCATGAGAAACGTTTGTGGAGTGAATAAAAAAAAAGCAGACAAGAGTGTTTATTTTACCTTCAATCGTTCCGTCTTCCGTGCTCTTCTGTTCTTTGCAGAGACCTGAGCTTCTGACCTACGTCACTTTCCTTCTCTCTAAGGGGCTGCCCTCTGCCCTCTGCCCTCTGCCCTCTGTATTTCTTGAAGGCGGGTCTACCAGCAGCAAATTCCCTTGAATTCTGTTTGTCTGAGAAAGTCTTTATTTCTCCTTCCCTCTTGCAGGATAATTTCACAGCGTACAGAATTCTAGTTGGTAGTTTTTCTCTCTCGACACTTGCCATATTTCACTCTACCCTCTTCTTGCTCGCGTGGTTTCCGAGAAGAAGCTGGACACGGTGCTTTGTTCTCCTGTAGGCAACGTGTTCCTTCCTCTGGCTTCTTTCTGGATTTTTTCGTTATCTTTGATTTTCTGTAGTTTGAAGATAATACGCCTGGGTGTGGGTGTTTGAGTGTTTATCCCACTTGGTGTTCTATGAGCTTCCTGGATCTGTGGTTTGGAGTCTGACATTAATTTGGGGGAAATTCTCAGTTGTTACTAATTCTCATGTTTCTTCTGTTTCTCTCTCTTCTTCTTCTGGAATTCCCATTAAACACATGTTGTGCCCTTTGTAGTTTCCCACAGTCCTTTGCATTCTCTTCTGCGTTTTTTCAGTCTCTGTTCTCTCTGCTTTCCCGTTTTCAGGCATTCTGTTGGCACGTCCTCCAGCTCAGAGGCTCTTTCCTCGGCCGTGTCCAGTCTGCTCATGAGCCCGTCAAAGGCATTCTTTGTTTCTGTGACATTCTTCATCTCCTGCATTTCTTTTTGGGTCTTTCTTAGGATTCCCCTCTCCCTGCTCACACTGACCGTCTCTTCTTGCGTGCGGTCTACTTTCCCGTTAGAGCCCTGAGCATATTCATCATAGTTGTTTAAATTCCTGGTCTGGTAATTCCACGTCCTTGCCATGCCGGGTGCTTGTTCTCTCTGTTCAAATGGTTTTTTTTGCCTTTTGGTGTGCCTTGTAGTTTGTTCTTCACAGCCAGACACGATGCACTGGGCACGAGGAACTGCCATCAACAGGCCTGTCACATATGGACGCCTGCGCCTGTGGGCCTGTCTCTGAGCTCGCTGTTCTGTTCCACCGCTCTGCTCTGTTCCCGCATCGCACCACCTGGTCATGAGGATTAAAACTCTACAATAAGCCTCAGTATCACACAAGGCCGGTTCTCTCCCTCGCTCTTCACGGGCGGCTTAACTATCTCCCACCTTTGCATTTTAGCATAAATTTTAGAATCTTATTGAATGCGTCTCGACAGAGTTTTTTTAAGATCAATTTCCTCCGTGAAAATCTTACACATCTTGTGTCTTTCCCGTGTGTTTCCTATTTTCCTGCCTTTGAAAATGATGTGCTGTCTCAATTTCAGTTTGTCGCCGGCATATGGAGAAGCAACTGGTTTTTATCTGCTGATTTTGTGTCCAGCAAACTTCCCAGGTCTCCTGTTAACTTTGATCACGTATCTCGATGTTTTTCCAGCCCTTTCAACACCCGTGGTTGTGCCCTCTGGGGTGTTGAAGGTTTTGTTTCTTCCTTTCCAATCTTTATGCCTTTTATTGATTTTTCTCACCTCATCTGTGGACGTGATCAAGGATCCCCTCCTTCAGTCTGTCCAGATGGACGACTGGTTTGATTGATTTTTGTCAGAAATAAACCACTAGTTTATCTCCCGATAAACACGACTTGGTCATAATGTCGGGTCCCCTCTCCCACCTTCTTGAGTTTGATGATCTTCTCTAGGGCTTTTCCTTGCTGTACTATTTTTCACCAGCTTTGTTGTCAGGGTCTATTAGCTTCTTAAGATGAGTCAGAGAGTGTGTCTTCCTCTGCTGTTCCCTGGATTATCTGTTGCTTGAATATATTGGTGAAAATCACCAGGGAAGACATTTGAGCCTGAAGTTTTCTGAACCAGAAGATTTTTAATTTTAAATACATAAAAGTAACATGTGAAGACTCTTGTGCATTGCCAGTAAGGGTGCAAATCGATGCAGCCACTTTGGAAAACTGTCTAATTCTACGAAAGCTGAGCAGTCACGTTCCCAGCATGGACACCAGGGAACCGAGCTTGCGCGTCCTCCACGGCACTCATCTCTGCTTATTCACAACAGCCGAGAGTCAGACTACCCGAATGTCCCTCTCCAGGGAGTGGGCCACCGAGCCGTGGTTCATCCACTCCAAGGAATAGTACACACCCCTGAAAAAGAGCAAGCTATGAATTCACGTCACAAGAGTGAGTGTCACAGGCGTTGTGTGTAATGAAAGAAGCCAGACCCTGAAGGGCATGAGCCGTGTGGTTTCACTTACATGGGACTCGAGATGGAAGCCAGCAGGACTGGGACCGGGTGCAGATGGAGGGGATCATCCTCAGCTTCCTGCCCGTGTCCTGTTTTCCTCCCTCTGGTGCTGGCCCAGAGGTCAGAATCATGGTCCCTCGGGGCCGGGGTGCTGATTGGGGGGGCCCTTGGGGCCGCTTTGTGGGGTCTGGAAATGGGCTGTATGTTGCAAAAATTCGCCAATCTGTACAGTTAACATCAGCCCACTTTGCATCCGTCACCGAGTGTGTTACACTCAGATAAAAGCACAAAAATACACTTGATGCAGCTACACTTTTAAATGTGGGCGGGAAAGAAGAAAAGCATTCGTCCTGCTCTGGGCACAGAGGACGTGATGAGCCGGCCGCTCCTACGGGTTCTCGTCCTCTATGTGTCGGCCATGGAACGTGGGTCCACCATCCAGCCGCCCCATGCTTTCTGACTCGACACATCTCAGGGATTCTTCTGATCTGTGCGGAGTTACGATGATACAGGGGACGTCACCACATGCCCAACACCATCCCTAAAACTCATATGGGAGCCCTCACCCCCCGCCCCCAGTTGTCACTCTAGAGACCGTAGGCCCATTTCACAGATCAGGCAGCCAAGGCTTCAACATACACAACCCACCAGCCGAGGAGAGAGCCAGGCACCTCATGCGTCTGACCGACACTCCGTCTCACCCCGCGCTCCCCAGATCTCTGGGGCTGCCCTCCACCTGCCCATCCGCTCGGCTACTCCTCGGGGAAAGCATCCATTCCTGTCCTCTGAGTCCTTCCCTTTCGGGATCTCAGCACTTTTTACCATCATCGGGTCTGTCTTCACTCGATTAAAACGTTGACTCCTTGTCGTGGCTGAAAATACTGCGCCCATTTAATCTGCCCTTTTTACTGTCGCTGCGAGTTTTTGGCTCACAGAACTCTGAGTTTCCATTTAGGAAAATCTGGAACTTCTGAGCTCAGAAAGAAGGTGCCTGAGCACGTGGGCTCGCGTCCGCTGCTCTGTGGTTCTGCCCTTCCCGGCGGCTCGGGGGCTGAGGCTGCACAGACTGTGGGCTGCTGGCCCTGGGCCGTGTGAGTCTACAGTCTCTGTGAGCCTCGTTCCCACATCTGTAAAACGGGAGCCGACCTCCTGACCTTGTGGGACTGTTTTCAGGATCCACCGAGATGAGGTGGGAAAAACCGGGCCTCCCACACGCTGGCCCTCAGCGCAGCAGGCGGTCACTTGGAACCACCGTGATGTTTCCTTTATTTGCAGGGCCTCACCCCAGCTCTCTACAGAGAGTCTCTGTGGGCTGCGGGTCTCGAACTTGGGTCAGAATCACTTGCAGGGATTGTTCAAGGCCTCGAATGTGCTTTTCTAATGAATTCCTGGTGACGCTGCTGCTGCTGGCTGGGGGGCCTGTTGAGAACTTCGCCTCCTCCAGAGAAATGAATGACTTACCTGCAAACCGGCCGGGGCCTTGGAGGAGGGAGAGAGAAGCGTTTTGGCTGGGAGTGGAAGGATCAGAGATGGTACACAAGCCCTGGAGGGCGGGAGAGGGTCTGGGGGGCTGGCATGAGTGGGGAGCCGAGGCCGAAAACCCTGGGCTGTCGGCCCACTGACCACGGCTGGACTGACACCCGCAGGAGGGTGGGAGCCCCGGGACCCGGCCTGGAGCCTCGCTGTGCCACGGTGGGTGGGCCGTGGAGTCGAGTCCATCTGTGGAGGAGCCAGGCTGTCCTGCTGGCCGAACCACCTCCTGAGACGCAGGGCCGGCCCAGCAGCCTGCGGTCACTCACACAGTGGGCGGAGGGATGGGGCTGAAGACCGTCTGCCTCTCGGCTGAAACCTCAGCTCCGACCCCTCTGGAAGGTGGGAGCTCCGGGGCCAACATTGATGGTCAGCTGCTGCTTCCAGAACGAGTGACCAGAGGAGCTGAGAGGACTCAGGATAAAGTCGGTCCCGGTTCACGGGCTCCCAGCAGAGGAACCGACTCAATGACCTGCAGACACCAGAATCCTCTGGGGGTGGTTATTAGACAGATCACAGGCCTTGGGGAGGAAGGCACTGGGTGATCACCTCATTGAACAGGAGGGGAAACTGAGGCCCAGAGAGGCCTGTCGTAAGCACTACAGACCTGAGGCACAGTGGGAAGATGGGTCAGTTTCCTCCCATTTGCCCTGAAGAGAAGGCCATGGGGTCAGCAGCCACAGCGGGACCCACGCCACCCAGGCTGCAGAATTGGGACCTCTGGGCGGCAGACCTGCCTCCTCCACCTCCCACGGCACCAAGATTGAGGCCGGTGCCCCCACGCGGCCCCCTTTCCCCGAGGGTCTACCCAATCTTTGTCCCGTCTGCCGCCTGACACTGGGGCTGTCCCTCCCACACCGGACGTCACCGGGAGGGTAGAAAGAGGAGAACTTGTCAGCGCCCCTCGGCCGCAGTCTCGGTGACCCACGAGGTCAGCACAGCCCACAGCGTCTCCCGGGCCCCGTGGGTGGGTAGTCCGCGCACATCCCGGGCCTGTGCTCAGAGAAACTCTCCGAACGCCGTCTGGGGCTGGCCCTCGCGTCCCGGGCTCCCCTAGCTGCTAAGAGACCTGGTTTTGTTTTATTCGGCTGGACACTGTTCAGAATCCACGGGCAGCTTGGCTGCAAACCCTGAGCCCAGACGCCGCCCCCCCAACCAGGGAGACCCCGGGGCGTCCTCCCACACGGCTTTGGGGATGATGGGTTCGCCCCCAGACACCTGGGTCTGCCGACCGCCCGTGTCCTCCCGGAAGCTGGGCAAGGACGGGGTCACCGCCCACTGTCATGCCCGAAACGAGGTCGCGAGGCGGGAAAGGGGCCCGGGGGCGACGACTCCGGGAGGACGGAGGGCATTCCTGGACAAGAGGAGACAAGCAGCTGCTCCTGCCGGATTCCGGATGCGGCTGGCGCACAGGCCTGGTCTTGTGGGACGGGCGGCCCCTCCCGGCGCTGACAGCCCAGCCCCACCCCCGAGAGGCCGCCTCTCTGGGCTGCAGGTGGCCCGTCGGGGGCGGGGGATCAGCCCCCGGGCGTGGGGGACGGTGCATTCCTGGGGACCCAGCCCGCGCCCTGCCGGTCCCCGGGGCGGAACGCGAGTGCGGCCCCGTCGGCGGGCGTCCCTCACCCCTCGCCCCTCGCTCCTCGCAGATAAGACACAAAGGCGCTCTCAGCTGCCCCAGCTGCGTGCCGAGCCCGCGGGCGCTTTATGGCCGTTATCTCCCTGCGCCCCACAGCAGCCCGGCCAGGTGGGAGTCCTGCACCCAGAGCAGATAAGGAGGCGAGATTCCGGGAGGGCCGGCCAAGGTCGCGAGGTCATAAAGCGGCTGGGCCGGGCCCACCTGGACACAAAGCCCACCCCCCCCACCGCCCCACCCGTGCAGAAAGGAACAAATGGGCTCTTTGTTTGGAAGCGAACCCTTTAAAAAGCCAAGCTGGTTCCAGGGAGAGAGCAGCCCCCGGCTCCGTCGTGCTGTGGCCGGTCGGCCTGCAGAACCACTGAAGGCCGGGGTGGGGGCCCAGGTGCCGTCAGGAAGGTGGTCTGGGAGAGTCTGTGTGTCCCCACACTGCACCCCCGGGAACCCCCCGACCCCAGCGGGAGCCGGGAGATTTGTTCTGGGGTCCCCCGTCCCTGAGATGCTGGCGTGGCTGAGAGCGGGGACCACGGACAGCGGGGAATTCGGAGGGAGGGGGCGACCCAGTCAGGACATCCAAGATCCAACTGGGAGCTTAGGAAAGGAAAATAGAGAAAACGGAGGGAAGGAAGTCACCGAAAAAACAATTCAGGAAAATTTCTGGAACTGAAGGACGCCTCGGGGTCCCGGCCACGACCTGAGACGTGGTTTCTGATCTCGGAGGTTTGGGAAACAAGAGCCAACCTGGAAGCCAGGTGCACACGGAGGATGAGCAATTATGCGGCTCTGGACCCCTGGCGGCAACAGGGGAGCCGGAGGTCAAGGGGCAAATGACGCCCCAACGTCTCGAGGAAACGTTATTCCCCTCAGCGCTCCGTAGCCAGCCACACTACCAACAGTGCGCGATGCGGACTGACCATGACTCCGGGCACGTGCAGCTTTTACACAAACACACACACGTTTATTTATAAATGGGATGAAGTTATAAAGCTGCCGTTCTGTTATAAAGCTGCCGTTCTGAGGCCTGGTGTAAAATTCAGGAATATGTCATTGACGACATTCTGGGTCGACAGATACAGGCCCATTCGTTCTTTTTATCAGCCGTGTAGTATTCCTTTCTGTAGAGTGCGGCAGATTGTTCAGCCATCCCCATGTGGACGGGCTCCTAATTTGCTCTGGTTTTCTCCCTTTGCCGGGTTCCTGGGCAGAGATGGTCCATGAACACAACCCCTGGCACAGCGTGTGAGGCTCTCAGTACACAGATGCCACGGTGGAAGCACCGAGCGTGTGTGTTTTCAGTCCCCCTGGGAGGGCGGACTCAATTCACACACCCCGTATCAGCGTGAGAGGTCCCTTCTCTGCCTCCTCCCCAGCCCTGAAGTCTGCCCTTCGTTTTTTTTGTTTTTTGAGGAAGATCAGCCCTGAGCTAACAGGCAGAGATGGGAGCTTGTAAAATGAATATGAGTTTCCAGTGGGGTATCCATCCTCGTCAGTGAATCGTTTGTGCCCGTTCTATTATTTCTTTTCTTTCTTTTACTGATTTGTAGATGCTTTTTTAATGACTGGGGTTAACTCTTTGTGGGATCCATTTTCTCCCACCCCCTCGTCTGTGTTTTGTCTTTTTCGTGGTTGTCTTTCCACAGGGAAGTTTTCGATTTTTAGCTGGTCGGCTCTGTGACTCTCTTCCTCTGCGGATCCTGGGTTTGCACGTGGCTCGTACGACTCGCTCGCACCGGAAGAGCTTCAGGACCCCGTGCCCTTCCCACGCGCCCTTTAAGACGGGGCTGCAGTCGCTCCGGCAGGCGGCAGCCGCATGCTTCGAGGTTGTGCTTGGAGAAGCACTGAGTCGGAGCAGAATGCCCCCCAAACTCTGTGACCGAGGGCCCGACAGCTTGACCACTGGGGGCCCCCCACGATCAGGGGCACAAATGCCTCGTTGGCCGTCCTGAAGGAAGCCACATCCCAGTGGAGTGTCCATCCTGGGGCGAGAGAACCGGGCACGTTCCACGGGGCAGAGTGGGGCCGCCCCCATCACCCACACGCCCGCCCTGGCAGTGGTCTTCTAGGCGCCAGACACATCTCACTTTTTCCCAAAGGGTTCTGGGGTTTAACCTTTAACCTCAAAACGTGCCCACAAGTGAATCCCCTCGTTTCTAGGCTCCCAGCTGCAGGGAGAGAAACTGACGCAGACAATTATCGCACAGAACACAGGCCGCTCGGCAGGTGCACATGGACAGACGGATGGGAACACGGGAGGACGTCGGGGGAGACGTGAGGGGCGTTTGGTCCCTGCCCCTCTGTTGATTGTATTTCCCCTAAGAAATGTTCGTTTCCTGGAGGACGAGGACCACGACTGACATTTCTGACTTTCACCTGAAGGGCCTGCACACAGCAGGTGCCGGAGCAAAACCTGAACATCGTGCTCGGGCTGCGCACGCTTATTATGGTTTCGGGAGTTTCCTCCTGAGTCTGTGAAGGTGACACCCGTGGACCAGGGTCGGGCACTGAGCTGTCCACTCAGGGAGGGGTCCTCTGAGCCACCACACTCCCACCCAGGCCTCCGGAGGACAAAGGCACTGATGCGACAGACACCACAGCGATCGGCTCATCAGACACCATGAGTCCCCTGTTAGCTGTGTGGCTTAGTCTGACGGCCTCAGTTTCCCCTCCTGTAAAATGGGGGTAAAACCTGTAAATCGGGGAGGGTGGCTTCGTCCTTCCCTCCGCCAGCTGCACCCCCCACCCCGGTCCCACCATCCAAGGGAGGACGGAGAGGGACCCCCCTCCTTCTCCCGAGCTGCTCCCTGAACCCGGTCCTCCCTGGTTCAGGGTCAAGTTGCCGAGCTCTCTCTCCAGGAGGAACGCGGACTTGGGAGGCACTTGGGGGGGTCCCCCACTCTCTTCCTCCCGGGAAGACCAGGTCTGGCTCTCAGGACTACCAGGGAACAGCCCACCCTCCTGGCACCACCCACGGAGGAGCAAGGTCGCCTCCCAGGCTGGGACCCGGAGGTTCTGCATGGAATGAGCCCCCAACCTGCCTCAGCACGGACCCCGCTCTGCGAGCCGACACCAGGTGACAGTGACACCAGCGGGCAGCCACACGCCCCAGGCACCTCCCAGCCCACAGGCCCCTCGTGTCACGTAACAGCTCTTGAGGCCGAGTTGCTGCAACTCTCTCTGCAGGAAAGATCCCCAAGGAACAGGCGGGCGATGGATTTGAACCCAGGCCCCCGCCGTCACCTCCCAAGACCGCATCTCTGGTGGCCTGAAAATGGGTGGCCGTCCCCACCGTCCTGTAGTAGCCGAGAGCTGACGGAGTGGTCGGCTGTCTCAAGAAATGACTGATGGCCGTGCAGCTGAGTCTGCCATCGGAGTAGTTTCTCTCGGGGTCTGCGGCCACTCACACCTGGAGGGAACATTCCAGAATCCGTGTCCACCCTGCAGCGGGGAGGGGGCTGGGCAGGGAACCCTGAGCCCGGCTTCATTTCAGCTGTTGCTTCCTTGCTGTGACTTTAGCAAGCTAGCCTCCCTCCTGGGCCTGCTTCCCTTTCTGCAGGAAAAGGTTCCCACTGTGGTCCTCTCAGGGGGCCCCTCGGAATCAAGAAATAGCTGCAGGCTTATGGATCTGGGGGGAATTGTCACGAGATGCATGTGTGCATGTGTGTGAGCATGCATGTGTATGCACGTGCACACAAGCATGCATGTGCTCATGTCCACATGTGCGCACATGCATGTGTGTGCTTATGGATCTGGGGGCAATCGTCATGAGGTGCGTGTGCATGCACATTCACGTGTGGTGGGCACGCTTTCAGCTCACCCAGCCCCTCCAAGCAGCCCCAACATGCAACCCACCCCGATAACATTTTCCCCACGAGCTCCTCCGCCATAAACGGGGTCTTTGCACAGAGAAGGCGGAAGTTTCTTTTTCTTTTTATTTGTCCAAAGACATCAATGTCCAACGATTTGTCCGCAGAAGGCCTTACGAACCCAACAGAAGACAGAGGAGAGGGATGGGGGACGCAGCCCTGATACTGAGTTTGAGCATCACTTCTCTCACAGATGGGCCGTCGCACAGACGTTCTGCTCGAGGAACGTGGGCCCCTCCTTCGAGTGGGACTCAACTCGCTGGGGTCCCGTCACAGCAGACGCACCTCCACCCACCACAGCCTGGACCCTCCCGGCCCAGCCTTGGGGTCTGCAGCTCCCACACAGGGGACCCTGTTGTCCTGGAAGCCATGGCCCCCACCCCACAGGCACATGAGGGGCCTCCCCTTTCAAAGCCAGCCTGGACTTCCCACCCCCCTCACCCTCCGGGGCCACTGAACTGTCCATCGTCCTCAGGGCTGCCCCTGTGAGGGCGTCTATGCCATCCTCGTCCAGAACAGCAGACAGGCACGTGGTCCCGTCTAAACGGCTGTCACCCCCTTGGAGGAGGTCACCCGGGAACCCCTGCAATTTTCACCAAAAGTGAAAGAAGCCGCAGGTCTCAGGGGATGGACTCCACCCAGCCTCCCGTTGACCCTGGCGGGCATCTCTGGGCCCATGGCTGACGGTCCTGTTAACCAAACTCTGCAGTCAGAGGGGGCCTTGTGGGCTGAGGGCCTGGCCTCCAGGATGACTCAGGAGCCGGGCGCCTCACCCCCTCTCAGATCTGTCTCCAGCCGTGGCCTGTGTCGGGGGGCAGCCCTGAAGGTGCAGGGCAGAATTCTCCTCCGTCTGCTCTCTCCTCCAGGGCAGAGGACCCACAGCAGCCCCGCTTCTCACTCAGCCCCCGCTGCCGCCTTGTCCAGCCTCCAAGCCGGGGGGCTTAGACCAGGATCCCCAAATAGCCACCCAGGGTCGGCTCTCCCCACTTCCAACCAGAGAATCACGGCCCCACCTCCACCAGCTTCTTCAATGGGTTTTGATCCCTTATCAGCATCTCAGAAGGCCGTGAGGCCGTGAACGTCCCCCTCTGGGCCCGACCACCTTTCAAGTGCGGCCTGGCGGCTCCAAAGGGAGAAAGCATTTCCGAACCAGACGCCCTTGGCCAGTGCAGTAAAACTAGAACAGGAAATTGCTGATCTGCTGTTTCATGGGTGACAAGTGTCTCTGCGGCACAACAGCGGCCCCAGGATGCCCTGTGCCCCCATCCGAGGCCTGGCCACCTTTCCCAAATCAAGTAAAGACCTCGTCGCCCGGGCTTTTTGTGCTGAGCCCCCAGCCGGCTGCCCTTACTGTGGGGAACAAACACTCCGCTGGGGTCGCGCCCATCCGTCCATCCACTTTGATCTGCATTTGGGACCATGACACGGCTGCCCGTCCTGGCATCAGACACCTGCTGCTGGCCGCCAGGGCGGCTGCCGGACATGGAGCAATTCCAGCGTTTGGGGAAGCTCTGTGGTCGGGATGCCCTTGCTGGGGGGTAGGGGGGCACCCTGCTCTCTGAGGCTTAACAACTGGGGTGCGTTTTATCTCCGGTTCTTAAGAAAGCACAAACTTCTGGCCGTGCTCACCAGTCTGGGAATTGTGAACGTGCTTTACCCCAAAATTGCAGAAAACAGCTCCAGTGATGTTTTTCGAAGTTCGGAGGGTCTGGCGTCTTCTCCGATGAGCGAGATGCAGGAACGACAGTCGAATGAGCGAACAGCATATTCCTCTCCCAGGAGTGTGGGGGGACTCCCCGCTTGGGCTCTGGGGGCCCCAGAGCACCTTCTTTTTCCTTTAAGGGCCTGGTTCCCGGCTCCTCCTGTGTCCTCAGTTCCCACTCAGCCTGGGAGGCCGCCTCACAAACCTGCTCATCTCAGAACAGTGAGGGCCCCGCCCCAAGGCTGGCCTGCCATCGGCTCCCTGCCGCTCACGTTTCTGCTAAAGTTTTATATTTTTACATCTTTCCACCTGCACTCGTGGGGGCTGTTGGACGATGCTTTGTGGAGAGCGCACTGTGCCATCCCAGGGACCAGAGGCGGTGTGCAGAGCCCCAGGCTCTCACTCAGTCGCTCATTCACTCACCCATCCTTCATTCACTCACTTATCCATCCTTCATTCACTGGCTGCCTGTGCCCACAGGTGCAAACAGGGACACAGTTCCCACCCCAGGGAACACGTCTGATGGGGGAGAAAAGCATGGAAACAAATTACCCCAACTCAGACTTCAGGCTTCTATTTCAGCCCCAACCCCCAAACGCTAAGCTTGGCCCGAGGGTCAAAAGACCATCCAGCACCCCCACAGCAGGATGATGCTTGTGGGTGAGGGCAGGAGGGGAGGGTCTCCCTGCAGCCCCACAGGTGCTGGGGACGAGGTGGGGCCGAGGGACAGAGGGTGGACACACCTGCTCCAACTGCAGCGAGACCCTCGCCACTTGTCTGGGTCTCTGGATAGATCGTGACGACCGGAGTTGCTAATTTTGGGGAGAAAGTACTGGGTCTGCCTCATGCCAGCCAGAATGCATGCGTGATCGGTGAGTTAAGGAGGAGGGTGGGATGGGTGTGTGGACCCTCCGACGGCTGGTTGCACGGCCCCCAGCAGCCCCGACCTGGCTCCCTCTGGCTGGACGAGGCTGGAGCACACCACCGAGCGGGCCCAGAGGCAGAAATCCCGCAAAGGGACCCGCCGTGTGTGCACCGACACCAACCAGGCTGGGGCCACCCAAAAGGCTCCCAGGGGCCTTGGGAACCAAAGCAGAGCCGTGTTCCTGCCACGCGGCCCCTAGGAATCAGCCCGGCTGAGACGGGCCCTACACCCAGCCACCAGTGTCCCGCCAGCTGGCTGCCACCCGCCAGCTGGGTGATCCGACCACTCTGACCCTCAGCATCCAAAACCTGGGGTCTGTTTCCACTGAAAGAAGGTGGATTCTAGCCCTTTGCTCGATAAGGTCAAAGCTCAGACAGAACCTTGAGGTGCAAGAGTCACCAACGTCATCTACTGAAGGTCCCCAGGGACCCTCAATGCCGAGTGCACGATGGGCGGGGGGCAGCGGGCAGGACTCGCCCGATTCACGGAGGGGGAAATTGAGGCCCCGTGGTGGGCATCTCAGAGAAGCCCCGGAGGGTGCAACCCCCAAAAGTATTTAGAGCTGGAGAAGGCCTTTCCTGTGAAGATGGTGGGACGTCTTGAGTTAAGAGGTGAAGGTTCAGTTGAAGTTCGCTGACGCCTTAGTGCCCTGCCTGAAAACCGCTTCCTGGGGCCGTGGGAAAACCGCAGCCGGAGGGCGGGCGAGGAGCAGCTTCCCGTCCTCCGAAAGCCAGGTGTGCCCAGCCTGGAGAGCAGAGGAGAGCACAGGAGGCCAGGGGTGCTCCCTGGAGATGGAGAGGCACACGGGGCCGGGCCGAGGGGGGGACCCAGCTGGCAGCCGGCCTCCCTCCTGGGCCCCCACCGTCCCCCTGACATCTCCCCGCTCTCAGGAGCCTGTGACGCCTCCCGCCGCCTGCTGACTCGAGGCCAAGTGTCTTCCCAGGGGAAGCGGCATCGAAATGGGGCCTGGGAGGATGGAGGGGAGATGGCCGGGCAGAGAGGGGGGAGGACGGCCTGGCGTGGGAACGGTGAAGCACAGACCCAGAGGAGCGACATGTGGCCAGAAATGACAGGAGGTGAGGGCCGATCTGGAGAGCGATAGAGGAGACGTGGAGGTCCGGAGGGGACGGCCCGGAAAGGGAATTTTACGGCTGTGGAAAGCCCCCAGGAGTGGGGAGCTCCTGGGGGCAGCTGGCGGGAGCCCCAGGGAGGCAGGCTGCCCTCGCTGGCGGCTGGCAGCTTCACAGGAAGAGGCTTTCTTTTTTCTCCAGCTGGAAATGGAACGAGGAGAGGGAGGAGAGTCCGTGGGAGCAGGAGTGAAGGCCCCTCCGGGCGGCTCAGGCAGAATTCAGGAGGGAGGAAGGGAGGCTGAGGCAGGCGGCAGCTTGTCGGAGCTGGAGGGTGGCTGCCCAGCCAGGCAGGCATCACGCGAGCTGGGACATGTCGGCCTGCAGCCTCCTCCACCGCCCCCCACTCGCAGGCAGCCCCCACTTGATGCATCCCGGGAATTCCTGGCTTGACATCCGCTCTGCACCATCTCGCTGCTCAGCTTCAGCTGCAGGCCAGGATGGGGCCTCTGTGGGAGACGGGGTCCCTGAGCTGGTGACTTAGGTTACGGTCTCATGTCTGCTCAGCGACCAGCCCAGTGCTTGGGCTATGGGGACACAGGGAGACTCCTGCAGCTTGGAGGGCCTGGGACACAATGCCCAGCTGCTAGGGAACAACCAGACAGCAGAGGAGATGGGATGTGTGCCAACTATCCCAGCAAGAGTGGAGCTCACAGAGCTCAGGATCAGAAAACTTGTGCAGCCTTGACAAGTCGCCTCCCCTAGATGAGCCTCAGCTTCTTCGTCTGAGTAGTGGGCCAATAGCCTGTTATGAGGCTCACCTTATCAGAGATAGTGCACACAGGTGCTCGCTAGGGGCTATGTGGGTGAGTGGGTGGGTGAATGGGTTGAAGGATGGGTGGATGGATAGGTGGACAGGTGGATGGATTGGTGGACATGTTGATGGATGGGTGGATGGGTGGATGGGTGGGTGGACATGTGGGTGGATGGATGGGTGGATGGGTGAATGGGTGGATGGGTGTATGGGTGGTTGGATGGGTGGATGGATGGATGGTGGATGGACGGGTGGGTGGATGGATGGGTTGATGGATGAATGGATGGATGGATGGATGGGTGGATGGATGGATGGGTGGATGGATGGTGGGTGGATGGGTGAGTGGATGGATGGGTGGGTGGATGGACGGGTTGATGGATGGACGGGTGGATGGATGGATGGTTGGGTGGATGGATGGTAGGTGGATGGATGGATGGATAGACCGGTGGCTGGCTGGATGGATGGATGGGTGGATGGGTGAGTGGATGGATGGGTGGGTGGATGGATGGTTGGTGGATGGTGGATGGATGGATGGGTGAGTGGACGGATGGGTTGATGGATGGACGGGTGGGTAGATGGATGGTTGGGTGGATGGATGGTGGGTGGATGGATGGTGGATGGATGGGTAATGGATGGATGGTTGGGTGGATGGATGGTGGGTGGATGGATGGTGGATGGATGGATAATGGATGGATGGTTGGGTGGATGGATGGTGGGTGGATGGTTGGTGGATGGATGGATGGTTGGTGGATGGATGGTTGGTGGATGGATGGATGGATGGATGGTGGGTGGTTGGGTGGATGGTGGATGGATGAATGGATGGATGGATGGTGGGTGGATGGATGGTTGGGTGGATGGATGGTTGGATGGACGGTTGGTGGATGGACGGTGGGTGGATGGATGGTGGGTGGATGGATGGATGGTTGGTGGATGGATGGTTGGTGGATGGATGGATGGTGGGTGGTTGGGTGGATGTTGGATGGATGGATGGATGGATGGATGGTTGGTGGATGGATGGATGGATGGATGGTTGGGTGGATGGATGGATGGATGGATGGTGGGTGGATGGATGTTTGGTGGATGGATGGTGGGTGGATGGATGGTTGGTGGATGGATGGATGGTGGATGATGGATGGATGGGTGGATGGTGGGTGGATGGATGGTTGGGTGGATGGATGGATGGTTGGTGGATGGATGGTTGGTGGATGGATGGATGGATGGTTGGTGGATGGATGGATGGGTGGATGGTGGGTGGATGGATGGTTGGTGGATGGATGGATGGTGGATGATGGATGGATGGGTGGATGGTGGGTGGATGGATGGATGGATGGTGGATGGATGGATGGGTGGATGGTGGGTGGATGGATGGATGGATGGTGGATGGATGGATGGATGGTGGATGATGGATGGTGGATGGATGGTGGGTGGATGGATGTTTGGTGGATGGATGGTGGGTGGATGGGTGGATGGTGGGTGGATGGATGGGTGGATGGTGGGTGGATGGATGGATGGATGGTGGATGGGTGAGTGGATGGATGGGTGGATGATGGATGGTGGATGGTGGGTGGATGGATGGTGGATGGATGGATGGATGGATGGATGGTGGATGGATGGATGGTGGATGGATGGATGGATGGATGGATGGTGGGTGGATGGATGGATGGTGGATGGTGGATGGATGGATGGATGGATGATGGATGGTGGATGGATGGATGGATGGATGGTGGGTGGATGGATGGGTGGATGGGTGGAAGGGGGGATGGTGAGTGGATGGATGGTTGGTGGATGGATGGGTGGTGGGCGGATAACTTCTTGATGAAGTTGAGCTTCAGGAAACGTAAAGGCAGACAGACTTGGATGCTCTGCTGTAGCTCAGTAATGTTTCCTGTGTGCCTGCTGTGTGTCCATCCCTGTGCACGGCATTAGGGAAAGTTCCACCTGAGAAATGGAAGACCAGGCTTCGCAGAGGAGAATTTGGGGTCAAGCACAGCTTTTTCTGCCGCTAATAATCACAACATGAGTACTCGTCCGACTCTGGAGGCAGCCCTGCAAAGATGGTCCTCATCCCCTTTGCTGTGGCAGACAGAGACAGTCAGCAGTGCCCTTGGCCCTGGGGAGACGAGGCCATGGTGCAGACAGGCCATGGTGCAGATGAGGGGTCCACCGTGGGGAGAGTGGGCAGTGGTCAGGGCGGTGCCCTCCAGCCTGGCCAAGGATGCCCTGTGAGTGGCTCTTGGGGGTCTGGCTTACCCGCAGCACATGACCCCAGCTGGCCTTAGTTCCTTTTTGTGTCCCCTCAATGCCAGTCTCCGTCCCCTCACAGTGGACTCTCACCTGAAGCTTCTGGCAGATCTTGGCACCCAGTGGTTGTCAGGGACCTTCTCCCATTATGGTGGGAAAATGGCCATGAGGGTCGGGTCAGAGCCGAGGCTGGAGCACCATCACTCGTCCGTGGCGTCCCCAGGTCTCTCAGAGGATCCCTGCCTCCCTCTGTACGTGGCGCTCCCCCTCTGTTCCTGGCCTCTGCTCCCCCTCTTTTCTGCTCCCTTGTGTCTCAGCCTCGAAGGAGGCCCTCACCTTCCTTCCATCAGCTCCGCTCACTGGCAATTCTTCAGGATCCTGAGTCCAAATCCTGCCACAGAGAGAGGGTCCTACTGTCCATCCGGAGACTGGAAGCCTGGTTACGCTGGTCCTCAGTCCTGGGGCGGCCTCTGGACAGAGTGTCTTTGGGTCCACTCTTTGCTAGATCAGGCATGGCCAAAGTAGAAGGTTTGAGACCGGGATCCCAAGGCCCAGGGCCGTGGGCAGAGGTAGCTCCCTGGCCGACACGCCCAGGGCATCCTGCACGTGTGCAGAACGAGGCCCCTGCCATGACGGTTGATTTTATGCATCAACCTGAGGGGCCGCAGAGGCCCAGACATTTGGTCCAACATTGTTTGGGGCGTCTCTGGAGGGTGCATCTGGATGAGTGGCTTTGTCCAGATCCTAGAGGCCTGGACAGAATCTGCTGGTCTGTTTCCTGGGGAGCCCTCACTGAGGGGCCGGCCCTTGGGAATGTCCAGCCTCTTCCTGACGTCCTCTGGGGAGGGAGCGAGGATGGGGCCCCCTGGATCTGGGGGCGGTTGGAGAAGCTCATCCTCTCGGGGTTGCAAACTGCAGCCAACCCGCAGCCCCTGGAGCTGAAAAACCCAAAGACACACCACAGAAATCGAGAGATCTGCCAGCCTCCTCCTGCCCCTCGCCATCCACTCTGCTGTCCGACCACCTTCGCCCCCGCTTCTCAGAGGTGCCCGGCGTCCTGGCACATGGCTCTCCCAGGACGGCAGCCATAGCCGTCTGTGTCTACTGAAATGTAAGTTAATTAAAACTCAATAAAATTAAAGAGCCCGTTTCCGGTGTCCCCAGGTTGCATCTGGCCGGTGGCTACTGTCCTGGACGGCACAGATGTTGAACATTCCATCAAGACGGGAAGTCCGCTGGGCCGTGCCAACCTAGACCGTCTCCCCACTGCCCACAGCCGGGTAAACACACTCACCCCTCACGGCTCGGGTCCAGGCGCACTGTCACCTTCTGGCTGTCAGCGTTGCTGGGGCCTCTTCCGCGAGGGCTCTGCATCCCCAGCTCAGCCACGTCGGGGGCTGTCCTTGCAGACTGGTGTTCCAAACGCCCGAGAGGAAACAGTCGCTTCCAGGCCTGGAGCGGGAGGCCGGGGTCTGAGTGGGGCCCTCACCAGCTCTGGTGTGACCTTGGGCACCGCGCTCTCCCCTCTCCCGCCTCAGTTTCCTCCTCTGTGACGCCATCCCATCCCCGGTTCCCAGGCCGGGGAGCCTCCATGCTCTCTGAGCATGTAGGGCGGAGGCGTCCTTGTTGCGGGCTCCACATCAGGAACAGAGGTCAGCGCTGAGGTCCCAGGGCTCCGGGGGCCCACACCCGGCTCCTGGTGAGACAATGAGGATGAGAGGGAGGGGCCCGAGGCAGAAGCCAGAGGGTGGAGGTCCCACTGGCTGGAAGCTCAGGAGCCAAACAGCCCGGCCTGCAGAGGGGTGAAGCCAGGCATCCCTGGCCAGGACCCAGCTTGGCATGAGACAGAGATAAGAGGCTTCTGCCCTGGGGCCAGGGCGGGACGGCCTTCTCAAAGGAGCAGGAAACAGATGGCCGGACCAGGACGGTCTCTCTGGCCTCTCGGAGCAGGTGAGGGCCAGGATGACGGACCAGGCCGCCTGTGTCCTCAGGGATGAGGCAGGAGCTGGAAGCCAGGCCCCCCCTCAAAGGAGGGGCTGCAGGGCTGTCTCCCACCCAGCTGGGCCCCTGGTGCCACCGTCAGCCTGGAGGAGAGCAAGGCCACCAGCGGGGCTCAAGGACGGGGGGAGGCCCAGGGGGGACCGGCCACCCCGTCCGTCTCCTGGCTCAGCCGAGAATGTGGGTGGGGCCTTCGGTCCACACCAGGGCCACCCCAGGTGGAGGCGGCCAGAGGACGTGGGGAGGGGCCTCCAGGTGGGGTCTGTGGGCAGTGACTCAGCAGGTCTGACCTCTGACCTTGGGGACAGGGCAGGAAGGGGCACCTTTGTGTGGGGGGACAAGGGCGGCCAGGACTGCCCTCTCACAGCCCTCCTCACGAGGGTTCACAGAGGACACTCCCGGCATAGACCTGGACGGACCCCGGCCCTGCGCCGGCCCCTCTGCCAGCCGCTCTGGGCCTCCGTCCACCCGTCTGTGAAATGGGCCTCAAAAGGTCCCTGGAGGAGGAGCCCTAGTGGTCCTCTCAGGCGAGGAGCTCGTCCAGTCCTGGCCACAGCCCCACGGTGTCGGCACCCTCGGAATGGGGGTGTCCTGGTCTGTAAGGTCGGAGGAAAGCGACCCGCCCGAGAGCTGCCCCAGTTCCCAGCAGACCGAACAAGGGCTGGGGCACCGAGAGGACCAGCATCTCTGGGTGGTCATTCCCAGTGGCCGGCGTGAGACCTCGGACGGGAACTGTCCAGCAGCGTTCCCGTCTGTTCCATGAGGCTGATGGTGCTTCCATCGCACGTTCCCCTGCATGCGGCCCAGGAATGGAGGAGAGAGGCCAGGCAGGGGGCCCTCCCATGAGCATGGCCACCCCCCGGGACCCTCCCCTCGTCCTCCCCATGGACCCTCCCCTCATCCTCCCCATGGACCCTCCCCTCGTCCTCCCCATGGGCCCTCACCTCGTCCTCCCCATGGGCCCTCCCCTCGTCCTCCCCATGGACCCTCCCCTCGTCCTCCCCATGGGCCCTCCCCTCGTCCTCCCCATGGGCCCTCCCCTCATCCTCCCCATGGGCCCTCCCCTCATCCTCCCCATGGGCCCTCCCCTCATCCTCCCCATGGGCCCTCCCCTCATCCTCCCCATGGACTCTCCCCTCATCCTCCCCATGGGCCCTCCCCTCGTCCTCCCCATGGACTCTCCCCTCATCCTCCCCATGGACCCTCTGCATGTCCTCCCCATGGGCCCTCCCCTCGTCCTCCCCATGGACTCTCCCCTCATCCTCCCCATGGACCCTCCCCTCGTCCTCCCCATGGGCCCTCCCCTTGTCCCCCTCATGGACCCTCCCCTCGTCCTCCTCCAGGACCCTCCCCTCATCCCCTCATGGACCCTCCCCTCGTCCCCCTCATGGACCCTCCCCTCGTCCTCCTCCAGGACCCTCTCCTCATCCCCTCATGGACCCTCCCCTCGTCCTCCCCATGGGCCCTCCCCTCGTCCTCCCCATGGGCCCTCCCCTCGTCCCCCTCATGGACCCTCCCCTCGTCCTCCCCATGGGCCCTCCCCTCGTCCTCCCCATGGGCCCTCCCCTCGTCCTCCCCATGGGCCCTCCCCTCGTCCTCCTCATGGGCCCTCCCCTCGTCCTCCCCATGGACCCTCCCCTCGTCCTCCCCATGGGCCCTCCCCTCGTCCCCCTCATGGGCCCTCCCCTCGTCCTCCCCATGGGCCCTCCCCTCGTCCTCCTCATGGGCCCTCCCCTCGTCCTCCCCATGGACCCTCCCCTCGTCCTCCCCATGGGCCCTCCCCTCGTCCCCCTCATGGGCCCTCCCCTCGTCCTCCCCATGGACTCTCCCCTCATCCTCCCCATGGACCCTCTGCATGTCCTCCCCATGGGCCCTCCCCTCGTCCTCCCCATGGGCCCTCCCCTCGTCCCCCTCATGGACCCTCCCCTCGTCCTCCCCATGGGCCCTCCGCTCGTCCTCCCCATGGACCCTCCCCTCGTCCTCCCCATGGGCCCTCCCCTCGTCCCCCTCATGGGCCCTCCCCTCATCCTCCCCATGGGCCCTCCCCTCGTCCCCCTCATGGACCCTCCCCTCGTCCTCCCCATGGGCCCTCCCCTCGTCCCCCTCATGGGCCCTCCCCTCATCCCCCTCATGGACCCTCCCCTCGTCCTCCCCATGGGCCCTCCCCTCGTCCTCCCCATGGGCCCTCCCCTCATCCCCCTCATGGGCCCTCCCCTCATCCCCCTCATGGACCCTCCCCTCGTCCTCCCCATGGACCCTCCCCTCGTCCTCCCCATGGGCCCTCCCCTCGTCCTCCCCATGGACCCTCCCCTCGTCCTCCCCATGGGCCCTCCCCTCGTCCCCCTCATGGGCCCTCCCCTCGTCCTCCCCATGGGCCCTCCGCTCGTCCTCCCCATGGGCCCTCCCCTCGTCCTCCTCCGGGACCCTCTGCATGTCCTCCCCGTGGTGGAGGGCAGGAGGAGGGCGAGAGGGACAAAGGAGAGCAGGTGGTGAGCTCCGGAGCAGGAAGCAGCTTCCCCAGAAAGCAGCCGATTGTTAGCCCCGTGGGACCCACACTCACCCGGGGACCAGCGGGGAGAGGGCTTCACCTGCGGCCCCATTGTTCCTGCCCCTTGGGGATTGTAGCCCCTGGGCATTGGCACACAGCCATGCGGGGGGGCCCCTGAGGAGGCCTGGGGGGCAGGACTCCACAGTCAGTCAGCCGGGTGAAGGTACCAGGTGTGGGAAGGGAGGGCGGCCCCACACAGAGTGCATTGCAGGAGCCCTGACAGGGGGCGCGGGGTGGGAGGGAGTCCAGCATCTGGCCACACTCACCAAGTTTGAACTTCAGCTCCCACAGGGGTCCTGGAAGCCCCCACCCCGCCCCTCCTTTGTTCCCAGGATGGTTCTTCTCCCTGAGCTGAATGAAGACTAGAGCTGGGGGCAGGGGTCTGGGTTCCCTGAGGCAGCAGGGGGCCCTTCATCACCCCCACCCAGCTCAGAATGAGCCTTGTCCCACCTCCCATCACCTTGGAGCTGCCGCGGTCCAGCCCTCCCACCCACCCTCCAGAACTTCCTGTGGGTCCAGGGCTTCTATAAGCCAGTTAGCGGGTGGAGATGCTGGAAGAGATGGCATGTCGGGGACCACCTGTCAGGTCCCCCCAGCCTCCCACTCTTTGTAGGCCGTGAGCATTCATGTCAGTGCCTGGGAACAGCCCAGAGGAGCATGGACCCTGACAGGTGAGGACACTAAGGCACAGAGAAGGGGGTCTACACAGGATCCTCTTGAAGGGGAATCGGGAGACGTCCAGCCCAGATGAGACAGAAGAGGCTCGGCTCTGCCTGCTCCTCCCCACTAGACACACGGCCAATCCAGGAATCCAGACAGGCAGTCAGAGGTGTATGGGGGTCAGGGCCCAGGAGTGGACAGGGGGGATCAGGAGCCAGGACTGGACACGGGGGGTCAGGAGCCAGGACTGGACACGGGGGGTCAGGAGCCAGGACTGGACACGGGGGTTCAGGTCCCAGGACTGGACACGGGGGTTCAGGGCCCAGGAATGGACATGGGGGTCAGGGCCCAGGAAGGGTCACAGGGGGGTCAGGAGCCAGGAAGGGACATGGTGGTGTCAAGAGCCAGGACTGGACACAGGGGTCAGGGCCCAGGAATGGACACGGGGTGTCAGGGCTCAGGAAGGGACACGGGGGGTCACAGCCCAGGAAGGGACATGGGGGTCAGGGCCCAGGACTGGGCACGGGGGCTCAGGGCCCAGAAGCGGAGGCCACATAAGACAGGGCACCTGCCAACCCCGCCTGGAAGACAAGGATGCAGGCCCTGCACTTTCTGAGCCCG
Source organism: Equus przewalskii (assembly GCF_037783145.1). NCBI lineage: Eukaryota > Metazoa > Chordata > Mammalia > Perissodactyla > Equidae > Equus > Equus przewalskii. The sequence goes on from NC_091842.1 coordinate 231,398, forward strand.
ACCAGAAGGAACAGGGCCCTACCCGCCCCCCTGGGGCCCCTGTCCCCACAGGCACCAGTAAGGGGACCCCATCAAGAACAGTTCCAGCACCAGGTCAGAAACTTCCTTCCCCACCCAGAGCCCCCAGGCAGCCTGGGGAAGCCCCTGACCTGTCAGGAGACCCAGGGATGCCCGGCATCCGATTAACCACTTAAAACAAAATAACCACAAAAGGCTCTGAAGCTGAGACATCCTTGTAGCCGCGGCCCGCAGCCTGGGCCGAGACCCACGTGCCGAGCCTGGACGGGGGGACTGCACGCTGAGAAAAAAATGTTTCAATAGGATCGAGTCTCCAAGATCGGAGCCAAAATGTCCAGGATGCATCGAAATCACAACTTAGACGAGAAAAGCCGATCAGCTGACGCCAACCCCAGGACGAGCAAGATGTCGGAACCGTCTGACAAGGGTTTTAACGTTGCCACCACCGTGAAAATGCTACCAAAAAATGCAATTACAAGGGCTCCCGACACAAACGAAAAAATAGAAAATCTCAACCAAGAGATAGTAATGATAGAAAACATCCAAAGGGAAATTACAGACCTGGAAGTGACGGGAATGAAACCTCGCTGGGTGGACCCAGCAGAGAAATGGAGAAGAGAGAGGAGCAGTCAGTGAACTCGGGCGCAAATGGATAGACTTGACCCCAAGTGAACACGGAGAAAAGAGACCGAAAAAGCTGAGGAGGACCGAAGACAAGAGACCCGTGGCGTTTTCAGAGAGGGAGGGACCAAGGGGGCATTTGAACAGCGAGGATGGAAACCCCTCAAATTCAGTGAAAGACGCAAGCCCACGGTGTGAATAAAAACGAAAATACAACACGTCAGATCCGCCGTCTGGATAAAGTGGCGCCCGGTGGGGAATTTATAGCACGAAATACTCACGCGGAGAGAGGTCCTCAGAGCACCAGCAAGTTCCCGCTCCAAGAAACTAGAAGGAGAGAAGTTATCGCAGAGGGAAGAGAGCAAACGAGGTCAGAGCAGAAATCGGTGAAACGGAAAAGAGAAAAGCAGCTGAGAAATCAATGAAAATACAGCTGGTTCTTGGAAAAATCTATAAAATTGAAAAATGCTGTAATGGCATCGATGCCTTTGACAAAACCCGACACCTGTTCGTAACAAGAATCTGAGGTCAGTCAGGAATAGAGGGGAGCTGCCTCAACTTGGCAGGCACGCAGGCTTGTCCTCAAGGTTGGGAATTGTCCCAAATATTTGTTCAAACCAAGCCGCAAATATCATCAATCAAGAACCCAGAAACAGAGTCGTCATTTTTGAGCACCTAGATGCCTCAGGCGACATCGGAGGCATTTAGCATAAACCATTGTCCCCGGAGGGGAAATAATCCTAATTCGCAGATAAGGAAACTGAGGCTCAGAGAGGTGCAGACACCTGCCTGAGGCCCCACACCCGCTGGGGCAGAAGTCCAGGCTTTCTGTGGCCCCGACAGTCCTGGGCCCTGCGGAGAGCGGGGTCATCTTCCCTGTTTGTCTTAACTTGATTTCAGCTCCCGATGCAATCGGGGCGGCTGAGCCCGCCCTGGACGCTCCTTCTGGGCGCCCACGGTGCCGCTGTGAGGGGGGCAGGCCCGAGGCCCGTGGACCTGGGTGGGGAGGACACAGTCAAGGGCTGCTTTATTCGTCTGCCTGTTTGTCAGTTTAACGGCGGCTCCTTCCGTGGCTCCAGTTTCTGGAGAGCGGGGACCACCTCTTCGTGGCCATTCGGTGACTTTGGTGAAGGGCCCGGCCGATCAATACACGGCACCTGATAAAAATGGTCGGACGCACAAACTGACAGAAAAGTGGTCTGCAGCAGGCGGACGCGGCCTGACTGGCGTTTTTAAAGGAACTCTTGGAAAAAGACGGACCTGTGGAGACGGCGAAGGGCTCAGGGTGGAGGGTGGAGGAGGCGGAGGGGAAGGGACGGACCGTTTCTTACGTCAGAGCCGGCACCCCAGCGGGAGGCGAGTGGCCGCGCTGCACACGGCACGGGGGTGAATTTCACCAACTTCACACCAGGTGCCGGGAGCCAGACGCCAGGATGTGGTGGGGTTCTCTCTACAAAAAGCGCGAACACAGCAAACCAGAGGTGTGACAACAAAAGCCGGGTGTGGCCGGAGCAGAGGGGAGGCGGGAGGAGGCCAAAGAGGGGGCCGGCCAAGCTGGGGGGTCCTCACCTCCCGGCTGTGAGCCAGGCGGCCCGGCCCCTGAGAGGTTCTGGGTCCCTCCTCCCCGCTCATCTCTTCCCTCCTCCTCCTGCCCCCGTTTCCCCTCCTCGGGACCACGGCAAAGGCCAGCGGCTTCTCTCGGGAATTAGCCTGACTGGGCGAGGACCTTTTGAACCAGACTCCAGAGCGGAATTTTTCTCTCAAAATAGAGAGGAATTGGCCGTCCTGGAGTTAAAGATAGAATCCTGTGGCAAGGCCGAGGTCTGAGTCCCGGTCCCGGCTGGCCGGGGAAAGGGGGGTGGAGGCCTGGCCACTGCCGCTCGGGGGCTGCAGCTGGCGCTGAGTCACGGGGCCAACACCCCAGCCCCCACCACACCGCAGGGCCGGGGCCGCACTGAATCAGGACTCAGCAGGGAGACGTCTGTCCCGTGAGGGACGGAAGGGGGCTGGGAGCCTCCAGGGGCCTCAGTGAGAGAGCTGGGTCGCCTTCCACGGAGGAGCTCCGGAGGGCTTCCTGGAGGAGGGGTCACATGGAGGCAGCACAGGACGCCTGTGAGCAGAAAACCGCTGACAGCTCAGGCCCGGAGCCAGGGGGTCTGAGGGTGGCGGCGGGTAGGTGGCCTGGGGCCACATCAGGCAGGTCCCGAGTGTCAGCTCAGGGAGGTGCATGTACCTGTGGACAATGAGGACAGTGAGGAGCTATTGACTGAGGTGGAGCGAGGGTGGTGCAGGAGGAGCGTCAGGCCATGGGCAAGGCCTCCAGAGGTGAGGGTCCCAGCCCAGGGTGGGGTCTGCATGACATGAAGAGCCAGGGGGCCCTGGGGATCAGCCGACCAGAGTGGGGCCCCCACACCCCCACCACTAAGGGAGCTCCTGAAGGCAAGCTCTGGCCCACCACACAGTGGGGGTCACACCGGCCTGGCACCCGGGGGCCCGACTCCAGATGCTGGAGAGGCAGCAGGCCACGGGGCGGCTGGATGCCAACCTTAAGGCCACGGACGGGCTTCCAGCTGCCACCACAAGTCAGGACGGGTTCCCCTTGTGGGAAGCCGGGCGTGCGCTCATCGCTGTGGAATGTGTGTGTGTGACAGTGCATCCCGCCAGGGCCCGGACGGAGGACCAGACACCTGGGGGCTGGGTGGCCCACCCTGCTCAACGGCCTGACAGGCTGTGCCCCCAGGGTCTGGGGTGCCACCTCCAGGGCTGCACCTGGGGGCCCAGGCCTCTCTGCCGGGGGTCCAACTCCCCTGGGGGCCTGACTCCCCCGGGGGCCCCTGCTCCCCAGTGCCAGGTGGGAGGTGGCTGTGCACCTGGAGGAGCCCGGAGCCCCCCGAGGGCTGAGCTGGGGGAAAACAGGGAGGGGCAGGCCTCCCCTCGCCACCTGTGCGCCCTGGGCGCTACCTCCCCTCCCACAGCAGCTCTGCAGCCCCAGACCCCTCCGTGCTCTGCCTTCCCTCGGGCGGGGAGGCGGCTGGGGAAGACAGGGGCGCCCAGCAGCCTCCACAAAGAGCCTGTGTTCATCAAGAGATGCCTCTTGTGGCCCGAGGCTGACACCCCAGTTACGACCAGCCTGACCCCCCCGCGGTGCTCACACTTGCAGAAGCTGGTGGGCTGACGAGGACCCTCCTTCCCCAGATGGGCTTCCGGTCATCCACGTGGTGGGGAAGAAACTGAGGCTCAGAGACTACCGTCCTCTGCCCAGGACCACACATTGGCCAGAGGAGGGGGGAGGGACTGAGACCCAAACCCCAGCCCAAACTCCGGGGCCTTTGAGGGGACTCGTGTGCCCCTGGTGGGTCATGGGGACACATGCCCGAGGGAAGCTGAGGAAGAGAATTTAAGGCTCAAGCAAGGGGGGCTGTGTGGGGCCGTGGCCTCGGGGAGAAGGTCCCCAAGCAGCCTGTGTGGGCACTGGCCCCAGGTTCGGCACCCCAGCTCCCCACCTCTCTGTTCACAGAACCTCTTCCCAGACGCCCCAGGCGGGACCGTGCAGGTCAGTGTGAGGACCAGCCTGTGGGGCAAAGGCCTTGACCTGTAATGTCTGCCAGTTTCCAGGGTGCAGCTACTCCCCACGTGGCTGACTTGCAGCTACAGGTGATGTCACCGAGGGCAGAGGCGGGAGGAGACACTCAGGAACAGGCCCCCCTCACCCTACAGACCCTCCGAACTCAGATGGGGGTTTGCAAACTGCAGGCCAAATCCAGACTTGCACCCGTTTGTCAAAGTTTTACGGGAACGCAGCTGTGCCCGCTCGCCCGGGTGTCACGTGTGGCAGCTCTCCCACAATTACAGGGTTGAATGATGGTCAGAGACCTTATGGCCCCAAACCCTGAAATATTTACGATCCGGCCCTTTACAGAGGAGGTTTGCCAGCCCGTGGCATACATAACAGCAAAATGTAGTAAAACAATTAGGGAGTGATGAGTTTTAAGTATTTATTAGCTTCTTAAAAAACAACTTTATTGAGTTATAATTATCGTACAACAAACCTCACATATTTAAAGCGTAAAACTGATACGTGACATATGGGTGTATATCTATTATTTTTGCATGTATTTTCCTGTGAAACCATCACCACCATAAAATAATGAACATATCTGTCGCCCCAGGTTACTTTAGTTTCTGCTTCCTAGAGTTTTATACAAACGCAATCATGTAACGCAAAGTCTTTTCTGTCTGGCTTCTTCCACTTAACGTAATTGTTTTGAGATTCATCCATGTGGCAGCTTTGTTCCTTTTCATGGCTGAGTACTATTCCACTACGTGACCATAGCAGAACGTGGTGATCCATTCACCTGTCGATAGGTATTGGGGTTACTCCCAATTCTGGACTATTCCGAACAGAGCTGCTGAGAACATTTGCACAAGTCTTTGTAGGAATGTGCGTTTTCCTGTCTTGTGGGTGAATATCGAGGAGCAGCTGGATCACACGGCAGGTGTATGTGTAAGTTTTTACAAAACTGCCAGACTGCTTTCGAAAGAGTTTTTTTAAATATTCCCACCAACAGTGTATGAGAGATCCAGTTTATCCGCATCCTCGTTGACACTCCCTAGGGTCCGTCTTGAACGTTAACCAACCAATCAACGTGAGGTGGTGTCTCGTGGGCTTCATTTTTATTTCCCTGATGGCCAGTGCTGTCGGGCATGTTTTCATGTGCTTATTTGCCATCTGGTTATCTCATTTCTGTATATCGTCTTTTCTTTTTTTTTTTTTTTTTGTCGTTTGTGCGTTTATTATCGAGTTTTGAGAGACTTTATATATTCTTTGTCTTTTTTTTAAAGATTGGCCCTGATCTGACATCTGATGCCAATCTTTTTTTTTTTTTTTTTTCCTTCTCCCCAAATCCCACCAGTACATAGTGGTATATTTTGGTTGTGGATCCTTCTGGTTGGGGTATGTGGGACATCGCCTCAGCATGGCCTGATGAGCGGTGCCATGTCCACGCCCAGGATCCGGACCGGCAAAACCCTGGGCCGCCGAAGTGGAGCGCACGAACTTAACCACTAGGCCACGGGCCGGCCCCATGATCTTATATATTCTGAACACAAGTCCTCTGTTGGGTAGGTGATTTTTAAAGATTTCATCCAGGCTGTAACTGTCTTCATCCTCTTGGCAGCGTCTTTTGAAGAGCAGAAGGTTTTTACTTTTGATGAAGTCAATTTGTCAACTTTTTATTTTTGTGGATTGTGATTTGGGGTCATATCTAAAAGAGGTCACAAAGCTTTTCCTTCCATGTGTTCTCTGAGAGGTTTTCTAGTTTTTAGTTTTACGTTTAGGTCTATGATCTATTTTGAGTTGATTTTTGTATATACTGTAATGTATAGACCAAAGTTCTTTAGATAGATAGATGATAGATTATAGATGGATAGGTGATATATAGAGAGACAGACAGACAGACAGATATAAACATCCAGCTGCTCCAGCACCATTGTTTAAAAAGACTCCTTTCTCCACGGAATTGTCTGCGTCATTGCTGGTGACCCATGTCCACATGTGTGCGTCTACTTCTGAACCCCACTCTGTTCCCTCCGTCTGTCTCTCTTGACGCCAATGTCACACTGTCCTTTTTTTTTTGAGGAAGATTAGCCCTGAGCTAACTACTGTCAATCCTCCTCTTTTTGCTGAGGAAGAGTGGCCCTGAGCTAACATGCATGCCCATCTTCCTCTACTTTATATGTAGGATGCCTGCCACAGCATGGCTTGCCAAGCGGTGCCACGTCCACACCCGGGATCCAAACCAGTGAATCCTGGGCTGTGGAAGTGGAACATGTGCACTTAACCGCTGTGACACCGGGCCAGCCCCCTGATGTGTCTGGCTGTAGATCTCTTTGCATTTATCCTACTTGGAGTCCGTCAAGCTTCTTGGGTATAGATTACTGTTTTTCACCAAATTTGGGAAGTTTTCAGCCATTATTTCTTCAGATATTTTTCTTCTCTCCTTCTAGCGCTCCCACTGTGTGCATATTGTGATTCATGGCGTCCCCCGTTTCTCCTTGGCTCTGTTCGTTTTCTTTATTCTTTCTTCTTTCTTTCCTTCAGGTTACACAATCTCTGTGGGTCATCTTTGAGCTCCTTGAGTCCTTCTTCTGCCAGCTCAGACCTGCTGTGAGGCCTCTTAGTGAGTTTCCCATTTTGATGATCACACTTTCAACTCCAGAATTTCCATTTGGTTCTTTTTGTAATTTCTGTCTCTTTACCGATAGTCTCTGTTTTACGAGTCATTATCATCACGCCTTCCTTTAAATCTTTCAACATGGTTTCCTTTAGTTCCTTGAACATATTTGTGATGATTTCCCTAAAGTCTGTCTGCTAAGTGCCACGTCTGAGCCCCCTTGAAGGCAGTTCACTGTCTGTCGTCCCCCAGAGGGTGTGGTCTGGGCCCGCACACTGTCTCACGGACCACCAAGGCCGAGGCGAGTTTCCTCCGAGCACTCTTTGATTGTCTTTTTCTATAATCTCCCCATTAAACTCCTGGCTTGTCTGCCTCTCTTGGTATCGCACCAATTTGTTGCTGGCTCCTTGCTGCATTGTTTTCAACCGTGCCCTGGAGCATCAGTTGATCCAAATGGCAGCGAGGGAAAGGGGTTGGCAGCCTTTGAGGCTTGCTGTGACCCTCCCCCAGGCAGGATCTGGGTGGTGGAGGGACTCAGTCTTCACTGGCCACCCTCCCCGACCCTCCCTGGGAGCAGGAGCTACGGGCAAGGCGGGGGCAGTAACAGGCTCCCTGGCTGGTCCCACCGCCCAGGACTGGTCATCGACAGCACAGAGCTGAGCAGGATGGGACCTGCCGATGTGCAGTGGGCACTGAAGACGCCCCGGATGGCTCTTGCACGCTACGGAGCTGCCGCTCTGCCGCTGAGCCCAAGGACAGCCCTTCACCAGCCTCCCTGCTGACCCCTCCCTGCAGAGCCGTCGCTGGGGTGGGAGAAGGGGCCCCCGCCAGCTGCCACCCCTGCTTGGTTTAGCTCCCCTGCAGCTCCCGGCTGGGAGGCAGGATGCACGGATGCTCCCGGCTGCTGGATCCACACGGAATGGCTCCTCCATCTCAGGGAGCTTCCACTCAGCCACCAAGCCCCCTGGAAGGGCTCTCCTGTGGCTCAGGGCCACGGGGGGCCGGGCGCAACCCGTACCCCGGACGTCACGGCCTCTCACTGCGCGTGCCAAGTTCCATCGATTTTGTGGAATAATTGTCTCTCAATTTTCCGTCAGCCCTTTGGTCCGTCGCCAGAAACTTTGATTGATTGTCTTTGCTCATTTTGGCCAATTTAATTAGACGTTTGTCTTGGGAAAAGGTTTTGCCAAACTCCTCGCACTGCTGTTCCCAAAACTCAATTACTTTTTCTTTCTTTTTGTTTTAAAGATTGGCACCTGAGCTAACATCTGTTGCCAATCTTCTTCTTCTTTTTTTTCTTCTTCTTCTCCCCAAAGCCCCCCAGTACATAGCTGTATATTTTAGTTGTGGGTCCTTCTAGTTGTGGCGTGTGGGACGCTGCCTCAGCGTGGCCTGATGAGCGGTGCCGTGTTCGTGCCCAGGATCCAAACCGGGGAAACCCTGGGCCGCTGAAGTGGAGTGTGCGGACTTAACCACTCGGCCACGGGGCCACCCCTTAAGGAAATTTAAGTAGCAATAAAGCTTATATACTTACCCCTGTGTTTCCTGTTTCGTTGGTAAATGCATGATTCTTTTCATTCCTTTCTTTTGATCCGTATTATATCTGATGCCATTTTCCTTCTGCCTGGAAGGCTCTCTTTAACGTTTCGTGCAGTACGGGCCGGCTGGCGATGAATCTTTCAGCTTCTCTATGTCTGAATAACCTTTATTTTGCCTGTTTAAAAAAGGTGTTTTTCACTGAGTAAGGAATTCCAGGTTCCCAGGTCTCTTCTCTCAATAATTTAAGGATGCCGCAGTGTTTCGAGCGAGAATCCGCGGTCACCCTTGTATTTGTTTCTCTGCACACAATGCGTCTTTTCTCCTCTTGTCGCTTTTAAGATTCTCATTCATCTCCAATTCTGAGCAGTTCATTCTGTGCCCGGGTGTGGTTTTTCATCCCGTTTCTCGTGGTTATGACTCACTGAGCTTCCTGGAGCTGTAGATTTATTTATATCTTTCATCAAGTTTGGACATTTTTCAGCCGTTATTTATTCAACTATTTTGTCTGCCCTCCTTTTCTGCTTTCTCCTCTCCTTCGGGGACTCTAGTGACAGATATATAGTGGGTCACACGTATATTGGCCCAAAGCTCACTGACACGTTGTGCGTTTGCATTTCTTTCTTCTGCATATTTCGTTGTGGATAGTTTCTATTGCTGTGTCTTCAAGTTCACTAACCTTTTCTTCTACAAAGTCTAATCTGCCTTATTTTTCCTCTCCAATGAATTTTTCATCTCAGACATTGTACTTTTTTGTTTCTAAAAGTTTCACTTTAGGTCTCTTTCTGTCTCTTCTGTGTCTCTATTTAACTTTTTGCACACACGGAATAAACGTTAATAGCTACTTTAACGTCCTGGTCTGCTACTTCTAACGCCCGTGTTAGCTCTGTGTCACTTTCAATTGGTTGTTTTTTTTTCTCTTCCCTACGAGTTACATTTTTCTTCTTCTTTGCATGGCTGCTGACTTCTTGTTGGGTGCCAGACGTTGTACACTTTCCCTTGTTGGTAATATTTTCCACTCTCGGGGCCAGACCTCTGCGTGCTTCCCCCAGCACCGTGAATCCTGAGGTGTTCCAGTCTGACTGGTGGAGACAGGCTCATTCTTGACTCAGGCTTTTCTTTTCCTTGCCTTGGGTGGTTTTGTCACAGGCCCCAACCTCCCAAATACTCAAGGAGGACTCTGCAAACTTCTAGAGTCTTCTCTGGGTGCGTGCTATGTCCCGAGAACTCTAGCCACCTCGATGTCCCCAAGCCCTCTGCTCCATCTCTCCAGCTCAGTTCTCTCCCCCTGCACCATGGGCCAGAGTCTCTCCAGACAGTCAGCTGGGCATTTGTGGGCTCACCCCATGAGCTCCCCGTCTCTCAGAGATCACTGTCCTTCACAACCACATGCCCAGGTTCTTAAAAACCATCGTTTTATATCTTTTGTCTGTTTTTAGGTAGGAGATTAAGCCTGGCCCCTTCTCCAATCCATCTTGGCCAGAAGTCCTCACACATGTATTTAACTGTGCAGAAGAAATGTGGTTCCTCCATTTCCCTGGAGCTGAGCGGTCTCAGAGCGGGAGGTCCTCGTCAGCTGTGTTTTCTTCCATCTTCCCAGCACTCAGATCTGTACCTGGCACACAGTAGGTGCTCAATAAACGATCATCCCACTGTGTGAGGCTTGAGATTGGAGGTAGTTTTCCTGACTTAATTCCCTTCCTTCTCTCTTGGCATCACGTGTAACGGGCAGCCCCTCGGGGAATGTGTGGACTCAGAGGGGTCAGGGCCCTGCCCTCAGGGAAAGGACAACATGAGGAGACAAGACGGCTCGGTGCAGGGGGGCTTAGGATAGAAATGGGGGTCTCACTCTCAGGCCAGAGTGGGACACCCTGGAGAGGTCACCGATGTCCCCATGTTCATGGGCCCTGGGAGGGGGGACCCGGAAGGAAGAAACTAAACCCCTCCCAGGTTTGGTGGGTCTTCCCAGAGGACTCCAAGCCTGGGAGGATGAGGAGGACTTAGCTGGGGGTGGGGAGGGGGCACCAGGAGAGAAAGGAGCGGAGGAAACGCACACACCACGGCCCGAGACCTCAGAGGGCTGCCCTGTGCAAGAGCTGTTGGCTGAGCCATAGCAAATTGCCATGTTTGCACAGCAAAATGGGTGAATGCTGGAATCTCATATGCTTCAGCCTCATGCAGTTCACAGCATCTGAACAGCATGTCTATGAATACTTTTCATTTTGTTTTATTTGAAGCGTAACTTAAAGTGCACAAATCTCAACTGTATATTTCAGTGACTTTTACGTATAAGTACAGTCATGTAACCACCACCCAGATCAAGAGGTGGGACATTTCCGGAGCCAGGAGCCCCTTTGTGCCTCTCCCCCTCAGGACCCTCCCCCTGGAGGAAACCCCTGTTCTGATACCCAGAAAATGGACAGTGGCTCCCTGTCTTTGAAATTTATATAAATGTACCCTCTGTGCCCAGAGCTTGAAATGTAGTAGGTCCTCAGTAAATGTTTTCTGAACGGATGGATAGATAGGGAAGAAAGGAAGGGTGGATGAATGGATAGATGGATGGATGGACGGATGATGGATGGTGGATGGGTGGATGGTGGATGGATGGATGGGTGGATGGATGGATGGATGGATGGTGGATGGATGGATGGGTGGATGGGTGGATGGATGGTGGATGGATGGATGGGTGGATAGGGGGATAGATGGATGGGGGGATGGATGGATGAGTGAAATGGACAAAAGGAGAGCCCTGAGCCAGATCACAGACATTCTCAGGTCCCCCTCTGAAGAAAGAGGACGTTACTCTGACGGCAAGGAGCTGTTGTGCTCTTAAATCCAGTACTCATCATCTGTAAGATTTCTTGGTGGACATCGTCTATAAAGATTTTTAATAGTGCCTTGTGCACGTTGAAGCTGATATCTGAAAAGTTTCATCATAACGTTAAATAATTAATCTTTCTGCAATAGTATTTAAAAACTGCTAAACTTTTCATAAGGTGAAGCAAGACGAGAATTGGACTTGAATCAGTATTTTGCGACATAATTTGACTAAATTGGTTTTAATCACTTTATTGATCAATGCACACCGTTGCTGGAAGAAATCATGGAACTATATACCATACTGGCAGAGAACATTCTGGCAGAGAGCAAAGCTGTGGCTGTGGTTTGCCCACACAGACCCCACATCAGGGGCTGGCACGCCCAGTCCACACAGGGCAGGCTGAAGGAAGAGGTCACTGTGGGATCTGGAGACCCAGAAGCTGGGACTGAAGCCTGTTGGCCCTGTGGCCACACACCGAGGATGAAGATGAGCTTCAGAGACCCCCCGACCCCCAGAACACCCTGTGCATCTTGGGAGAAACATCATGGAAGATCCTCGTGCAGGCACTCGGGGACAAACGCACTGTCTGCATTCCAAATTTGGGGAAAGTGGCCCCATATATGGCGCACACCAGAGGTGTGGGACAAGCAAGGCCCTGCTCTGCTTCCCAGCCTTTCAGGATAAGCTGGAGGCGGCCATCCATCTTGACACTCGCGCACATACACACATGTGCGTGTGTCCACACATGTCCACACATATACGTGCCTGTGCTTGACCACGAAGGGACTAGCCTAGTTCCTGGGATTTCTTGCTTCTGTTTCCCCACCTCAGACGGCTGCTGACGTGGATGAAGGCTTGTGTCCAATTGCGGGGCGTCGTCTACGGGAAGACGGGGCTATCTGCCCAGATTTCGGTTTTCAGACCTGAAAACCAAGCCCCATCTAAACGGAGGTGGCCTTTTCCTTTGGGATTTCCCCATTTGTCATGTGTTTAAGTATTTTATTGAATTCTGTTTAATATATTTTGAAACAATTCAAGCAACACGGGAACGTGTGCAACGCTGAGCAGAAGCCCTGGACAGATGGTCACGTGTGGTCCACCGTGCAGCGGCCTGTGCATGAGCCCTTTACACGTGTGACACGCTCCGACAACATGTCTGTAAACCAGCCACAGATGATGAGTTTAGCAAAGTTGAGATAGACGAAAACTATGGTACCGCTGCTGTTTTTTTCCTCCTTTTCAGTGGAGCAAAACTCACATAAAGTGCACCAACCCTGTGTCAGAATCGTCACAATGAGGCCACAGGAGGAGGGGAGCCCCAAGCCCAGAGCGGACAGGAAGTTCCACACCCTTCTGACTCCCCTGGACCACAGCCCACCCAGAAGCCTTGGTGTCCAGAGACCACTGGGCTGGCCCGACTGGCCCGTCTGCCGTAGACGATAGTAAGAGACGAGGCGTGAGCCAGGGACTCGGGCCGCTCGCCCGGCTGCAGACATGCTGGCTCATCAGGAGCTTCCAGCTGCCGAGTCCAGAAACCGGCTCCAACAGGCTGACCTGGAGAAGACTCCATCGGCTGACATAACTGGGAATCCCTGCAGGAGGTGGGGCTTCAGGCACAGCTGGATCCAGGGGCCCAAGTGGTGCCATGGGTTTCTCCCTGTCTCTTTCCAGGTCTCAGCTTGCTTTTCTCCAATGGTGGCTTAATCCTCAGGCCAATTCTCCCTGTGGTGGGAGCAGCTTGTCATCTTCAGGTCCAGGCTTACCCGCCACCCCAGAGGCAGGGACAACATCTTTCCAGAGGCTCTGAAAGTCCCTGGAAGGTCGCAGATCAGTCTGGCCAGTGGCTCACCCGGAACCAATTGTGTAGCCAGCGATATGGAAGGGAGGATGGCCAGACCCAAAAATAAGATGCCACCCCCACAAAGAAACCCACACAGATTGAGCCGAGGGATGGTGGAGAGAGGCAGCTGGGGCTCCCCCAGAATGTGCACAGGGCAGACGGATGCACATCCGTGACGTCACTTTGATGGCCTGGAGCAAGTCTTGCAGCCTCTCTGGGCCTCAGTTTACCCCTTTGTAGAAGATTGATGGTGAGGTGGTCCCATGCAGCTCACAGGGGACGCTGCAGATGACAAGGGACACCGGGGGTCCTGCAGGGCAGACAAGAGTGGGCAGGATTGTGGACCGTGCTCTCTAAAGCCTCAAACTGTGACCTTAGGACCCCAGGCACACCACCCCCCCCCTACCCCGACCGAGGGACTACAGAATGTCGACTTTGAAACCTCTGGGTGGTTTGAAAACACGGTGGTGGCCACGGTGGGGCAAGAAGACCCCAAAACGCTCAGAAATAACAGTGCCTCGGAAAGAAGCAGACATGGGGACGGACGGTGCTGACTCCAAGAAGACGGGACCCTGTACCCAGGGCCCACCCCCCGGGGTGTGAGGTCCAGGAATACTTATGGAGGGAATCAGGCGGGCAAAACGCTGCAGCCACTTGGAGACACTGCTTGGCGCTTCCTTAAAAAGGTGGTTAGTCTCATTTCCCCTCTTATCCCTGCCTTCCAGGCCCAGGTGTGTGACCAGGAGAAACGAGGACGCGCAGCCGCCAACAAGCTTGCACGAGAGCGTTCGCAGCACCAGCTTCGTTTGCAGAATCGGGGCTGAGCAGAGACGCCAAACAGGGGATGAGTTGGTCATCGGGACCCATTCGCACGGAGGATCGGGACTCAAGGGCGAGAGAGAAGCTGGGACGCACGCAGCAGGTGCACGAATTGGAAGCTCGAAAGGGGCCAGGCGCACGGCCCCGAGGCCAAAAGAACTCCTAACGTGGAAACCGGCTCAGGGTCGCTTTGGGACGGTGGCGGCCGGGAAGGCCACCAGGGAACTTCGGGGGCGACGTGCATGCTCTGCGTTCACGCGTGTTTCTTAAGGTCCGTCCGACGGTTCCCGAGATGGGAGCGTTTTGCTGCATCTCGACTGCACGTCAAGAAAAGACTCCCAAGCAAGTGGAAGAAATTCGGCCTCCCAAGATTCACGAGGGGTCAGGAGATGCTCTTCCGAGGGGAGGGGGCTGCAGGGGCTTCTTTCTGGGCGCCGGTCAGCGGGTCACGCTGTTTCTTGACCTGGTGCTGGCTCCTCAGATGCGCTCATTTTGTTTAAAAAAAGAAAAAAGAGGATGGCGCTGCACCCACAGGATGTGTGCTTATCTGCACGTGGCGCTTTGATAAAGAATTCGTAAAGTTCGAAAGCGGGTCTCGCCCGAGACGGCCTGGGACCCACTTACGTCCAGGACCCTCCCGAAGCTGCCGTCACCTCCAGGCACCACCCCAGGACCTGGGACCCCGCCAGCATCTACCTGGGGCTCCCCAAATGGTGGTGGAGCGAGTGCCGGCGGGGAGGGAAACAAGGTGGATCCAAGGGCCGGTTGACACCAAACACGGCGGATGCGGCAGGAGCTCCAAGACCTGCCTTGGCTTCCCCTCCTCTTCTCACAATCTGGCATTCGGCCTGCGACATCCCCGACCTGCACAGGGGGTCGCACTCCTTCAGGGCTGTGCCCGCCCCACCCCGATCACCTGTCTCCCTGGCTGTGCCTGTGCCCCCAGGAAGCAGGAGCCTAGAGTTCTTTGAAGCCCCAGTGCCCCCCTCTGTGCCAGGACCCACGACGGGGCAAGAACCAGCTGTCTGAGCTTCTGGAACCCGGCAGGAGAGGGGGAAAGGGGTGGACGACCAGCTAGTGTTTTGAAAGGATGCAGCTCTGGGTTAGGGTGGGGGCTGGGCCGGCAGCCAGGCCACCCCCTCACCCTGGAACCCCCTGGGCTTGGGGCCTCCTCGCCCACTCTCCCTCCCACCTCCAGACCACCCAGCATTCGCCCCACCTGCCCGTGCCCGACAGCTCCGGGGACGGGGGTTTCCACACCACTGGCCCTGGGCCTGATCCCTCTTCCCCAGGAGGAACCGGCCCCCGACACCTCGTCCCCCCGTCTCTGGTGGGGCCAAAACATCCTCCCAGGGGGTCTTCAGAGAGAGCAGGCGGCGAAGGCCCACATTGACTACCAAGGTTTTCCAAAGATCAAAAAAAGAAAAAAAAAAAAAGAAAGAAAGGTATTTTGGAAACACGGAATGTGCCAACTAATTAAGTGTCTGCTTATTAACAAGAACCCTCCCAGAGGAAGGAGGGAGACCGCCAGGATCCTCAGCCGCCCTGGATAAAAGGCAGAGGGTTTCTCGCACCAAAACCACAGGCAACAGAAACAAAAATAGACAAACGGGGAGACAGCAAACTTTAAACACTCTGCACGGCGAAGGTGACAGTCAACAGAGCAAAAAGGCAGCCGGCAGAACGCATCCGCAAATCTACGAAGGAGTTAATATCCGGAATACACAGAGAACTCTTGCCACCCGATAGCAGCAAAAACCAGATAACCCAGTTGAGAAGTAGGCCAAGGACCGGAGGACGCAGCTCTCCAAGGATGACACACAGATGGCCGACAGGCACACGAAACGATGCTCCACATCGCCGATCACAAGAGAAACTCCAATCAAAACACAGTGAGGTTAGGGTGGCTGTGACGGAAAAAAGGGAAAATAACAAGTGTTGATGAGGATGTGGAGAGATCGGGACCCTGCACGCCGCTGGTGGGAATGCAAAACGGTGCAGCCGCCGTGGACGACAGGGTGGAGGGTCCTCGAAAATTAAAAGTAGGATTACCCTATGGTCCAGTAATCTCACGTCTGGGTATATACCCAGAAGAATTGCAGACAGGATCCCAAAGAGATATTTGCACACCCTGTTCATGGCAGCGTTATTCACGATAACCAAGAGGCACGAGCAACCCAAGTGCCCGTCGACTGATGAATGTGTGGGTCCATCCATACAGTGGAATATTATTCAACCCGGAAAAGGAAGGAAATTCGGACCCCTGCTACAAGGTGGATGAACGTTGAGACATTATGTTAAGTGAAATAAGCCAGTCACAAAAGGACAAATACTACAGGATTCCACGTGTATGAGGTCCCTAGAGGAGTCAAATTCATAGAGAAAGAAAGTAGAATGGTGGGTCCAAAGGCTGGGGGCGCGGACGGAGTCAATGGTCAATGGGGACAGAGTTTCATGCTTGCAAGATGGAAACGTTCTGGAGATGTGTCCCACAGCAATGTGCATAGAGTTAAACTACTGACCGTACACATAAAATGGTTAAGATGGTATATTTTATGTTAGATTTTTTTTTTTACTACAATTAAATATTTCTTTAAAAAAAGAGAGAATTTCTACTTCTCCTTCATCCTGAAACCTGAATCCACTGCAAAGGGCTCCACCGGTCACAAAAATAAGGTGAAGTTTTCGTGGTGTTCACAGTCAAAGGTAGAGTTCAAGGTTCCTCCCACACACCCTGTCTCAGTTCTGCTGCCCGGAGTCTCAGGAAAGCTGACAAGTTCCCACCCACCCACCCATCTCTATCCACCCACCCATCTCCATCCTTCCATCGTCCATCCATCCCTCCACCCATCCATCCACCATCCATCCATCCACCCATCCACCCACCATCCATCTATCCACACACCCATCTCCATCCTTCCATCGTCCATCCATCCATCCACCCATCCATCAACCCATCCATCCATCCATCCATCCATCCACCCATCCACCCACCATCCATCTATCCACACACCCATCTCCATCCTTCCATCGTCCATCCATCCATCCATCCACCATCCATCCATCCACTCATCCATCCACCATCCAACATCCATCCATCCAACAAATATTCATCAAGTGATTATTCCGTGCTGGATGCTGTTCCAGGTGCAGGGGGGGTAGAGAAGATGAGGCAGACAAGTTCCTGCCTTCCTGGAGCTCAGGAACCAGTCGAGGGAGAGAGAGAGAGAGAGAAAGAGGTGCTAGATAGCACAAACAATAACAAGCAGACTGGTAAGATCACCTGCAATTGTTTTTCCAAAGCAAAACAGGGTGAGGTAATGGGGAAGGTGGGGACAGCAGTGCTGGTGGGGAGGCCCCTCCAGACAGGGACCTGGAGCCACTTCCTGAACAACAGGCTGCTGTGGGGGTTGAGGGGGAGGCTCTGAGCTGCGAACCTGTAGCCTGAGCTGGTGAAGCTGGGAGGAGGGGACGAGTCGGAGGAGGGGTAGGAGGCCCTGTGGCTGAGAGCGCAGGCGGGGGTGAGGCAGGGCTGGGGGACAGCACACAGGTGAGCGGGGACCAGAGGATGCACCACAGGCCCTGGAAAGGCCCATGGGTGGGGACAAGGGAGGGGAGCAACCCCACGGAAGACCCTAACCCCCCTGTCTGGTCTGGAGTCTGTCTGTCTGGGCACTGGGGGGGGCGGTGAGGCCCCTATTATCCTCACCTCTGAGGCCCCCAGAGACTAACCTATTGGCCTGGACTAATCCAGGCTCAGAGTCGGCCCAGCACTCGGGCGGGCGGTCCCGGCAGGTGCAGGAGTGTTCACCTGGAGGAGGCCCCCAGGGCCCTGCTAATCCCCGCTGGGCAATTAGGGGCCCATGGGGTTTCCCAGGGCCCGGAATGCGCTCGGGACCTTTGAAGGCCTCACTGAGGTGCTTTCAAGACTGTCCCACTGCAAAGCGCGAAGAAAAGGGAGAAGGTCCCGGCTGGTAATTATCAGGGATTAGCCAGCAGCCCGTGGAGCCCAGCTAGCTCCTCGCTGTGGCCCACTCGCCCCCCCCCCCACAGGGAGGGTCTGCAAGCCCCACCCGCCCCCCGGCCCTCAGGCTGGGGACCCTGTGCTGGCTCCTCCCGCCTCCCTCTGCCTCGTGCACGAAGGAGCCAGGCTCTCCGAGCTGGTGTGTGAGCCCCACGCTGTCAGGCGGTCTCCTCTTCAGCATCAGATAAGACGGGGACTGCCTCCCTCCTCCGTCTCCTGACCCGTTTAACACTTGACTGACTTTGGCTAAGATTTTTGAGGCTCGAGTCTGGAGGGCGAGAGGAGGGTCCCAGGAGGGTGAGTGACAGGCAAGGAGGCCTGGGGTTCCCCTCGCTGCCCCCAGGAGTGAGGCTGGCCCAGCTGGGCCCCTCCCTGCGTCCACTGGGGCTGGGTTTAATCCTCCCCATTAGGAGTTTTCAAGGCAGGTTTTGGTGGAACGCACCTGGGATTCATCGTGAGCCGGGCGTGCCCCACTTCTCCCGTAGGAGCTGCCCCGGCCGTCGGAAGTATGAATTCCTGGTCAGCGCCAGGGCATGGCTCGCTCTCCTCACCAGGACAGACAGACAGACGGAAGCCTGAGGACCAACCCGTACACAGGCCAGCGCCTCCTCCAGGACTCCTGGGCACCCAGGCCGGGGCCGCAGGCTCCGTCTCAGCCCACGGGAGCCCCAGGGAGACAGCCGGGGAGGCTGGCAGGCCAGGATGGGCACGGAGAGCCACCAGCCCGACTTCTGGACGTCAGGATGGGCCGGGTGGGGGTGGGGTGGCCCACGTCATCACCCCAAGCCTGGTGTGTTCATGCGTGTGTGTGTCCGTGTCCCCGTGTGTCCTGTGCGTGATGGGCAGCTAGGCGACCTGTGTCCACCCACGCAGCCCAGGGAAGCTCGGTGGGGGTGGCCTTTGCCCTGGGTCTGCGCACTCAGGGCCACTTGATGACCAGCCACTCTGCCGCCCAGCACAGTTGGCCTCCCCAGCCTGGCCCTGCCTCCTTTTCGAGTCCAGGTGATGGAACGCAGTGTGGGGGCTCCGCCAGGCCAGGAGGTCTGCATGTGGGCAGCTGGGGGGGCGGCGGTGACACCCTGACAAATGAAGACATCGAGGCCTGAGGGGCGTGGCTGCAGGCACAGGAGGGTCCGTGCAGGGATTTGTAGACGGAAAGTATCTGTTACTGATTAATAAAAAATGGCCGCGGTTTCCAATGACGCCTCGATCCCCGCTTTACACCAGGCCGGGAGGATGGCAGCCTCCTGATTGAGTGACGAGACGATTGTAACTTATTTGGGGTGGAATCATATGGGGCTCAACTGGGCCACGCCCCAAGCAGGGGCACCCCCCCCCCACCCTGGGCAGGTTGGTGCAAGGGTCGGTGCACAGAGCCAGCCAGTCAAGGGATCTCAGCCGGCCACAGGCCTTCAGTGTGGCTGCAGCTGCCGCGGGGGAGAGGCCAGTCCATCTGTCCACAGATGGTGAACCTCAAAGGGGCCATTGCCCACCCCGCCCCCAGCAGCAGCACCATCACAGAGGTGGAGCCCAGGGGCCAGCAACAGGCCTCAGAGAGCAGGTGAGACAAGGACGCCACGGCTGCGGACGGAACGGCCCGGTGCTGTGCCGGCCAACTGGGAAAGGTCCACACGGCTCCTAGAGACAGGCCAGGGGGCCGGCCCACAGAACCCCTCCGTACGGCAGACCCCACTGGGTGTCCGGGGCTCTGCTCTGGGGACGGGCCGAGCCATCGTCATCATGGCGTCGGTGGCTGGGAAGGGAGCCCCCGTCCTGGCTCCACGCCACACGTTGCTGCAAAGGCCCAGCCCGCAGAGCTCGCCCACAGGACTAGAGCGCCCGGCCCCCGGCTGTGGGTCTGCTCAGGCTCCTTGGCAGAGCTGAAGGGCTGACCGGCTCCCCAGCTGGGGTCCATCCACCCAGGGGTACCGGGCCGGCCCGGCGCAGGCTCCCGGGGACCAGCTTCCGAGCTGGGGCGGGTCTTGGTGGGCACAGGGGGAGAACAGACAATTAAACAGGTATTTGAAACCCCACCATGTGGTGGGGGTTCTGGGAAAGGAGGCTGAGGGTGCTCTGGGGGGAGGCGCACAAGCCAGAGAGCCAACTCCATCCACACTGCAGCCCAGGAGGCAACGCTTGGTTAAACGGTCAAATTCTGCTGGGGGCGGGGGTGCAGGGAGTTTTAGAATCAGAGAACGAGAGACCCTTTGGACAAAGCCCTCAGCTGATAAAACGGAGGCTCAGCAAGGCTCCTGAGGCAGCACCACGCCAGGCACGGCTCAGCACTGCTCACCACGACGCGCCACGGAACACCAGGCCACACCACACGCCTGTGGACAAGCGGGCTGCAGCGGGTCACAGACCCCTGAGGTCCCATGTCCGCCGACTGACCAAGCTCAGTGAGAACACAGCCCGGCCCGCCACGGGCTGGAGCTTTTAGACCGAATTTTCCCTTAGCCGCTCTTAATGAGACCCGAACAGCTCTTGCCAGCCCCAGAATATAGCTGGGGTTTGGGGAAATATTCAGAAGACCCAGGGCTTTTTAAAATAGTTTTCATGGGAATTCGAGCTGCTGCCTTGCGTTTTTCCTCTCTCTTCTTCCGTCTGTTCACGCACATCCCAGATCGGCCGCCGACCTCTCTTTTTCTGGGTCAGCCAGGTGTCAACAAGGACGTATTTAAACAGGAGTCAGACACTCGCTAAGCTGACAGTTGCCCAGAGAGTCTGGGGGACAGGACTGGGAAGGGGGACAACCAGGAGCCCCCTCCCCCAGACTCCCTGTTTGGAAAGACCTTGTCGTGTCCCCAGAATTCACGCGTCGAATCCTAACCCCGTGTGATGGTGCTGGGAGATGGGGCTCCAGGGTGATAAGGGCACGGGGTGGCACGTGCGATGCGGTCAGCGCCCTGGTGAGGGACCCCAGAGGGCTCGCTCGCTCTCTGCTCTCGGCCACATGAGGACACAGTGAGAAGCCATCTGTGAGGCAGGAGTGGGGTTCTGGCCAGACCCGGCGTCGGCTGGCACCCTGATCCTGGATGTCCAGCCGCCAGGACCATGAGAAACGAGTATCTGCTGTGTGAGCCGCCCTGTCTGTGGTCTCTGTTACAGCAGGCAGGGCGGACAGGCAGACAGACGGACAGACAGATCGAGGCAGAAACAGTGAAGATGCCTCCTCCTTGTCCACTCACCTCAGCCCCTCTGCCCCCCGCCAGCTCCTACGGGAGTGAACTCCTGGGTGGAAGGGCGTTCACAGGATTTTGGGGACACTGGGGCCAGACTTTTAGGATAATTGTCCAAGGACCAGGTGTGGCCCCAATTCCCATGGGGCTCTGGGGTTATTTTCACCCACCTGTGTCGATGGGACATTCTCCGTGCGCATCCCTCTGGGGCCAAGAGGAGCTAGGCCAGGGACCAAGAGACCGGAGAGGCCCTGGTGCCCCCCGCCCCCCATGGGAGCCACCCGGCCCAGGCTGGTCCCCCTGGAGGCCCAGGCAGAGTGTCCAGAGTCCAGCAGACCCCACCCGAGCCCCCGGCCTCCTCAGTGCCCGGGAACCGGCCGAGGTCCAGACATAGGGGTCAGCGGGGAGCCCCCACGGGCCTGGGTCACCCGTGCCTGTGACCGCAGGGAGAGGGGACGTCCCCAAGGCCTGCTTTGCCGGGGCTGCCAGCTGACGGTCTCCTCAGAGGGGGAGCCCGGGGGACCTCTCCACGGTGCTGGGCCTCTCTCCCCGTCTCCCTGGACCACAGGCCCTGACCCTGCGGGGGGCTGGGAGCAGACCCCAGGGTTGGGATGTGAGAGACACCAGGAGGCTCTCGCCCCGAGACCCCTCCATCACCCGCCTCCCACCTGAAGCCACGCAGAGCGCAGGACAGAGGCCATCCGGAGCTGAGTGCGAGGGCGGGTGCTCCGAGAGGCAGGTGCCTGGAAGAGGTCGGAGGGGCAGGAAGCTCCCTGGGGGGGTGTGGGGGCCAGGGAGGCAGCGGGAGGGGGCCCGGAGCATGGTGCCATGAGAATCTGCGAGGGAGCCTGGGGATGGGGGCCAGGTGGACCTCCACGGGGTGGGAGGAAGGCCCAGCAGCCTCGTTGGGTGCAGCCTGCATCCACAAAGCCACACTGGGGGGTGCTGAGACGGGCTCCCCGGGGCTCATCCCTGTCCCCGTGCACCAGAGGCCTCGGAAGCCCACCCAGACCTCATCTCACACATCTCACGTGGGATCCACAGCCCCCCAGCATTGGGCCCTTCCCGGCCAGAGGAGACGGGCACCCGGGAGCCAGGGTGGCTACTCTGGGCCAAACCACGGCCACCTCGGGGGCGCACGCAAGCCCCAGAGGACCAGCCCACCCTCCGGCCTCCATCGCCCCCCAGGCCCTCTGCCCCCTTTAGTTCACTCCCATCAGCACTTATGGAGCACCGACTGTATGCCAGGAGCCGCGGCAACTAGAGAGACGTGCCTGCATCCTGGGTGTCTGAGGGGAGTGGGGCTGCATCCGTCCCCTCTGGGTAGGTCGCACGTCCCGCACCCCGGGATGGCGGGGGCCTGCCGGCCTGATTCTCTGCGGGATCAGAGCCCAGTGGGTGTAGGGGGGCGCACGGTGCGCAGGTGCGAGTCCCAGCGTGGGGTCAGACAGGCTTCACGTCCTGGGTGACGGCAGGCAAGTTGCAAAAACTATGGACCTCAGTTTCCCCACCTGTGAAGTGCGGGTGCTGGTCACGGCCACATCCCACGCACGAGGCCGGCAGAGTCCCGTCCCGAAGGCGCTGGCCGTCATGGCTGTCGTCGTGCGTTTGCCCCGTGGCGGAGGCTCCGGTGGCTCGGGGACCCCCCACAGCAGCCCCGAGACAGGCGCCCACCCCCCTTCTCAGTGGCCCCGCAGGATCCTCCCTCCTGTGGGCGAGAAAGACGCTGATCACACCCTCCCCACGACCAAGGTGACCCGGAGCCACCTCGGCACTTTGTCACCACGCGGCGAGAGCCAGCGACTTGTGCAATCGGGGCCACACAGCGCGTCTGAGCATCTGCAAGTCCAGAGACCCCGGGGGAATTAGCAAGGACTCTGGAGTGACAAGTGTCCCTCCTCCTGGGACTGGGGACACGTGCCGATCAGGGCTCTGTGCACTGAGCGCTTCTCTTCGTTCCTGGCCCCAGCCCAGGGTCCAGCCCCACTTCCCAGCTGGGAAGACCGGGGCTCAGAGAGGCTGCCTCGCTTTCCCTTAGTCACACAGCTGGCACGCGGGGGCGGAAGCCTGCTCTGTCCGCGGGGGCCGAGTCAGAGAAGTGGAACTGCTGTGGGTACGAGGGATGGGGACCCCGTGGCGGGAGTAAGACCTCAAGCCATTGGGATGGGGGGCAAAGATCCAGGAAGGGGAGCTGGGGTCCCAGAAAGTCACCAGCCGCTGTCAGGAGTTGAACTGTGACCCCCCACAAAGAGATCTGTTGGAGTCCTGACCCCCAGACCCTCAGAATGTGACCTTATGTGGGGACGGGGTCTTTACAGAGGTCACCAGGTTAAATGAGGTCACTGGGGTGCCCTGACCCTGCACGACCGGTGTTCTTACAAAGAGGAGAAACGGGACACGGACCCGCACATGGGGAGGACGCCGCGCATTGGGGGTGCAGCTGCCACGAGCCGAGGAGCCACCAGAGCTGGGGACACGGCCTTCTGGGAGCACGGCCACGGCCCCTCCACCTCCAGCCTCACACGGGCCTCCCTGGGGGCCGCGTCCAAGCCAGGACCCCACAGACAGCAGGTGCGGCCGCAGCTCAGCTGAGTCCACACCACATAAGACCGCTCCGTCTTTTTGCTCCCGGCGTGGCGGGAAGGCGCGGAGGGCCGGCAACCTTCGCTCAAATAGAAGCCCTGATGTGAAGGATCTGCCCGTTTCCGCCTCAAATGCTCCCGCTGCGGTCAACGTCGACGCACCAGCAGTCTTACAGCGGCCTGCAAAGTTCCCGAATGTTTGACAACCGGCTCTGGGGTCCTACACCGGCTCCAGCAACGGGTTCAGACGGCCGCATCCCCCAGGACGTGGTTTGCCCTGGCTTCTTCTGCTCTGCCACACAGCCCCGCAGGCGGGCGGCTCCCCCAGGCCCGGCCCCACCCGCCGAGCCCGTCCTGAAATTGTTCTAGCCCCGCGCCTCTTCTCAAGGGCATCGTGGCTTTCTGCTAGACCAGGTGCCCACACGACATTCCGTCTGTGGTTTGTGTCTGCTTCAGCCAGAAAGACGGGCGCATGCAGACCCTCAGAGATGCCGGGTCAGCCCTTGATGCCACAGACATCTCTGGAGAAACTCCACGCAGGTGCCACTCTCACGGGGCCTGAGGACCGGGATGGCGCACGTCCTGATGCTCAAGGGGACGCACACACGTGGCTCCGGCCTGCAGGGAGCTGGGGACCCCGACCCAGGAGTCTTGTAAGGAACGGTGAACAGCCCCACCGCCATGCGGCTGGGTCCTGCCGGTCCTGAGTTAGAGGCTCCTGGCGTCTGAGGGTGGATGGGGGGCACCTTGAGCTGGTCCGAGCTCAGGAGCCCTTCACGGGTGAGCCCTTGACAACCCATCCCCTGTGTGTGATAAAAAAGCGTAGAGGAAATTGGGACCAAGGTCTGAGCCCCAGAGGGGAGCTGGCACATTGAAGGACGGACGCAGAAGGGAGGAGGGAGTGGGGCAGCACCCCTCCCCGTCAGCTCCTGGCTCGCCCAGCCCCCCTGGCGGCACATCAGAGACCCTGGGATTTGACCTGGGAACCCCGGGCCAACCTGGAGTCAGCAGGCTGAAGCCCCAGGCTGGGTGGGCATCTCTGGTTTCAGGAGAGGCCGGGCCTCAGTTGAAATGCATCCTGCCGTCACACAGGACCTGGGCTTTGTCACAAAACGTCCACTTTGTCCTCTGCCCAGAATGCCCCGGGGCCTCCAGCCCTGACCTGTCCTCCGGGTACAGGGGTCTTGGGGCCCCACCCTCACGTGCTGGCCTGCCCGCCTTGCTGGCCCCACTCATCTCCCGGGAGCCTCTCGGTGTCACATGGCAGGTGACATATTCCCGTTGCTCGGCCATGCCCCTCGGAGGCCGGCTCTCGGGGGTCCCACCAGGTCTTCAGGCGCCGAATCTGGAGCGTCGCCCCCTCTTAACATGGTTTTTGAAAACAGCATCCCCAGGGCTCACATGTGGGACCGGTCGGTGTCCTCGGCCAGCACAGGTCTGGGTTCGGCGTCTCTGTTTGGGGTCTTCTCACCCCCACCCCTGGGCCTCAGTTTTCCATCAGTAAAAGGAGCATGTGGGACATTCTGATGGACCCTAAGATCCACCTCTGCTGGATTCGGGGCTCATCGAAGGCTCATTGAAGCAGCCCCAGCGAGCCCAGCCCAGGCCCTGGGTGCAGGAGGCACCCAGTAAACGCTGGCGGACACTTGGAGGAAGAGGGTCTCTGAGCCCAGCAGGCAACTGTCCAGAGAGGGTGCATCGGGGGGCAGAGATGCGTTGGAACCGTCCGGTGTGTCCCCAGGGCCAAGAGCATCGGGCTCAGCGAATACGTGAGGTGAGCGCATCGGGGGGCCCTCTCCCAACCAGGCCCCCGGGCGCCCGGCTCCCCAGTTCCACGGAGGGCCAGCGGGGCCGCGGGAGAGTCTGGCCCGTTTACGTTTATTATGAATCCCGACGGATCCGGCAGGAGTTCCGCTGCTTGCGTTCTGTTTGGTTCACGTGGCTTCCGCTCTTTTGGGCTTATTTTCTTTTTCTTTGCTGCCTCTTTCGTGTAAATCAGCCGTTCTCCGTCTCCAGGTGGGGTCCGCTGGGGCACGTGAGGCCGTTTCCCTGGTCCGTGGGGTCCAGACGAGCACACGCGTGTGAGTAACGTGACATGGGTCACAGCGCGGTTGAGTCACGAGCGCACAGAGCCGTCCTGCAGGCGCGCGGAGCTGAGCGCAAAAGCAGAGACGAGAATCCAGCCGCTTCTGAAGGCCAAACATTAAGGAAATTTGCAGAAATGTAAATTGATGCTATGCTATTTTTTTTTAGAAGAATACAGTTATTTTTTCTTAAAAGCATTATTTACATAAACACATAGCGGATTTGTTGTTGTTGATAATCATTTACTGAGAGCCGGGCGCTTGGGTTCTTGTCCTCATCTCAGAGACGAGCAACTACCCGCTCCCCTCCGTCCTCTCCGTGTGACCTTGGGTGACCTTCGGCTTCAGGTCCCCTGTCTTGATCCTCGACCCCACGCCAGTGTCCTCCCTGGCCCCCGGCCACTCTTGCTCTTGGCAGGTGAGGCCAGGCCGAGGCGGCAGGGAGCGCAGGATGTTTTGCTGGAATCTCGTCCCAATTGGCCACAGGCAACTCCGGTTGGTCCAGGAAAACCTTGGCTCCGTGGGCCTGGAACCCTGCCCTCCTGTAGCTGGCGTCCAGGCCTGGAGGGGCAGCCAGGAGTGAGAGGGAGGGCTGCCCGCCAGGCACGCGGCCTGGGAGGGGGCCAGGGAGCTGACCTCCACGTGGGGGCTCCAGGAGACCGGGGGCCCGGGCCTCCCTCCCTCCGGTCACTTCCTGTCTTCAAGAGCCTCTGGGGCGCCCCTGCCACCACCGTCCCCCAGACGCGTCCGGGGTGTCCGAGCCTGGGGACCACCAGCGCGTCCCCACCTGGGCCGGATGCAGCTCCAAGGCCACCGTCCAGGGGCAGTTTCTCTCCAGTGTCCAGGCCACTCCTGTCCGAGTGCCCACTGTCAAAGGCCAGAGCTGGAAGGACCCCATCCGCACAACCCCGCAGACCACCCCTGGTCGTCCCTCCCGAGGGCCAGGACCCCGAGACAGAGACAACCAGGAAGCAGAGCCTGGAGGGGAGGTGGGGGCGCCGGGAATGGCCAGGCTGGTCCACTTGTCACCCTCCACTCAGGGTCGCGCCCATCAGCTACATTCCACTAAGGAGCGTCTTCACGTCCGTTTATCTGTAAATAATGATCAACCTGTTACACGGCAACGTGGTCACTTCGGACCAATCGCTATTGTCCAACAAACACCAAGCAGGCAGGCGGCGTGGAGGCCTGAGCAGCGGTGGAGGAGCCCACAAGGACAAGAGCCCGGCCCTGACCCCAGGCGTGTCCCCTCCCTGAGCCTCTGGGTCCCGTCTGTGAGGTGAGATGGCACCATCTGCCTTGGAGGCAGCACCATCCGGGACAACCTTCCACGGCAATGGACACGGCGGCCACCGGCCACGTGGCTACTGAAACGTGGCAGGCGTGACTGGGGGGCGAGCGTTTAATTGGACGTGACTTCCATTAATTTACGTTTGAACGGCCACTTGAGGCTTGTGGCCGCCATGTTGGAAAGTGGCGTCTGGGACGTACGGCCACTCCACGAGGCCGCACAGGTGAGGTGCCGGTGAGGAGCCAGGCCTCAGGTTGGAGCTGGTGGAGACCGTCCTTGTTTCTTTGGTCATCTGTCCACAGAGGCAGCCACGTGTGGGTCCAGGCCACGGGGCCAGGTGGGCCCAGGGTCCCTGCAGGCCTCTGATCCTCCCAGGGGGCAGGGACCGGCTGCTGTCTCCTCTGATTGTGAGCCCCCCACCTGGTGACCTGGGCACACGGCTCCCAGGGCCCTAAACGTAGCCAAATACCTGAGATCAAAGACCCCAGAGCGTCAGGGAGAGGGAAATTCCTGGGGAAACTGAGGCTCAGAGAGTCCATAACCACAGAGGTATTTGGGGGAGTGGGGAGGACCAACTTCAAGATTATTCCTGAACAAAATTGCCAACTGCCGACAAGCTGGGGTAAACTCCCTGCCGGGCCAGCCCCCGTGGAAGCCCAGAATGGCCCCCTGCCAGCCTCACCTTGGCAGATCGGGGCCCCAACCGTCCCCTGGGGTGGCTCCAAGGGAGAAGCCCCCGGCACGTGTCCCCGGAGAGGAGGCCTGTGGGGCACCGGCCTGAGGGGTCGCAGTCCCCCAGCCTCCCTCCTGCAGAGTCGGGACCCACATCCACATCCCAGAAGAGAGGCCAGACCCACGGGCACCCGGGGCAGCGGGAGGCAGACGTCCCACCTGAGCCCAGGGCCAGGGGTGCAAGGGCAAGAGAACAGAGGCCTGGTGGCCCCCCTCCCCTCCTGGGGGGCGCCCGGCTGAGGCAAGGAGGAGCGGAGGGGCCGGAGCCTTCCCCTGATCGGGGGTGTCCCACAGACAGGAATTGGGAAACTGAGGCACGTCAGCATGTTCGTCAGCAGAATGCGGGTTTGCTCTGACGTGGAGGAAGGGCGACCAGTGGAAAGCGAGGTCCTTCTCAGCAATGGACTCACGTGGAGGCAGAGAGTTCCACCCCTCCCATGGCAGGAGCAGCCCACGGGGACTCAGATGGGGCAGGCAAAGGCCCCGTGGCCAGTGACTGGCTGGCGGGAGAGCGTAGAGCACATAGATCCCGGAGAACCTCACAGAAGCTGTGACGCCCCGAGAGGCACACGAAAGCCCGCCTGGGTCCCCCTGTGGTGGACAGGGACCTGCCCTGAAGGATGGGGAAACTGAGGCCCCACGGACCATCCTGCCTGGGGCTCCTGAGTGAGCTGGGCCTGCTGGGCTGGAGCCGGCCCCCAGCCTCCTCCTTCCACTGCCCATGACTCAGTGTCCCTGGCACAACCCCTCCCCGGGGAGGCGGCCGCCCTGGCTCGGTCCACAAACCCCTTTCACCGTGTGCCCAGCTCCCGCCAACAAGAGCTCATTCAGCCAGGCCCGGCGCTGGGGGAGGGGGCCTCGGAGGACATTTTTTGGAAGTGTAGGTCATGCTTCCTCAAAGGGCAGGAGGAGGCAGCTCTCGGCAAAGGAACACAGGCCGACCTCGCTGGCACTTGAGGACGTCTCCGTCGGCCCTCTGACGGACAGGCAGAGCGCTGGGGTCCCTGTGCCCGGTGCCCTCCACCACCGCGGGGCCTCGAGCTGCTCAGAGGGCAGCGTGGCTGAAGCTCACGAAACCCAAGTGCCGTTTCCTTCCAGCTGAGGACATGCGGCCGAGGACCACAGACGGGGCTGCTGCAGGCTGTGGAGTGCGCCCAGCAGAGGACACGGGGCGGCTCTCGGGCAGCTGGTCTGTGTGGACGCAGAAGATGGCCCGGGGTCATGACAGGTGGAAGGAGCAGGTTGCAGACAATACACACCAGAAACCCGTTTTATCAGAGAAAATGAGAGCGTGCATGTGAGCGTGTACACATGAGTGTGTGCATGTGCGTGTGCATGTGTGAACCTGCATGCGTGTGGACATGTGCATCTGTGAATGTGTGTGTACACATGTGCATGTGTGTGCATGCGAACGTATGTGAGTGTGTACACATGTGCATGTGAGTGTGCATGTGTGAGTGTGTACATGTGTGCATGTGAGTGTGTGCACTTGTGCGTGTGACAGTGTGGGAGCATATGCATGTAGGAGTGTGTGTACACATACCTGTATGCATGTGTGAGCATGTGAGTGTGTGCATGTGTATACACATGTGCATCTGTGAACGTGCATGCATGTGTACATGTGTGCATGTGTGCAACTGTGAACGTGTATGTATGTGCACATGTGGGAGTATGTGAGTGTGTACACTTGTGTGTGTGACAGTGTGGGAGTGTATGCATGTAGGAGTGTGTGTACACATACCTGTATGCATGTGTGAGCATGCGAGTGTGTGCATGTGTGAGTGTGTACACGTGTGCATGTGTACACGTGTGCAACTGTGAATGAGTGTGTATGTGCGCATGTGGAAGTATGTCAGTGTGTACACATGTACATGTGAGTCTACACATGTTCACGTGTGTGTGTGAGTGTGTACACTTGTGTGTGTGTCACTGTGGGAGTGTATGCATGTGTGCATGTGTGAGCATGTCTGAGTGTGAGTACATGTGGCCATATGTGAGTGTGTAAGCGCGTGTGCATGCACCGGGTGAGTGTCGTGCTCCAGTGTGCACAGGCTCCGTGGGCACCAACTGCATCACTGACGTGGTCGCCCTGGACGGCGGCTGGGGGCGGGACTTCCACCTCTGCGTCCCCCGGGCCTCCACGTGGACGAGGTCACCCAGCGAGCGTTGAGGGAAGAGCCCCCCGGACGTGCGGTCAGAGTGGCCCGGCCGCAGCACGGGCGTCTCCACAGCCTCAGTTCCTCATCTGTGAAGTGGGGGCGGCAGCCCCTCCTGCTGTCCTCACTGTGCGGGGCGCAGGCAGGTCCTGGTCCCGGGGCAGGCGTGTGGGGTCCAGCCTGGAGGCCGGGCCACTGGCCTTAATGTCCCAGTTATACCCGCCTTGGCTGGGTGGGTGTTCTTGTCTGTCCACAAGGACAGAGGCCAGCAGCTCCCGCCCCGTCCTGTGCACTCTGAGGGCGCCACCCGTGCAGGCTGCAGCTGGACCTTGGGGGGCAGGCCGTCCTCAGGAAGACGGTCCTGGCCTGGGGTCAACGTGGAGCCGGGGGAGGGGCCCCAGCACAGCCCAGGTGGGTCAGCAACGGGGGACGGGAGCTGCCCTCCAAATGGCCTGGGAGAGGCCTCGCACCCCTCCCCCAGGGAGCAGCCCTCCCCCAGGGAGCACCCCAGCCTCAGGGAGCCCCTTCCCCCAGGGATCCCCTCCCCCAGGGAGCACCCCAGCCCAGGGAGCACTCTTCCCCCAGGGAGCCCCTTCCCCAGGGAGCATCCCACCCCCAGGGAGCTCTCCTCTCCCTTAGGGAGCACCCCTCGCCCAAGGAGCACCCCAGCCCAGGGAGCACCTTCCCCCCGGGAGCCCCTTCCCCAGGGAGCACCCCTCTCCCTTAGGAAGCACCCCTCGCCCAAGGAGCACCCCAGCCCAGGGAGCCCCTTCCCCCAGGGATCCCCTTCCCCAGGGAGCACCCCTCTCCCTTAGGGAGCACCCCTCGCCCAAGGAGCACCCCAGCCCAGGGAGCACCTTCCCCCCGGGAGCCCCTTCCCCAGGGAGCATCCCACCCCTAGGGAGCACCCCTCTCCCTTAGGGAGCCCCTCTGCCCAGAAGCACCCCACAGGGAAGCAGCCGCCCTGAGGGAATTGAGTCAGGAAGGTCCCTGATGTCAAGATGCTGGGCTCCGCGGGGACCCTGGAGGCGGTCCCGAGGGCTCTGGCCCAGGGAGGCTGTGCTTGACCACAGGCGAGTGCCCCCAGCACCCGACACCCCTCGTCACTCCCACCCCCAGCTTTCTCCTCCCCAGGGCAGGGGCTTCCAGGCGAGTGCAGGCCTCGGGGGCCTGCCCCACTGCCGCTCCTCAGATGCCCCAACACGGCACTTGGGGCCGCACGAGGGTGGGCGGCTGCCCCCCGGGGCAGCAGAGCTGGCTTGCTGGGGGCGTGGGAGTCATTTGCCCACTGTCCACACTGGCTGTGCTCCCGCCTGCCGGCAAAGAACGAGCCAGGGGAGGGGTGTCTGCCAGGGTAGGAGGACGGCAGCCGAGGTGGCCCTGGGCTGCTGCAGCCCCAAGACGTGGACGCCTCCTCCAGGTCTGCTCAGGGAACTGAGCCCAGGGGCTCAAGGGAGGAGTGAACTGGCCGGAGGGGGCCCTGGAGGCAGCGTCGTCCAGCCCCTCGCCCCTGCAAGTCGCAGGAAGACACTGGACAGTCAGGCCCGCTGGGGCAGGCCGCTAACCGGGCTGGAGTTTGACCACCTGCTTCCACACCTCAGCAGCCTCGAAAACGTCGCTGCTGGGCCTGCTCAGGAGGAAACAAACTGTAGAGGGCGGGGGCCTGGCTTGCAAATGGCTGTCACGTCAGGGGGCACATCCAGGGTGTCCTGTTGGACGATGCCACCCCGGAAACTTCCATGGGCCCAAGGTCTGGGTTTTGAAGCGCGGTTTACTCCGTCCACTTTGTCCAAAGCCTGTTTGAAAGGCTCGGGGTAGGGAACCCCGGGCGCCTGTGCCTGGTTCCTCCTCCCCGCCTGCTGTGAGGGGCGTTGAGCGGGAGCTCGCGGGCCCCAGAGCAGGGCGGGGTCCTGGTCCCCGTGCCGCCGGTGAGGGGCTCGAGGCCATGACCTCTCAAACGCTGCCCGTAAGCCATGGCCACGTGGGTGCTGGGCAGGGGCAAGGCCGGGCCAGCTGTGGGCAGATTCTGCTGGGCGCACGCAGGCCCCTCGGCAGCTTCCCGGCACGTCATGCATTTTTCATGCCCGGCGAGTGATGCTGAGCGATCGTCTTCCTGCGTTGGGGCCCGGTCCTGACACAGCAGCCCCGGCACTTTGAAAGATTCC
Source organism: Equus przewalskii (assembly GCF_037783145.1). Classification (NCBI taxonomy): domain Eukaryota; kingdom Metazoa; phylum Chordata; class Mammalia; order Perissodactyla; family Equidae; genus Equus; species Equus przewalskii. The sequence goes on from NC_091842.1 coordinate 263,439, forward strand.
AGCCCAGTATTAATAAATCACGGAGCAGAGTGCCAGCGGCCCGTTCGCAGTCAGGAGGCCGAGCGGGAGGACTGCGCTCGCACAGAGAGCAGGCGGCTGCCGTCCTCCGGGACAGCAGGGCCCTGCTCTCCGCTCCCTCGCGCATGTGCTGTGTGGCTTCAGCCAAGCTGCATGACTTCTCTGAGCATCAGTGTCCTCCCGGATCAGGGAGAGGCTCCCATCGCCCTCGGGGACGGAATCCAGACGCCTCAACGTGGCCAGAAAGCCTTGCACAGCCCACCCGCTGTGCCCCCATGCAGCCTGGAGGCGAGCAGACGCCCAGGCAGGGGCCTCTTTCTGGTCTGGATGTCGGGTTCAAATCTAGAATTCTGGGCCTCTGCAGAGTCCTGGACAAAACGTGGCCGTCACGCTCTTCCACCTCTCCTGGCTGCATCCCTCATCATTAGTGGACTTAGGGGTCCACGCTGGACGCCCCACTTGCAGTGACCACACGCGGCCCATACGCCCTTCAGCCCAGGGGCAGCAAAGAGGAAACACAGAGCGGCTGGGGGCCATTTGGGCCGGGAAGGCCCAGGTCTCGGGCACCAGGACGTGGCCTAGAAAGGGGAGCGTGGACGTCAGGTGGGTGTGTCCCCGTGGCCCAGGCGGGGGCTGGCCAAGGACAGAGGCAGGGCCCTAACCTGGACTCTCACCCTCATCCCATGGCCTAGGTCCTCCTGTCAGGATCTGAAATGAAGCTGGAGACAGCCGACGGTCACGGGCCCCAGAATCGTGTGAAACACCGTCGTTACTGAGCTTTGAATTATGTGAATTTAGAAATAAAAAAGCTGAATTAAAAACAAAAGTAATATATTCTCAAAATTCATCCTTTCCTGATTATTTTGTTAGGCTGTGCTATCGCCTGCCTTGGGGTGGAACGCAATATTGCGGGGAGACCCCGCGGGGCAACCCCACAGATCTCCTCCCAGTGCGTCATACTGTGGCCTCACACCGGCAGCTTGGCATCAGCCACGGCGGACGTGTTCACACTGCAGAAACAGGCAGACACTCTCCATCGGGCATTTTCTCCCCCAAAGAGACAGCTGTCATGGCCCCCAGCACACCCCTGAGCCTCGAGCACCGTCTACAGACAGACTCGGTCACGTCTACCCATCGGCTGCTGCCTTTCCCAGCAGAGATGCTGCTGTTACGAGGTAAACTGAGGCAGGGTAGGAAATCTCGCGCTCGGCTGTGGCCAGGGCGGCCGTCCGGCTGGCTATCTGTGGCCGGCTCTCCCTGGGTTCCGTTTTCTCAGGTTCGAGTGCACGACTCTGGCACGGGTCCTGGTCTGCCTGCGTGCGCACCGGGCATCAGAGCCCCCGGCCCCGTGGCCTTACCCGCTGTTCTGACGACGGAAGCGCGACCCCCCTGACTTTATTAAAAGTCCCGACTTCTGGGAAGAGGCCGGGCCGTCCCTCACGCTCCGGCCTGCAGAGGCCCAGCTCACGGGAGCGGGAACCTCCGATGGAGAAGCCGCAGTCAGCAATGCCCCGACCAAAGGAAGGAGCCAGGCCGGCGCCACGGGGTGAGAGAGGCCGGGCGGCCGCGCGGACGCTCCCTCCAGCTCCAGCTGGTCATCCTTTGGCTGAGGGACCAGCCACACACAGTCGGGGGCGGGGGGCCCTCAAACAAAGGGGCCGGCTAGCCGGACAGCCTTGACCCCGTCCCGACTTCCAGACACGTCCCTGGCCCTCCATCTGAGGACTGTGTGGCCTCCCAGGGAGGCCGGCGCCCGGCTCTCAGACTGGGCAGCCTTGGCCGGTCCTGTGGCCCTCGGGAAGAAAGGCTCGGGCCGGGGACGGGCAAGGGCTGCAGAGTTGAAAAGGCACAAGCTTGGGTGAGCAGCTGTGGTGGAGGCGGGGACGAGAGCAGGAGCCAGCGAGGGGGGCCCGGGCTCAGCAGACCAGCTGGGGCCGGGGACAGGGAGTCGGGACCCAGGGACCTCAGGCCGGGACCCAGGGGCTGGGAGACAGGCAGTGGGGGCACCAGCGGCTGAGAACCAAGGGCCAGTGGTCACGGGGAGCGGCTGCTGGTGAACCACGGGGCTGTGTGACCTGGAAGCTGGGGCCTGGGGGGCCAGAGAGCCACAGTCCAGGGACCGGGGGACAGTCCGGGAGGCTGGGCAGAGCGGCCCCCACAGGCCTTCAGGTCCTGCGAAGCCACAAACAAGCCGCCCCGACTAAGCAGGACCTGAGCTCAAGTCCTCAGGCTGTGGTTTCCAGCTGTGTGACCTTGGGTGAGTCCCTTCACCTCTCTGAGCATTACCCGTCCTGGAGGGGCCTCGGCCCGCAGGAGCCAGCCCAGCCCTCCTTCCCTGCACCTGCTCAGGGTTGGCTCACCAGTGGCCTCCCTGGGGGTGTATGGCCCCAGCGGGCGCCAGGTCCTGCCTCTGGGACCCACCGCGTCAGACGGCTGAGGGGTAGTCTGGGCCTGGCTTTCAGAACCACTGCAGGGACCAGCCCCTCACGAAGGCCGGAGCCTCCCAGCCCCATTTCCAGGAGTGCAGGGAGCCCAGACTCCCCACCGGGGCTCAAGATGCTGGGCCACATATTTTCCAAATGACAGCCACTGCCGGCACAGGCCGGAGAGCAGCCAGCCTCTGCGCCCGGCCGGGGGGAAGCCCCAGATGCCCCGAGACGGCCCAGGCACGGGGGACAGAGACCCAGCACGTTCACCCCACAAATCTTCAAGAGCATCCGCACCAGGCTGGGGTCTGCAGTGAGTGAGGACAGACAGATGGACGGAGGGACGGATGCTAGAGTCACCCAGACCCTGGCTCTGCCCAGCACCGTGTGTAAAATGGGGCCGTGTATCCGACATGCCGGCCCTCACGGCGCCCACAGCCCAGCCCCGGGCGGGGAGCGGGTCTCAGCAGCCGGGACCTCCCTCGCACAGGCCTGAGGCCCTCGAGAGCCACGTGGGGACAGTCACCCCCGCTTCTTGGAATCACGAGAATTAAATGAGTCTCGTAAATCGCTCAGCCCAGGAGCCTCCCTGATAAAGTCACGGGGACAGTGTTCCCGTTATGAGGGTGGTTTTGACCCGCCGACCACTCGGGCTGGGCCCTCCTCGGGGCGTCCGGCGTCAGCGTCCGTAATAAACTGAACACGGCTCGCCACTCCGGGAACCAAGAGCCGAGGCGGCATCCGGCGGGTCCCCGGGCTGTGCTGGGCATCCCGCTCCCTCGGGCCCGGCCTGGCCTCCTGGGGAGACGGGCTTCCACCTTCCGGAAAAGAGTCCGGGCTGGGGACGGGCCGAAGGGAGAGAAAGGAGGGACGTCACCAACCGAGTGGAGACACAAGCTGCAGACAGGAACGCAGTCGAGCCGCCACCGCCGGGCGGGAAGACCGAGGGGCATTCTGCATGGACGTGGCCGCACACGGAGCCGGCCCGGACCCACAGAGGCACTTGCCCCTAGTGCACCCACTGAGTCGCGGCTCAGCCCTGATCTCTGGTGACACGCTGTCTGTCTACCATGTCGTAATTCTCGCCCCCTACTCCACATCGGGCAGAAGATGGGTTTCCACGCTGAGCCGCGGCTGCTGTGCGGAGTAGCCGTGAATGGGCAGTCGCTCACATAGGGCCTGACCGGCGGGCGCGGGCGATGAAAGCCGGGAAACGTCGGGGTTATCAAAGCAGACTGGGGCGGGCCGGCGAGCACGGGCACGTCCGGGAAGGCCCTCATTCCTGGCTTATCTCTCGGGGTCCAGGAGCAGGAACTAACAGGCACCGGGCTGGGTGGCCCCGGGCGCTTCTCAGCAGACGCTTTCTAAGTCCCAACCGGAGTCCGACTGCAGCGAGATGAGCAGGAAAATGGGAGGAAGGAGTCGCCAGATCGAGCAGCCGAGTCACCTTCCCCCTGGAAGGTCGTGTTCGTCCCCCGGCTCCTGCCCCTCGCCCGGGGTGCCGATGATGCCCCCGCAGCCTCGAGTGAGCGATCCTGGAACAAGATGCCACCGCGTGGTGACGGCGTGCGCCCTCGGAGAGCGTGACCTCAGGGCTCACACCGCCTGCGGCTCGGTCGCTGTGCTGTCTCGGCACAAAGCACTCAGCTTCTCTGAAACGTCTGCACCCAGGAAAGGGGTGTTGGACTCGCCTGTGGGATTTGTGCGACTCCAAGGAGAGGACTCCACGTCCTGACACGTGAAGGGACAATCACAAGCTGAATGTGGCACAGACACGGCACTGGGTGGAACGGCGTGCTGTGCGCCCTGAAGCTAAGCGGCAGCTGCACGGAGGAGAGGTCCCCGCTCAGAGCCCCCCGCCCCCCAGACCCGGCCCCTGGTTGTGGCCTCCTGCGAGGGGCCCTTCTCCAGCAGGACCCGGGTGTGGTCAGCACAGGGTCACTTGCAGAAATACCCACAGAAATGCCGGATTCAGCAGAGAACACACATGCATCCAGCTCCTCTTGGGGCCCGAGGGAAGTGGGCTCCCCACTCCCGGCCGGCAGTGACCCGGAGCCCCCAGCCCATCCGTCACTGTCAGGCCCCGAGCCTGGCTCTGTTCTTAGGGCTGGGCTGGCTACGGCCACTTCCGCCCCACACGAGGCCGGAACAGAGAGGGTTGGCCCAGGCCAGGCTGGCAAGGCAGCCCTGGGTCAGACAGAAGGTGCCTGGCCCAGCACACACTGGCTGCTCGGGCCGGATGCCCAGCCTCCTTCTGGGGTCACGCGGCTGGGCCGGGCTTGCTGAGAAAGGCGGTTCTGCCCTCTGCGCAGACCCAGCTGGACAGAAGCCCTGAGGTGACCGGCGTCCAGAGCCAGGCCGGCCTCTGCGCAGAGCTGGCCACGTGGTTTCACAGACGTTTCCAGCTGGCAGCCTGTCTTCTGAGCACCCACGGAGGGCCAGAACTCATCAGGGGCTGTGGGGTGGGCGCCTGCTTCCAAGACTCTCCAGGAGCCCCTCTTTGGCCCTACCCAGTTCCGGGCCAGCCCCGGGGATGCAGGAGGCCCCCCCCCCACCCGGGAGTCCTCGAGTGGGACCGCTGCCTCTGTGCTGGGCATGCCCGTCCCTCTCTCCCGGCTGGGCCACAAGGGTGGGGGCCACGCGGAGCCTGCCTCCCATTAGAACCAACGTGTCCACCTTCACCGGGGCCACGCTGCGGAGGCACATCTGTCCACCCGTGTCCCTGAGGGTGTCTGACCTCCAGTTTGGAACGCCCCCCGTGCCCGGCCCCGCGACTCCGGCCGTGAGCACACAGGGCCCTGTGCTCAGAGACTGGGGAGGATGGTGTGATGCCCACGTGCGTCCTCTCGAGTGTCCACAAAGGGCTGCGAGGCCGAGGGTGGCCGTCCCCTCCCTGGGGGACAGAGGCAGAGGGCGGGGCTGAGGGCCAGTGCTCCCCTGCTGCTAAAACCCTCCGTCCTTCAGTGCTGGCCCAGTGTGGGGGCCCCAGAAACAGCCCCCGAGAGATCCAGGGATGGGGGTGAGGCGGCCGGTCTCCATGCTCACAGTGAGGGGCGAGGACCAGCCCCCCAAGGAGCGAGCAGCTGGTCATGACGCAGAGGCTCTGCAGTCAAAGGTCAAAGGCCATGCCAGGGCCACCAGGGTACAGGAAGGGCCCTCGGGCAAAGATTCGCAGAAGAGGCCGCTGGACGTCAGGCTGAGACTCGTGCCACAATGGCCGCGACGTGGAAGGAGAAAGCCGGGGCGGGCACCACGGTGGTCAACTTGATGTGTCAGCCCGGCCGGTCCCGACGTGGCTGCGAGGTGGAGTGTAGACGTGAGTGACGTCCCCCATCAGTGGGCGGTCAGTGATCGCCTCCAGGACGTGCACAGACAGCCTCAGAGAAAACCCCAAGAAATACATCTTTGTCTCTCTCTGCCTCTGTCTCTCTCTGTCTCTGTTTGTCTCTCTGTCTCTGGCTGTCTCTCTGTCTCTGTCTGTCTCTGTCTCTGTCTCTCTGTCTCTGTCTCTGTCCCTGTCTCTCCCTGTCTCTGTCAGTCTCTCTGTCTCTGGCTGTCTCTGTCTCTCTGTCTCTGTCTCTGTCTGTCTCTGTCTCTGTGTCTCTGTCTCTGTCACTCTCTCTTTCTCTGAGGAGCCCTAACTGATCCAGACATCCACAGTGTGGCCACAGGGCCGACTCCGTCCCCCGAGAGCCCCACACAGCTCCATGTCTGCGCCCCCAGCACCAGCGGCCCTGCCCTACGTGGGGATGTCCTGTGTCCATGAGTTCACACGGCTGTGCCCTCGCCCCCGACTGGACTGTGGGGTCCGACACAGCGTCTCGTCTTTCTGCACCCCTCCCCATGGTGCCCAGAGAGGGGCATCCACACTCAGTGATTTATGGGAGTGAAACTGGAGAAAACCCGTGGACGCCCCCACAGAACGCTCCGCACGGAGGCCTCTGGGATCCTACAGAGAGAGCCCGGGGGGCCCCTTAGGGGCTGCTCCAACCGCCCGTCCACAGACAAACACCGAAGGCCCAAAGAGGGCTCAGCCTGTAGGTCAGGCCCAGATGCCCGACCCTGGCGGGAAGCTGTGGGATACGGGCATTTATCGCACCCCCAAAGGGCTGGAGTCCACGACCCTAAGACGCAGAGGAACAAGGCCCACGGGCCCAGCACAGGCGACTGTCGAGGGCTCTGGCTGGGTGGCAGAAACTGGCGGTGCAGGGGTTCTTCAGACCCACCAGGGACCAACTGTCTCAGGGACGGTCACTCAGGAACCACGTTCACGGGAGCCACCGGGGTGTCCCCTGTGGGTCCCAGGGTGCCCCAGGCCCAAGCTGGAGAGGAGGCTGGGGTGTTCACCAGACGGCAGAGAAGGGGGAGGAGAGGGTGTCGGAACATCCCCCTCCACGGCCAGGACCCACGGCCCCCACCACGGCCCGGGACACACGTTCCCCTCCACGGCCCGGGACACATGGCCCCACAGACGGGGCAGCTTAAATAAGACATTTACTTCCGCTCAGTTCCGGAGGCTGGAGGCCCAGGTGCAGGTGCCGGCAGGCAGGTCTCTGGGCCGTCTCTCTCTCTCTGTCTTGTGGATGCCGCCTCCTCGCCGTGTCCTCACGCTGCCTTTCCTCTGTGCACGCACGGAAAGCAGCCTCCGGGGTCTCCCCCCATCCTCTTATAGGGATACCTACAGTCTTGTGGGTTGTGACCCCACTTATTCAACCTCAATTACCTCCTAAAGGCCCCGTCTCCACCGACAGTCCCGTTGGGGGTCAGCGCTCCAACCTATAAACTGGGGGACACCGTTCAGTCCATGGCAGAGCCGGACGCCGGGGTGGAACAGGTCCCTGACGGAGCCCAGAGCATCCAGCCGCAGCGGGTAATGCAGGCGGCAGAGCGGGAGCAGAAGGCCCGGCTCACCCTCGGGAGCCCCCCATCGACACAGACAGTTCATAAACGCGTGGGCGCCCGAGAACCAGGAGGCCGCCTGCCTCTGCTGCTGGCCCATCACCGGGACGCGCTGGTTGCGGCCTCACTCGTGAGGATCCCGCAGGCCTCTGTGCTGGCACGAGGCAGGGAGGAGGAAGGAGAGAGGGTGCAGCACCGCCCGAGCCCTCTGCCCGCACCCTCTCGATGACCCACAGGGAGGCCCCATCGGCCCGTTTCTCGCGGGGCCACCAGGCACAGCCAGGGCCACTGGTTTGCCCCGAGGTCACTGCCTGGCCCAGGGTCAGGGGTCCAATTTTGCTTCCAGCGCTTTCTGACTCCAGGTCCAGTGCTCTCTTGACACAGCCTCATGGCCCCACCCCAGCTGCCAGTCCCCGGGGGTTAGGACACGCTCCCAAGATCCAGCTGGGAGGCGAGAGGCCCCTGGCTGCCACGTGGCCACTCCTGGGCTGATACATGAGCCCTGGACTCACCTGTTTGTGTACACTGAGTAATCCCCGCGGAGGCTGGAAAGAAGCCGAGAGCCACCTCGGCCGGAGCCAGGAGGACTTAAGATAAGAGGTCATTCTAGGGCGGCTGCCCCGGGCTCCTGTTGTCCCCAGCCAGCTTCTGAATGAAATCAGACTTGGAGAGGTTCCCGGCGTCCCGGCTGGGCCCTCGGCCACCACCCAGCCCAAGGGAGGCACACGCAGGGAGGTGGACCACCCGGGTTCAGATCCACAGCCGCGCGACCGCCCGTCCTCCCGCTTCTGTTCTGTCTGCACAGTGGAATCTCCCTTCCGGGGTTTGGATGAGGTCATCAGTGTGTGAGGAGCATACAGCAGGTGCTCAGCAATTGCGGGTCCTGGCTGGTGCCTGCCGAAGGCTGCAGGACTCTCGGTTACGTCTGTGGAATAGTGCCTGGCGTTGAGGAACTCCTGCCAGCGCCTCTGAGACCCACACGGCAGAGGACCCTTCCCAGCCCCCAGCCAGACAGAACCCCAAAGCTGAGGCATGTGGATGTGGGGGCCCTTTACTTCCCTTGTGCCCCCAAAATGCCTAGTGAGCACGACACCAAGATGAGGAGCCTGAGACAGCCATTGGTCTATCCCCACACTCCCTGGGGTCTCCCTCCCATGGGGAAGCCCACAGTCACTCACCACACCCCAGAGGGGACCCCAGGGGCAAAAGACTGCAGAGCATCTGGTGTTTCTGCCCTCTATTCTCCCCGCGTTTTAAAGCACTGGAGTGTCAGCTCCATGAGGGGAGGGCTGTGTCTGCTTCATCCCCTCCTCCAGGGCCCCGCCTGACACTGAGAAGGTGATGATAGGTATTTGATGGATGGACGAATGGATGAGTGGATGGATGATGGATAGATGGATGGATGGATGGATGGGTGGATGGAGGGATGGTGGGTGGATAATGGATGGATGGATAGATGGATGGTGGATGGATGGATGGATGGTGGATGGATCGATGGATCGATGGATAGTAGGTGGATGGATGGATGGATGGTGGGTGGATGGATGGATGTTGGATGGATGGATGGTGGATGGTCAGGAAAGTCAATTACCCAAGAAGCGATCTCTCCAGCCTCTAATTTGAGCTGATTCTCTCCTTGAGGGAAAAAGGCGCCGATGGTCTGGACATCTCCCGTCTCTGTGCACTCTCTCAGTGGCTCCACCCCGCTTCTTCTCCCCTCAGGTGCAGAAGGCAACTCTACGACCTCTCCCTGGGCACCGCTGGGTGCTGGCTGTGCCACCAGAGTTAGTGCACTGCACCCCTTAGCCGCTGTGCTCGTGAGTGCCATGCCAGTTTACAGGGTGGAGGCGAGGTCCTGCATCACCCCCTCACGGCCTGAACACAGCCGGCAGGAGCAAGTCCTCCACTGCCCCCTACCAGCTGCCTCCCCCCTCCTTGGCCACTGGGTTAGGGGCTGCGGCCACCACGAGGCAGCCCCCAGACTCCCCCGACTTTGAAACAAGGTCTTTGGTCCCACTCATGGGCCCCAAGAGGCACCACTCCCCCTTCCCTCACCCACCTGGAGGCTGCACCTGCAGAGCCCTGGGACCATACGGACAGTCAGTGCTTCTTTTCATGAGAGAACGAGAGAGAGAGTCTCATGAGGCCCGTGCTGCCGGCCGAGGAGCCAGGTCCAGGCTGGAACAGGAGCCCAGGGTCAGCCCAAAGCTTCCGGTGGAGCTGGTCCCAGACCTCCACCAGGTCCCCTGAGGTCCCAGCCCTGTGCTCACAGGGCCAAAGCCAACACTGGGCGGCCCCCTCCCAGCATGCTGACCCTGTAGGGCCTCCCCTGGGCTCCACGGCCCCAGCCCCAGCTCTAGAGAGCCACGGTGCAGAGACTCAGTGCAGGGCCACGGCTCGGGGCCACGGTGCAGCCAGCAGGAGCCATGAGCTGAGTGTTATGTTTTTAGCCTCCCTGCCAACTTTCAAGAAACGTGCCCACGGATTAAGAAGAAGCCGAGGACTTTCCAAGTTCCTTCATTTTCTTTACTCAAAGCGCAGTCCCCTGGCTTCCACGTCAAGCCATTCTCTGAATGGCGGGGTCTTTTCCCCCAGCGAGCGAAGGCCCCCACAAGTGGGGCATCTCAGCGCCTCTTCCCCAGGCCCCTCCGGAACCCGAGGGTCCTGGCACGGATCCACCTGGGCCGCGGCCACGTGTCCAGGGAGAGCGGGGCAGGGCGGGCACCTCCCCTCTCCAGCTGTCCCAGAATCCCAGGAGCGAGGAAGCTGGAACGGGAGCAGCTGCGAAGGAAAATAGCAACATTCGCTTTCCTCCCACCTGACTGCACATGCAGGATGTTGGGCAGGGATGAGCGCCTACTGCATGCACAACCCGTCATGAGAGGAGGAAGACCACCATGAGCCGGCATCTGGAGGCACCCGGTCCCCTAACAAACGCCCCTCATGGTCCCCGTATGGCCGTCTCCCCACTCCGCACACAGGGAGCTTTCAAATCCACAAGCAGCTCCCTTCGTACTGAGGACAAGACCCGCCCCCCTCTTGCCCTTGGCCCAGCCGGTGCTGGAAGCCGCCACCCTCCCTCTCCTGCTCCTGCTCTGCCACACACCCCGCCCTGGCCCCCGACACTCCTCACCCCGGGTATCAGCTCAGACGCCCTCCAGGAAGGACCCCCAAGGCCCCCGTCTGAAGATGCCGGGGCGTCACTCTGCAGCCCACCAGTCTGCTCATCCCCTTCCTGATGCACCCAGTCTGTCCACGTACTTACCGTTGAGTGTCCACCTCAGTCACAGTCACAGTTGCAGCCCGGGGCCCAGCCGGCCGACCCAGCAGGAGTGCGGTCGGCCCCTGGATGCAGAATCTCCCCACCTCTGGCCCATTTGACCTGATGGTTTATGAGGTTTTGGAAAAGACCAAGAAACCATCACGCTGGTGCCGTCCGACTTGGCAGCCACAAGCCACATGCAGCTAAGGAGCACGTGAGATGTGGCCAGGGCACAGGAGGAAGCGGATTTTTTATTTAATTTTATTTTAGGTAATTTTAAATCTAAATATAAAAATTAAGCAGCCACAAACATCCACAAACAAGCCTTGTATTGACAAATAAAGACCCAAACACAAGGTTCACCGAGGCTTCATCTAAACAGCCAGATCTGGAACCAAGGAAAACGCCCACGAGCAGCTGGAGAGATGAACAAGCCTTGTAGATCCATTCCACAAATCCACGAATCCACGAATCCATCCATCCACGAACCCACAGACTCCATCCATTACACGAATCCACAGACTCCATCCACCCACGAACCCACAGAGTCCATCCACCCACGAATCCACAGACTCCATCCATCCACGAATCCACAGAGTCCATCCACCCACGAACCCACAGAGTCCATCCATCCATGAATCCACAGACTCCATCCATCCACGGAACCCTACACAGCAATAAAAAGGGATGACGTGCTGATGTGTTGAGTTGAAGTAGCTGGACAAAAAGCTTACGCACTGCATGACTTTAATTATATAAAACAATAAGAAATGCCAGCTAATCTGAAGTCACAGCTTGTGGAGATTTGCCTAGTGGAGGGTTTTAAGGACACGAGGAACTTTGGGGTGGTGGGCATGATCATTGTCTGATTTTAGCGATGGTTTCACAGGCACATACTTATCTTAGAGTTGATCAAATTATACACTCTAAATAGGTCCAGGCTGTTGGGTCTCCACTGTACCTCGATAAAGCTGTTTACAAAGGAAAGACGTGGTCTTGGGGTGAAAGGATGATCTTATCAACAAAGATCTCCCTCTGCACCAGGAGGAAACTACAAATGGATCCGAGACACAAATGTAAAGTGAAACAAGACAAACCATTGGGTGATAGGGAGGCCTTCGAGGTGATGGCTCGGTTCTGTCTCGGTGGTTCCACAAACCTGCACACGTGAGTAAATGCATAGAACTCCACACACATGCTGGTCCCAGAGTCGGTTTCCTCGTTATGTCATTGTACTGTTACACATAAAATTCAGGCCCTGGGGAGCTGGGGTGAAGGGTGCGAGGGACCCCTCTGTACTGTCTCTGCCACTTCCAATGAATTCACAATTATTTCAAAATAAAAAGCCTTTGAAAGAAAATGTGGATGGGTTTTTCTATCATTTCTACATTAAAAAATGTTTTCTTTGCAAACAATTAGAAATTAAGTACTCTAGTAAATGACAAACTGGAAAACATCTTCAAACTCTCTCATAGGTAAAAGTGACGAGCGTCATATATAAACAGTTTCTACAAATAAAGAAAAAGGCAAACACTATTGAAAAGAAGCTAAAGAAATGGAGAGATAACAGAAAAGGAAATGCCAATACCCTTTAATCATTTGAAAATAAGCTTGAAAGACAACAGGTAGAAAAACGTAAAACTGAAGCGGTTTTCTCAGTGCAAACGTGAACATGAAAAAAAAGAATTGTTGGGGTATTGAAATCAATTAGGAAACTCTTAAGTGTGGTTCAGGCAATGCAGCAACGTGACTCTACCTCTCAACTGAAAACTTTATGAAATCCGAACACAGATAAAGTATTTCCAGTGAAAATGTGGTATAACAATGGAGACGCCCTGTAGACGTGAAATAAGCATGAGACTTCAAAGACTTTGTATAAAAAAGAAAGGAAGGTAATAGCTCGTCAATAAGTTTTTTCCTGATTAACTGTTGAAATGATAATATTCTGTTGATCTGGACCCAATTAATTGACCATTAATCTAATCCAGACCAATCCGTCTTCTGTTTATCCAAACCCAATCAATCAGCTATTGATCCAGACCCCCTCAACACACTATTGATCCAGGCCCATCAACCTCTATGGATCCAGGCCCGTCAACCTCTGTGGATCCAGGCCCGTCAACCTCTGTGGATCCAGGCCCGTCAACCTCTGTGGATCCAGGCCCGTCAACCTCTGTGGATCCAGGCCCGTCAACCTCTGTGGATCCAGGCCCGTCAACCTCTGTGGATCCAGGCCCGTCAACCTCTGTGGATCCAGGCCCGTCAAACTCTGTGGATCCAGACCCGTCAGCCTGTCGAGACACCTTCATCCAAGCCTGGGGAAAAGCCTCATCTCTCACACTCCGCTTCTGAATTTAAATGAGCTTTTGCACCACCCTTTGCCCCGTCACTGTCACGTGACCACCGAGGATCGGCCTGAAGCCACGTCCGCCCTCAGGAGGTCAGCAGAGCAGGGCCATGGCCGTGGGTCTTGGAGGAGTCCTCGACCTGCTGACCCCTCGTGTGCCCCCTCCAATTCCTCTTTCCTCAGTGAGGATCTTCCTTACTTCCTGTCAGAAGGGTCAAGTTTTGGGACCTGCAGCCAAAGCATCCTCTGACCCCCGCCCAGCGATTCTCAAACTTGGGGAGGACGCCGATGGGGATCAAGAGATGATTGAGGAGGTGCGAGGACGGGCGGGAGTGAGAAAGCCGTCCCCTTTTTAGTCCTCTTTTCGGGGCTCTCACTCCAGGAGAAAGCCCCATTTGGTTTTCATCGGCCTCGGTAGGACGCGCTCGTCTCCTGAGCAGAGATCGCAGACTCCAGCCCAGAGATGTCGCCCACAAGACAGCGTCGCTGGAATTCGGCCTCAGTTTACCCAGGTGGTGCCGACTGTTTAATTGGAGCGACCGTGTTCCTTTTAATTACTTAAGTTTATAAAAGGTGAGTTGGTTTTAAACTCAGAGGGGGAAAATGCAACTAACATTTAGTCTTAAAAGAAAGTGAGTCGGTTTGAGAAGCCTGGAGCCACCTGCAGCGCGGTGTAGATCCGCGAGGCAAGACCACGGCCGTGCAGTTCAGGAACCCGAGTCGGGCCAATGCCTTCATGGTGCCGCTGGGTAAACTGAGGCCCAGCGTGCAGGGGTGTCTCCCGAGGTCGCTGGCCAGCACCGTCTCCTCCAGCTCACGGCCTTCCAGCCTCTCTCCTCCCTGGGAACCCGCGATGGTTCTCCCTGGGGCACCGCTGCCCGACCCTCTCCCCCGTCCTGGTCCCTCCCTGCTCCCACGCCGTGCAAGTGCTCATGCTCCTCCCGCAGGGCCCAACCCGGGGCCTGCAGCCCAGACCATGCCAATTCCCGCCAAGCGTCAGCAGTTGGCTGGGATTTCCTCCCACCCCCATCCCCACCCCCTGTGCCACCAGCGCTGAGTGCCAGCTGCCGGCCTGGCCCCAGGCCCTCAGGCGAGCTGCATGTTCACAGGCGTTTTCTGCCTTGACCTGGAAGAGACGGAATGGAAATGTCAAAGCCCACTGAGGCCAGAGATCCCACCCAGTGTCCTCCCATAGAAGCCGCTCTGGATGTTTGTTGAATGAATAAATGAATGAATGAATGAGTGTACGGGGCGTGTCCTGGCTCACAAGCCCCTTCCTGCCTGGGCTGAATCTGGGGGCCCCTTGTCCCAGTTCAGGAGGGTCCTGAGGCCGCAGCACCCTGTCTCCAGGGGCTGGGCCTCATTTTCCCTGAGAGGGTCTCTGCTTCCTGTCCTCTCTTGTCTGCCTCTGTCTCTGTCTCTGTCTCTGTCTCTGTTTCTGTCTCTGTCTCTGTCTGTCTCTCTCCCTCCTCCCCCTCTGCTCATCCATCTTGGGAACAAATCCGGGGGACGCTCATCTCTTCTCACTCCCCAGCTGGGGCCCCTGGAGCTGGCACTTGGTTCTGCCCGGGGGTGAGGGGTGGTCAGGTTTCAGGGGCCGGGAGGCGCCCTCACCGCCTCACTTGGCCGTGCTGGGCTCCCTCGAGCTTGGTCCCAGGCTAATTAAGAGCTTGGGTCACTCAGGGGGTGGGACCGGCTGCCATGAGCCCTTGGGCCCCTCCCCCACCGTGGGGGGGACCCGCCTGACTCCTCCCTTCTGGTCGGGCCTCCCAGGAAAGGACAAGGCGGGTGGGTCATCTTCCTGGAACGGCACGTCCCGCGGCCCCATCCTGAACAGACGCACGCTCTGCCAGCCCTCTTGATGCTCCGGGACGCACACCGCACCGCAAGGTCGTGTGGCCTCTGGGGGGAGCCCCGAGCTGCCCACAGGTGACCCCGCAGGGCACACCCTCCGCCCCCACCCGGCCCCACCCAAGGGGGCCCTGTAATTTGGGAGTGATGTCACCCCTTGTCGGCTGTGTTTGATGAAAATCCCCATTCACAGGAGGAGGGGAAGTTTGTGGCGATCCAAAAATAGCCCCAAAGAGCTGCCCGCCGCCCCAGGAATGCCCGGAAACCACACGCGGCCGGGGATAGAGGTCGCCCAGCTCCCAGGCCTCTGATGCTCAAGGGGACTTGAAGAAGCTTCCAGAAGGGCAGTGGGGTCCCGGCTCCTCGAGGGCCTGGTGCACCACACCCCAGGAGGAATGCCCCCTCAGGGGATGAATGAATGAAGCCGGAAGGGACGGGGGCAGTTCCTCCCCGGGGGCCTCCGAGCGGGCTCTGCCGACACCCATGTCAGACTCCGGACCTCGATGGGGCAGACGGGCCACCCCAGACTGGCTTGTAGTCCTCTGTCAGGGCAGCCCCAGGACCCTGGCACGGTCATCACGATGGCGCCACGGGGTGCATGGAGGGCGTGGGACACCTGTTGCTCCAGCCACCATGCCCAGTGAGGGAAGGACTGCCCTCGCCCTTCAAGGACCAGGCGGTAAGGACCGCTCTCTGCACACCCTGACCTGCACCACTGTTCCCGGAGTAAGATGATGTTTGTCCCGCATGTCGGGCCCCAGAGGGAGCCGTCCTCAGGCCAACCCAGCGGACAGATGGATGGACACACAGGGCCGGCTTCATGGTGCAAGGGTGGGCCAGGGTTGAGCAGTCGACCTTCCCGGTGGCTCCCAGGAAGGGGCCCATTCCTCGGGCTTCCCGCCCCACACCCGCGGGGCAGCTGGCGGGACACTTGCTGGCCGGCCGCCAGCTCCCCGGCATGCCTGCGGGTGACTCCTGGAGCCGGGCCAGACGCTGTCACACGTCCCAGGGGCCCCTCGGCATTCTTGGCTTTTGTTTCCGATGACGCGGGGTCCGCTGGGAAGGGGAGCGTGGTAGCGGGGGGGTGGGGGGCGACTCGGAGTCGCTCAAAATCCTGCAGCCGGACGTCGCCCCCGCCCCCAGCTCAGAGCCCGGTGGGGGGGAGTGGGAGGCTGTGGGGAGAGGGAAGCTGTGCCGGTGCCCAACTTCCAGGAACGCGAGGCTGTGCGGTTCCCACCGAGATGCACAGGGAGCAGGGGCGTCCGGGACTCACTCCGGCCCAAGGATGGGGTGCAGGGAGAGCCCTCGGGGGGCACGTGGGGATCAGGGCACCGGGGCCAGCAGCGGGGTCCACGGGCCTCGGCCGGCTGGAGGGGCTGCAGGAGGCTGCCTCCCATGGGAGACCTGAAGGTGGGAGAGGGCGGCTGAGGGGCCTCGGGGCGCCCATCCCCACTGTCACCCCCACTCCCCGGCCTCCCCTGGCCGCAGCCATCGGCAGGTCCCCCAGGTTAAGGGCAGTGACAGCTGTGCCCTATTTATATCAAGGCTTCACCATCCACGGGCTGTAGCCAGAGAGCCCGTCCAGGAATTCCACCTGATCGGTTTACATTTAAAATAAATGTTTCCTTAACTCGAATCCGATCCCCGGCCGTGAGTGTCAGGAAGCGGGGAGCACGGGCGGGGACTCTGGGCTGGCCTCACTGCTGGGCCCCCGGGGGCAGCAGCCCGGCCCGAACTGTCCCAGGGGAGGCGACGTGGGGAAGGGGGCCGGCAGCCAACCCTGCTGTAGGTTCCTGAGCGTCCGACTGCCTCAGTTTCCCCACCTGGCCTGGTTAACCCCCAGGCGGTCCTGCTCCCTGTGCCACCCCTGCTGGCCGTGGCCCTCCCCAGACTCGAGCTTGACGTCCTCGTCCCTCTAACGGGTTCTCACCCGTTCGGCCCACTGTGTGGATTGCTCTGGAGACCCCTCGAGATGGCTGCAGGGGGGCACGCTGGACACACCGGGCCTTGTCTCCACGGGATTAAATGTAACCTCATGGGTGGCAGGTCTCCTCAAGGACGTCCAACTGCCCGGCTCTGGGGGGCTTTGAACGGAAAGGGATTCTCAGGGTTTGTCTGGGACACAAAACACAGACCCCTCACCGGTGTTGGTTAGGTGGCACCCACCGGCCTTCTGGGATTCAAGCCCCTCCTTCCAGGACCCCCACATCCCCCTGGAAGGCAGATGAGAGGACGAGGATGGGGAGAGGCCTGGGGCAGCTGAGGTCAGTGACTCAGGACAGCGGTCAGGGGGGCTCGGCCGCTGCCTCCCGGGCGCCCCAGCCCTCCTGGTGGGTCTCCTTCTGTAAGCCGACCAAGAGCGCTGGGCCCACATGGAGGATGGGGTGGGGGGTCAGCAGGCCCAGCCTCGAGAGCCTTGAACGCAAGGCCACAGCAGGGGCAAAGTGGAGCTGGCTCAGACGAGGGAGCTTGTCCAGGGTGTGAGGAGCATCCGAGCCTGATGACCCCAGAGGGAGAGTCCAGCGCCAGCCTGGGAGCCAAGCCCAGGAGGTGTCAGGGACGCTGGGGTCAAGGGTCAGCTGAGGGAGACGGGGACCCACCAGCATCCCACCTGCATCCCACCTGTGTCCCATCTGGACCCCACCTGCATCCCACCTGCATCCCACCTGTGTCCCATCTGGACCCCACCTGCATCCCACCTGCGTCCCATCTGGACCCCACCTGCATCCCACCTGCGTCCCATCTGGACCCCACCTGCATCCCACCTGCGTCCCATCTGGACCCCACCTGCATCCCACCTGCATCCCACCTGTGTCCCATCTGGACCCCACCTGCATCCCACCTGCATCCCACCTGTGTCCCATCTGGACCCCACCTGCATCCCACCTGCATCCCACCTGCGTCCCATCTGGACCCCACCTGCATCCCACCTGCATCCCACCTGCATCCCGCCTTCATCCCATCTGGACCCCATCTGCATCCCACCTGGATCTCACTGGACCACACCTGCACCCCACCACACCGCGCTCTCCTGCACCCTTACTCCAGCGACCCCACTTGCTTCCAGGGCTGAATTAAATTGCCTGGGCTCCCTGGGCTATGAGGACAAACCAACCTCCCCACCCTCCAAGGGCAGCGCCGGATCCCACGAGGCCCTGAGGAGCACAGCCCCTCCAAGACTGGCCGTCGCCCCCGGGGGACAAGGGGCAAGGCCATGAGTGGGGCTGGTGGGAGGAGGCGGAGGCCTCGCTGGCTGAGGAAGCGGTGGGCTGGGCATCTCGTCATGTGGGTGACTGTGCAGCTCTTGGGCCGGACGCTGGTTACTCCCCCACCGGGCAGAGGAATCCGGAGGGCGAGGGGCCACCCCAGGCCTGGAATTCCACAGTCACTGGGCCCCGCCCGGGGCCTCATCTTCTTCTCTCCCAGCCCAGAGCGCCTGCGAGGGGTGGGCGGTAACAGCTTATGTCACTGAGCGGCTCCGAGATGCCGGGCTCCGTGCCGACAGCTGCTGGTCACCAGGTCCTCCCAGCCCCCCGAGGGGGTGCTGTTGCCCCCGTTTGACACAGGAGAAAACTGAGACTCAGGGAGCCAAAACGCAGAGCCCAGAGGGGCGGCAGAGCCAGGTTCAAACACAGGCCTACTGACATCCCAGGCTGGGTGCCGGGTCACACGTGCCACAAAGAGGACCGTGACGTCGAGAACAGCAGTGACGTCATGCAGATCCCTGTGTCCCGAGAAAGGGGAAAATGTGCTCTGATCCCAGGGTTGTCCCTCAGGCTGCTGAGGGGAGGTTTGCTGAAACTGCCAGCACTGCATTTCCGAGCCCAGCAAACGTTGGGTGCCGACTGTGTGTTCCACCGTGTGCTGCTGGAGTGTGTGCCAGAGCTCACACTCGAGTGGGGCAGATTGAGGAGTAGGGGGCAGCCCCCACTGCAGGCTGTCTGGGCTGTAAAACCGCAGGAGAGCAGGGGAGGGGTGCAGCGTCTGCCGAGGTGGGGTGCTTCAGGGACAGCTTGATCCAGGAGCTGCTGCCAAAGCTGGGTTTTGAAGGCTGAATAGGAGTTTTCCATTGGGGAGAAGACAGTGTGTGCAGAAGCGTGACCTCTGCCAGGTGTGCTGAAGGCCAAACATATTGAAGGCCAGAGAGGTTGGCGGTGCTGATCCTCAAGGGCCTTGTGCACGAGGAGGGGAAGCTGAGGGGGAGCCCCAGGCATGTGGCAGCAGAGACAGGACCCCGCTGTCCTGGTTCCAGGTCCCTCCTCCGCATCCTGCGGCCGCCTCCGTCTGTTTCCAAACTTCGCCCTGGAAACGCTCTGGCTGGGAAGTGGAGGTGGCACGGGGCAGCGAGGGCAGCTCCTCCCCCCGGCACACTGGGCACTTCCTGACTCCGGGCTCAGACCTCCGGGGGGCGGCACCGAGGGGGCGGCATTCCAGCTGGCGTCCCAGCTCCTCCTTGACAATTTGTCCATTTCCTGCCCTGGCTGCAAATTTCCAACCATTTCCTCTGCGGGCCACCTCCGGCCTCTGCCCGCGGCCTGGCCCTGCGCTGACCCCGGCGGGGGACAGGACGGTCCTTGTCCTGCCAGCTCAAAGTTTGGAACCAGCCATGCCCTCAACCGACAGCCTGCCAAGAGGCCTCTGGGTGCAGGCGGGCGCCGAGCAGACCCCAGCAGACTGGCCTGAGCAGATCCCGGGAGAGGCGGCGGTGGTCCTCCCGGAACCTCAGGACACCTGTGTCTTTGTGGGGCACCCTACAAAGTTTAGAGAGGGTCCCACCCACCAGGGCGGGTCCCCAGCCCAGACGAGGGCTCCCGGCCTCCCTCGCAGCAAGGGTGGCACCCGACACCTGGCTGTGCCCAGCGGGGGCCGGTGCCAGGCTCCCTGGGGACGTGGGTGCGGGACGCCAGTTCTGTTGGAGGTGTGGCCCCGGTGTCCCCTCCCAAGGTCTCCGGCTGTGTGAGCCGGGCGCCTGCAGCACCGGGTGGTCACCTACAGGGTCCAGGGCTGCCCCTCATCAGTGATCTCCATCAGACGTCTAAACTGGCTGGAATGGGGCTGGCTGCTTGCGGCTGAGGAGCCAGGCCAATGCTGGGAAGGATGCCGGGCCCCTGGAGCAGAGACCCCTCCACCTGGGACCCCTCCTGCTCAGCCCCCAGCCCCCAGCCCGGGCCTGTGCCTCCCCACAGAGTGAGGAAGAGGACGCCCAGAGAGGGAAGGGAGAGCCCTTGACGGCCCAGCACGCTGCTCTTCCGGCCACGCCAGTGACCAGCGACCTGCGATGTGGGGGTTGGGGGGCAGACAGTGCCCTGAGGAGCAGGCCCAGTTGCCCGGCCCGGAGACCAGGGCGCGATGTGGAGCCCGGCCCCCGTAAAGGACACGTTCTCCATGCCGCGGGGCTCAGCCAGAGGCCTGGTGGCGGGACGGCCTCCACCTCCGCGGCCTTCTAGTCAAGGACATAGCGGTGCCCTCAAGCGACGACATGAGGAATCTGCCCACTGGGGGCTTCCCTAGGTCACAGGGGCTCCTCCCCAAAACAGAACCCTGGGAATATCCGCTTTCGCAGTTTCCCATCGAGCCAGGTGCCAAGCAGCTGGGGAGGGAGCGTCGAGGGGGGTCTCGGAGACGAGGCCCGTTAGATGGCAGGTGGCTCCCGGGGGCCCCTGGGCTCCGGGGGAGGGGGTCGGCCACCCAGGGCGGAGGCCAAAGCCGAAACTGGAGGATGTGGGAGTCCCGCTCGCCGAGCAGCAACCACGCCAACCTGCCCTGGGAATGAACCAGGGGCCTCGTCACTCGGCCTGGCGGTGGGGCTGGGGGCGGGGGCGCGAGGAGGCGCAGACTCGAGCCAAAACTGACCTCCAGCCCCACAGCCGAGCCAAGCGCTGGGGGCCGGCTGCCAGCCTCTTCCGGGGTTTGGGGCTTGTCCCATTGGCCGCCCAGGCCCTGGTAGGTGGCGACGGCCTGCTCCCCTCCACTTTCTGCCATGACCTGTGGCTGGTTTAGCTCAAGGTGCGTGTGGAATCCAGCAAGGTGGCCGGTCCGGCCCTCGTACCCCTCGGAGCAGGACCGTTCCCTACGACAGAGGAGGCACGGGAGCCTGGGGGGGTCAAGGACTTCAGAATGGAGCCCCCCACAGCCCATGCTCCCCTGGTATCCGCCGGGCCCACCTGCTCTGTGCGACTCCTGCAGAGCTGATGCTGGTCATCGGCCCTGGGCTGGGCGGGGGTGGGGACGTCTGCCTCCCCAGGGTGGCCGGGGCGGTCGGTCAGCAGCAGACACGGCTCGCCTCTGATGCAGCCAGCAATAACCTGAGACCGGGGGGCCGCAGAGGGAACAGCTGTGTGCTGCTGGCTGCAAACACGTGTTTCTGTGCTGCCTCTCAGCTCGCCGGCCCTGCTCCTGAGTGATTCTGGATTCCGGGCCCTTTTGCCACAGCGGGACGCCCCGGGATGTCGAGGGGAGAGTCGTGGAGGCCCTGGGACCACGTGTGCAGGCGGCTGCCCACACACGAAGTCAGATCAGCAGGGGCCCCCCCGGGGGAGCTGGAACGACGGTGAGAAGACAGGACTGCTGAAGATGTGGCAACAGGAGGCGTCTCAGAAGCATCGTGGGGGGAAGACTCCGGCCCAAGAAGCAGACAGCGTAGGGTTCCAGAGCCGTGAGGTTCTGCAAGAGGTAACGCGGGTCTGCGACGGCGGAGTCAGCATCGCGGCTTCCCCGGGTGGGCTTGGTTAGAGGGAGGGGAAACCTCCTGGGCGTCGGGGGATGCTCTGCGGTTTGATCTGGGAGGTGGGTACCCAGGAGCTCACGTGGGTGAGAGGTCGCGGAGCTACACACAGAGATGCACAGATTTCACCGCGTGTGAACCGACCTCAGTGAACCACCGTGAAGAGAGGCAAACGCCTGGGCAATGTCAGCTCCTGCCACTCCCTCCTGCGGGCGAGCTTGAAACCGCGAGGCAGGAGGCGGACACAGGTCTTGGAGAGGACGAGTCGTCTCTCCTGCCTGTGGCGGCAGAGAGAGCCGCCGTCTCTCCAGGACAAGGGGACACAGGTGCCCACTTCGAGCCCCACGGTCAATGTGCTGTGTGGGGGTCTCGAAGACGGAGACACGCCACCAAGATCTGTCCCCAGGGCTTTCCGGCCTTGTGACGTTAGAGAAAGAAGATTTCAGGTTCCCCAGGATCTCACTGACACCAAGAAAGGAGAAAAGGGGAGTCCGGAGCCTCACCAGGGCCCTCATCCTGCCTCCTCACGACCGGCACCACTGCACTTCCACCAGCGCCAGCACCACTGCTGCCAACGTCGTCTCCACCACCTCCATCACCACCTCCAACAGCCTCACCATCACCTCCACCACCACTACCACCACCATCACCACCACCACCACCACCATCGCCAGCTCCACCAAGACCACCTCCATCACCTCCATCACCACCTCCAACATCACCGCCTTTACCACCATCACCACCACCATCAGCTCCATCATCATCACCTCTACCACCTCCATCACCCCCACCACCAGTACCTCCATCACCTCCATCACCACCTCCACCACTATCACCTCCATTCCCACCTCCACCACCACCATCACTACCTCCACCAATGTCACCTCCATGCCCACCTCCACCACCACCATCACTACCTCCATCACCGTCACCTCCATCATCACCTCCATCACCATCTCCATTAGCATCACCATCTCCATTAGCATCACCAATATCACCTCCATCATCACCTCCACCACCATTGCCTCCATCCCGACCATCATCACCACCATGACTATCTCCATCTCCATCACCATCACCATCCCCATCACCATCCCCATCACCACCATCACCACCATCATCCCTGTAACTGTCATAGCACCACTGCCACCCCGTCGTCACCACTGTCACCCCCTCTGAGCCTATTTCCTTTGTTACTAGGACGTGGATGGGTGTTCTGGTATCCAGGGTCCCCAGTCAAGTGACAGACCCTAACCTCCAGCGCAGGTCTTCAGACTCTGATTGTGGAGCCCTGGCCCCTCCACTCTCAGCCCACAGCCCCCCCTCCCCAGGCCGCAGCCCCATCCCCAGAGGCTGAGCCGTGCCCACTGAAGGCCAAGCTGAAAATCAGCTGAGATCCTGTTTTCAAAGCTCTACAGAACCCACAAGATCGGGACGCTCCTCCTTTTTTCCAATGAACCCAAAGGTGTTGACTTTATGGTAATTACGTGACTCGCGCAAGGCGCCCTGGCTCCCCCAGGAGCCAACGCGCGGCGCCCCCCCTCCCAGAACCCCGACCTCGCACTTACGTAACCCTCGTTGGAAGTCTGACACGATGGCCACCCTGCCCAAGAACAACTGCCACCAATAAAACTTTTATGGCCCGTCAGTGCTGCTGGTAGAGTCTATATTTAAAACAATTCTGTTAATCCCCGGGAAGTGAAGGCTCGGTCGGATCTGGGGCGGCTCGCGGAGCAAAGACAGAGGTTTCAGCAAAGCCCTGGGGGGTTGTAAACCGAAGAAAGAAAAACTAGATGTCAAGAAAGACAGAGCCGGGCAGCAAAGCCCTCTGAAGACCTCCTCCGTTCTAGACGCCGCCCGGCCCCGGGGAAAGACGTGTTCAGGACGGGCGGCCGGCGGGGAGCTCCCATCTGGTGGAGAGGGGACGGGAGGGGGTCCCCACACCAGGTACAAGTGTCTGGAACTCGGCCGACCCCAGGCCTGCGCCCCCGCCCCCATGGCTCTGCGTCCACCTTCCCTTCTTAGAAGGACACCAGCCACTGGAGTCAGGTCCACCCTCATCCGGTGTGACCTCAGCTTAACTAGTCACATCTGCAAAGTCCGTATTTCCAAATAAGGCCACGTTCACAGGTCCCGGGTGGACACGAATTCTAAGGGGGGACACTGTTCTATGAAGTGGTCAGTGTTGGCCGTCTGTCTCCACCTCCGGGTCATAAACCCCCGGGGTGGGCTCCTGGCCTTGTCTCCACCGCCCGCCAGAGCCCAGCCTGCGATGTGTGCTCAACAAACACGTGCTGAACGAATGAATGAGGAACACGGGGCCACAGAGGACCTGATCCCAGATCTCTGGAGGGCCCGGGTCACAGTGTCCACCCCAAGCAGGAAAGTTCCGGATCCAAGGAGATGACCTGGGACAGGATCAGCCCGGGCCCCATGTTCCCACCTGCACCGGGGGCGGGAGGCTCATGGCTCCAGGGTGGCCTGGGGGCGGGTACGTGGACGGCCAGGGGCTCACGGACCTCTCAGTCTCCAAGATGGACGGCCTGGGACAGGGTGGGTCTCAAAGAAGGGGACCGAGTCCCTGGGCCACGTCTTTACCCAGCAGGCCGTGGGGCCCCCTTGCCAACAGTCCTGCGAGCCCATCCCATGGAGCCGTTTGTCCGACGTGCCCAGCACAGCGCTGACGTCTGGGGACCTTGTGGCTGCTGCCGGCCCCCCAGGGTGCTGGGATGGGAGGGAGCCGACGAGGAGGCAGCAGGCTGCTCAGGAAGCTTCGGGAAGGCGGCCCCACTGGAGCCGGGGCCAGGGCCGTGTCCCTCCTCAGAGAAGGAGGCCCCGAGGGTGGTGCCGAGCCGGCCTGGCGGCTCCCCAGGGGCTCCAGGCTCTGGTTTCTGAGGAGCGTAAATGCTGTCTTGCAAATGAAGATAGCAACTCGGATGACCGAAGACGTTAAAAATAGCTTTGCTTACTCAGTCCCTCCGCCGGGTTCTGTGGGAAAGAGGCCGTCGGCCGGAGGGCTGACCCGCGGGCCTCACGCTAACCCGGGCTCGCGGCCGCTCACGGAGGGAGCGTGGGAGGAATTCCAGGCGGTGGGCGCCCCACACTGTCCCTTGGGGACAAGGAGGGGACTCCACTCGAAGGACACCCTGCGTGGCATCTGCCCCAGGGGGCCAGCAGGCTTGGGGTTCGGAGCTGGTCACAGCTTCTCTGGCCCCCAGTTCTGTCACCTCCTCTCCTACAACCACCTTTTCCCAGCCTCATCTGTGCACAAGAGGCACCCCTCTGACCCCATCTCAATGTCAAGAAGGGAAATTTTAATACACAAGTACACGCATGTGCATGCACAAAAAAATAAACCAGACAGGAAGCTTTTGGCTTCAAGAACAGAGAAACCAACTGGAAATGGCTATAAAATGTATTAGGTCGTGTGACAGGACACTCAGTGATTATGTGACATCACAGGACTCCAGATCCCTCCTCCTGTCTGCTCTGCCATCCACATGGAGCCTCAGTTTTCAGAGTTTGGCCTTCACGGTTGCAAGGTGACTGTCACGGCTCCGGCCATCACATCTGTATCCACCAACTTCTAACAGCACCCCTGGCTTGTGCCCCTTTTTAAGAGCTGGGAAGATATTCCCAGGAGCCCTCAGCTGTCTGCTCTCAAGTTCCATTGCCAGAATCACGATAGGAAGTTTGTCTACTCTTTACACTAAAGCGAACACACGGCCTTTTCATAATAAGAAAAAAATGTTATTAGTTTTTCTAAAGAAACACTCTTGTCCATAGAGCACAGGGTCTGGACCCCAAAATGGTAGGCTCAGTCCTTCTGAGACAAACCCAGGGTTTGCTGGGAAAATCCAGGACAAGGTGGGTTCCGGGGGCCGAGGGCTGTGCTCGTGTGGCTGTGGTGTCGGGCTCCCAAGTGCGTCCCTGCCGGCCGGCCCACCCTGTTAGGGTGACCGTTACGGGGTCAGCCGCTCCGAGACCCCGAAACCTCTGTGGCTGACATGGAAGAGATGATTCTCACTCGTGTGAAGCCCGGCTGCATGTCCGGAGGGTGGGTCATTCAGGGGTCGGGCTCCCAGTGGCCACGGCTCTGCCCTCCCCGGTCCCTCAGGATTCTCCCCGTTCGGGCGGCAGAGGGGGAGGGAGGGCAGAGGGTCAGGGCGGCTTCAGGGACGACGTCCACCTTCCTCCTGGGCTGCCTGCGGCCCAGCCTGGTGCAGGGACCCCCGTCCACATGGACACCGGGGGCCGCCCCGTCCTCCACAGGAGCTCAGGTCCTCGTGACAGCCCGTGACGCCACCCACCCCGTGACGGACCACCGCGCAGGGTGGCTCTGTGATCCCAGCGGCCCTGAGGACAGGAAGCTGACTGAGTGCTCAGGGCCGGGATCCTGGGGCCTCGGTCGCGGGGAGCCCT
Organism: Equus przewalskii; assembly: GCF_037783145.1. Classification (NCBI taxonomy): domain Eukaryota; kingdom Metazoa; phylum Chordata; class Mammalia; order Perissodactyla; family Equidae; genus Equus; species Equus przewalskii. Next base: position 289,388 of record NC_091842.1, read on the forward strand.
TCGCGGGGTTCTCTCAGGAGACGACGCCCACGGACGGTCGAGCACTTTGCAGGACGGGGGTGGGGAGAGACCGAGGCAGCGTTGCGGTTGTTTTCATCGCATTAAATCACAAAACTAATTCAGCCGTTCTTCGCGACCCCCGAGGCAGAGCGAGTGGGGAGATCGATGAATTATTCATGTCTTGGAATCCATGCTCCCAAATGTGGGCAGAAATAAACTGGGTTTTCCTCCTAAAACGGGGCTGTTCCACTCGAGAGGCTGTGAGTTTGAGGAATAAGACTCCGCTGGCGGATTTCACAGACGCCGTGTGGACGGCGCCGCGTCGGCGCCAAAGGCCACAGAAAACTGTGCCCCCGGGCATCCACCTGGGCAGAGAGGCGGGGCCGTGGGCACAGCCGGGAGGGAGACCGGTCCTCCTCCTCTGGGGCCTCGTCGCGCCCCACGCCCCGCTTTCCCGTCTCTAAGATGAGTTTGCTGAGCCAGACGACGACCCGGGGCTCCCCGGGGTCACGCCCACACTCTGTTCCGGTGGTTTTCCTGAAATCCGTCTGTATCGGGGTCCAGATCTCTCTCCCCAGGCGGGAGGTCTGCTGGCCTTCGGAGTCACACGGGCGTCCCAGCTGGACGTCAGCCTCCAGGGTTGTGGGAAGGACCAGGGCTGCTCCAGAGCTTCCCTGTGGGGGGAGGATGGGGAGGAGGGCGGGGGGAGGAATTTGATCCTGAAGCTGCGCGGACGTCTCCCCGTGGTTTGGTTTGCGTTTCCCTGTGGCTCCCGGTGTGAACGTCTCTACTTGTTTGCATCCATGTATCTTCCTCAGCGAGGTGCGAAATGACCCACTTGTTACTGAGGATGACGATGGCACCGCGTGGTCACGGCTGCGGGGACGTGGCCAGAGATCCGTAAACGTCTGCGAGTCCCGGCCGCCCGCTCCGTCTCCGCCATCGTTGGGGCAGCTCAGGGAGACCCCGGGAGCCAAAGGACGATGAGTGGACGGCGCAGCTCGAGAGCTGGGGCCCAGGGAGGATGCCCGGCCGGAGCGGCCAGCACAGAGAAGTCAACACCAGGTGCCATCTCCAAGGACGCCCAGTGAGCCACTCGGGGCCGGCCCTGTCCAGAGGGAGGGCAGGTCATCTGGGACGAAGACAGCGCTGGGGAGCACCACGCGGCCAGCACCTCCCCGCCTCAGTGGACGTGGCCTTCTCAGTGTGGCCTTGATGTGGGTGAGCCGGGGGCCAGCCCAGGGTGGCACAGCGTTGGCCTCACTGCCTGGCTCTCCTGGGGCCTCCAACCGCGGCTCTGAGTGGAGACCTCCAGAAGCCCAGGTGGCAGGGCTGCCGAGGGTCAGGGATGGCGGGAGGCCTGTCCGCAGCTGCTGGGCAGGTGCACAGACCCTGAGTGGCCAACACCCCCCGGCCCTGGACGCAATGGGCACCGGGGGTGGATAAGGCAGCCAGGGGACCAGACGGGGAGAGAGACGCCCCGTCTAGACCAGGAAGCAACGTCTGGGGGGCCCTCGACCCGATATATCAGAAAGGAGAGCGGGGGAAGCACAAGCTCTCAGAGGGCAAACCGGGGAGCTTCCCCAAACGGGAGGCTTAGAGTGAGGATGGGCCTGGACCCCAGGAGCGAGACCACCAGGAACGCAGGCCCCAGGAGTGGGGTGGGCAGCGGTGGGGGGTCAGGGGGCTGCCTCGTGGCCCTGGCTGGAGCTGACCTCCCAACCGGGCCTGCAGGGGTCCTGACCTGCAGCTCGTCCCTTCCTCACACATCTGCTCACAGGGACGCGGCTTCGGAGCCCCCCAGAGAAGCCCCAGACCGTGAGCGGCCTGGCCCGTGCGGCCACCTTGGAGCCCCGGGCCGCCCCTCCCAGCCTAAGCCACTGTCTGCGCAGACCCCTGGCGGAGTCCCGGCGATGCTCAGCAAGGGCGGGGGGCGGAGGACGTGCCAGGCGCTGGCCCCCACCCCGGGGTCACTGTTTTCAGCTGGAAAGAGGCCGGCAGGCCCCCCGAGGGTGGGCAGGCCGGGCCAGGCCACCGAAGCCGGCTGGCAGCAGGTCCCGTGAGCTGCAGGCACCAGGCTGCGTCCAGCCCTCGCCTCACACCCTGGACCAGGAGGAGCACCCGACAGAGGCCGGCCTCCCATGGAAGCAGGAAGGCCGAGGCGGGGCTGGTGTGGCCGGCGGGGAGCCAGCACCCGATCCCGCTAATTAATTGCCTCAAATGGCTCCAAGGAGCAGCCCGGGCCCCAGACAGCGGCGTCTCCTCTCAAGAATGGCTTTGTCTACGTTTTTTTCAGTGTTTGGAAACCGAAGGCTGAACTCACCTAATCTTTCGATCTCCCCCTCCTCACAGGTGGCTCATTAGCTGAGATTGATAACAGGTGGTCTGGGGGGGCTGGGCAGAGGGGACGGGCAGCCCTCCCACCTCCCATCTCCCCACTGTTAGCAGCAGAGCCTTCCCCAGGTCAACGGAGGGCTGCCCACAGCTGATCCTTCTGCCCAGACACCCTTCACCTGCTGCGCCCATGGCCCACCGCTCGTCCTGGGGTCTCTGCTCACATGGCGGGGGGGTCTTCCCTGATTCCACCAGACCAGTTCGGGTGCCCTCAGCACTCCCTCCCAAGCCCCAGAGACACCAAAGACCCCACAGGTTAAAACCCAGTCTGGCCCAAATTCAAATTCTGACTCCTCTGCTTCCAAGATTTGGGGAAAGTTCCTCACTGAACCTGTGCCCCACTTTCCCCTCCTGTAAAGATGAGGCTCTGCGTCCCATGGGGTTGTTGCGAGGATTAAAACATAAGGCGTCTAACAGAGTCAGGATCCAAGCAGCACAGCCATGTGCATTTTCCTCCAAGTCTGCACTTCAGTCTGCGGTTGTGTGTTCACCTGTGTGGTTAGTGCCTGAATTTCCCCCTTAATAGTTCACTCCATGAGGGTAAAGATTCGACGTGCCTAGCACAGGGACAGGGCCTTCGTAGGTGCTCAGGATGTGTTTGCTGGATGGATGATGGATGGTGGATGGATGGATGGATGGTGGATGAGTGGGTGGATGGGTAGATGGGTGGATGATGGGTGGGTGGATGACGGGTGGATGGATGGTAGATGGATGGATGGATGGTGGATGGATGAATGGATGGATGGGTGGATGGACGGATGGATGTATGGGTGGATGGATGGATGGATGGATGGGTGGATGGGTGGATGAATGGGTGGATGATGGGTGGATGATTGGTGGATGGGATAGATGGGTGGATAATGGGTGGATAGATGGATGGATGGATGGGTGGGTGGATGGGTGGATGGGTGGGTGGGTGGATGATGGGCGGATGGATAGATGGGTGGATGGATAGTTGGGTAGGTGGATGGATGAATGGATGGATGGATGGGTAGGTGGATGGGTGGATGGATGCATGTGTGGATGTATGGATGGATGGATGGGTGGATGGGTGGATGGGTGGATGGGTGGGTGGGTAGGTGGATGATGGGTGGATGGATAGATGGGTGGAAGGATGGATAGATGGATGGGTGGACAGGTGTGTGGGTGGATGATGGGTGGATGGATAGATGGGTGGATGATGGGTGGATGGATGGATGGATGGGTGGATGGGTGGATGTGTGGATGGATGGATGTATGGATGGGTGGATGGGTGGGTGGGTGGATGATGGGTGGATGGATAGATGGGTGGAAGGATGGATAGATGGGTGGATGGATGGATGGTTAGGTGGATGGATGGATGGATGGGTGGATGGGTGGATGTGTGGATGGATGGATGTATGGATGGGTGGATGGGTGGGTGGGTGGATGGGTGGATGTGATGGATGGGGGATGGATGTATGGATGGGTGGATGGGTGGGTGGGTGGATGATGGGTGGATGGATAGATGGGTGGAAGGATGGATAGATGGGTGGATGGGTGGATAGGTGGGTGGGTGGATGATGGCTGGATGGATAGATGGGTGGATGATGGGTGGATGGATGGCTGGATGGGTGGATGGATGGGTAGGTGGATGATGGGTGGATAGATGGGCGGATGGGTAGGTGGGTGGATGGATGGGGCCGTGGATGGGTGCAAGAATGGATGGGTGGCTGGAAGGATGAATGGGTGGATGATGGGTTGACGGATGGATGCATGAGTGAATGGATGGATGGATGGGTAGGTGGATGATGGGTGGATGGATGGATGGATGGGTGGATGGGTGGATGTGTGGATGGATGGTGAATGGATGGATGATGGATGGGTGGATGGGTGGATGATGGGTGGATGGATGGATTAGTGGATGTGTGAATGGATGGTGAATGGATGGATGGATGGATGGGTGGGTGGATGATGGGTGGGTGGATGGATGACTCAATGGAAGTGAGACTCATGGGACTTGAGGGGCAGCCCCACTCTGATTTCCAACAGAGGTTCCTGCGAGGGGCACCCAGCCCCTGCATGATGAGAACACTCTCCCCACTGGAACTGATCAGTTGTCCTCACTGTGGAACTCGGGCTGCCCTGGGAGCACAGCTACGGAGCAGGGTTTCCAGCCTTGGATTCCTAAGGACCAGAGAGCATCCTGTGTTCCCAGGACCACCAGGGGAGCTCTTCCAACGGCCGATTTCTCAAGTGAGGAAGATGAGGCACAGACGTGACTTCGGCATGCAGCTGGGAGAGGCAGACGCTGGAGATGGGAGAGGCAGTTCAGAGCCCAATTGATACGGACTGATACGTATGGACTGATGGGGATGGACTGATATATATGGACTGATATGGATGGACTGATGGGGATGGACTGATGGACTGATGGGGATGGACTGATGGGGATGGACTGATGGACTGATGGGGATGGACTGAAGGACTGATGGGGATGGACTGATGGACTGATGGGGATGGACTGATGGGGATGGACTGATGGACTGATGGGGATGGACTGATGGGGATGGACTGATGGGGATGGACTGATGGACTGATGGGGATGGACTGATGGGGATGGACTGATGGACTGATGGGGATGGACTGATACGGATGGACTGATGGGGATGGACTGATGGGGATGGACTGATGGACTGATGGGGATGGACTGATGGACTGATGGGGATGGACTGATGGACTGATGGAGATGGACTGATGGGGATGGACTGATGGACTGATGGGGATGGACTGATGGACTGATGGGGATGGACTGATGGGGATGGACTGATGGGGATGGACTGATGGACTGATGGGGATGGACTGATGGACTGATGGGGATGGACTGATGGACTGATGGGGATGGACTGATGGGGATGGACTGATGGACTGATGGGGATGGACTGATGGACTGATGGGGATGGACTGATGGGGATGGACTGATGGACTGATGGGGATGGACTGATGGGGATGGACTGATGGGGATGGACTGATGGGGATGGACTGATGGACTGATGGGGATGGACTGATGGACTGATGGGGATGGACTGATGGGGATGGACTGATGGACTGATGGGGATGGACTGATGGGGATGGACTGATGGACTGATGGGAATGGACTGATACGGACGGACTGATACGGATGGACTGATGGGGATGGACTGATGGACTGATGGGGATGGACTGAAGGACTGATGGGGATGGACTGATGGACTGATGGGGATGGACTGATGGGGATGGACTGATGGGGATGGACTGATGGGGATGGACTGATGGACTGATGGGGATGGACTGATGGACTGATGGGGATGGACTGATGGGGATGGACTGATGGACTGATGGGGATGGACTGAAGGACTGATGGGGATGGACTGATGGACTGATGGGGATGGACTGATGGGGATGGACTGATGGGGATGGACTGATGGACTGATGGGGATGGACTGATACGGATGGACTGATGGGGATGGACTGATGGGGATGGACTGATGGACTGATGGGGATGGACTGATGGGGATGGACTGATGGGAATGGACTGATACGGACGGACTGATACGGATGGACTGATGGGGATGGACTGATGGACTGATACGGACGGACTGATACGGATGGACTGATGGGGATGGACTGATGGGGATGGACCGATTGGGATGGACGACTGCTCAGGGCCGCTGGTGCCGCCCGGGGTGCTGTTTGCTCAGGGTGGAAGGGCAGGTGCCAGCTGCCCATGGAATCCAGCAGAGATCAACGCCCGGATCTTCTCTCAACCTCAGCCTCAGGGGGTCTGTCTCCCCTTCCCTCCCCCACCCCCTCCCCAGACTGCCCAAGGCCGGGTCACGCGGGAGTCGCTCTCTGCTGTTTTGTGAAAAATCCATTTATTGTCTTCGCTGCTTGGGAAGTTATCAGCTCGAGCTGCCGCTTCCTAAGGCGTTGCCATGGAGATGATTTTTCTGTCATAAATAAAAGTATTCTGGGGTCAGGAGACCTCAAGCATAACTAGGACAGATTTTGAGGGGAAAATGCCAGAATTTTTGAAACACACGAGATGATGATTGGGGCTGCTTTTTCCCCAAGGCTGTTTTGCAGGCTGTTAGGGATCTGGCACCGGAGTTCTGCTGCCTCTGAAAGTGGGTCTGTCTCCCCATCGCCCTCCTCCCCCGCTCAGCACTGGAACCCCCGGCCACCGGGCACTGAAATCCAGGTTCCGATGTCGGGGTGCGTCTGGGGGGCCCCGAAGAGGGGCTGTTCTTCAGGGGTCCCCAGGCCACAGAACGGTGCTCGGTGTCCACAGACATGTGGCTCTCCCTCTCTGGCCCTAGATCCCAGCCGGCTCGCACTAGGATTCTTGCACATTCCTCAGGCCGCCCCCAAGGGGCCCAGAGTCGGCTCAGGTGTCTCCCGCGGAGCTCGGCGAGGGAGAGGGCGCCTTCGGAAGCGCCAGACCCCGTCCCCCTGCACGCTCACTTCCCACCAGCCCCGTGGCGGTTAGCTGCCGGGATTTCCTGTGTCAGGGTCGCGGCAGGTCAGCGGTTAAGGACGGGGGAGGCGGGAGCAGAGAGAAGGTATGCAGGCCTGAGGGGCCTCTGACGCCACCCAGGCCGCCAGCACCGCCGGCCCGCAGCCAAGGGCTGTTTGCCAAGCCCCCCCCAACCCCAACACACACACACACACCGGTATTAGGTAAACAGAGTCCTCTGCCCCTCCGGGCCCCAGCGCCAGAGCAGCTCCAGGGCCCCCCACGATCCCGGAGCTGGGACTGCTGCCCCTTAGGCTCCGTCTGGGAGGAGCAGCTCTGGGTCCCTGGGGTCTCCCCACGGTAGCTGCAATCCCAAGGAGGGTGGCTGCAGCCCCAGGCACTGAGGGCTCCAAGGAAATCAAGATGGAGGGAGGGAAAGGGGAGGGGGCGAGAGGGAGAAAGAGAGGGAGGGAGGAGAAGGAAGGAGATGGGGGGCCTGCTCTGGTGGGTGACGCCTCTGCGGCCCGGCCCCTCGGCTGTGGTCCCTGTCCTGCTTCCCCATCTGGAAGGGTCTTCGCAGAGAGAATGCCCACTAAGAAGGACCTTAAGGTGTCCAACGGGAGGCCCTGAAGAAAGCCCGCCTTCACCTGCCAATATTCTGCAAACCGCGGCCCCTGATAATCGCGGGACAGTCCCCTCAGGACGCGGGGGCTGAGGCCCAGAGTGGGAGGCCTGTCCTGGGTCACACAGCAGGGCCTGCGACCTGCTCTGTCCAGCCTCCCCAGACCCGCTTTCACCCATCTCTTGGTCTCCTGATGAATCGTGACACTTTACGTATCCAAACCCCTCGCCGAGGGCAAAACCGACAGAGAAGGTGGGCTGTGAATCGCGAGGCCGTGTGCAGGCTGCTGGGGGGCACACCACCACCGTGGAGGTGGGCCCAGGCGGCTCCCCGGCCCCCGAGGCCGAGCAGGGCCATCCAGGAGGCAACGACCCCCTCAGTGCCATGCTCGCGGCATCTCACTTCCTTTCTCTGCAGGAGGGCTGGCCCCAGGCCCCCTGGGCAATCCACGCGGCCACCCCAAGAGGCGCCATGACAGCGCAGCACTGCCTGGGGGGGGGGGGTGACAGGATGTGACAAGGGCCTTTAAATGTGAGAAAGACTGTGTGTCCAGGAACTCGGCCGGACCCTGCCGGGAGCAGGGGACAACAGGGTCATCTACACCCCATCAGGTGGTGATCTCAGCCAAGTGGACTCCTGGAAGCCAGCAGAAATCACGGGTTTGAAGAATATTTAATAACCCGGGAAGGTGATGTTCTCTTGAGTGAGAAAAAAACACAGATAGAAGTACACACAATGACAACACGTTGAGGTGAATGAAAATGAAACACGCCCAAACTTAGGGGGTGCAGCCAAAGCAGTGCTCAGAGGGAAACTCATTGCTGCAAACTCCCGTGTCATAAAAAAGGAAGGATCTCAAATCAATAACTTGACTTTGGGTCTTAAGAAGCTGGAACAAGAAGGGCAAACTGGACCCAAAATAAGCTGAGGAAAGAAATCATAAAGATTAGAGGGGGATGAATAAAGCAGAGACTAGAAAACGATAGAAAGTCTTAAGAAAGCCAAAAGTTGCTTCTTTGAAAAGATCAACAAAACTGATGAACCTTTAGCTACACGGATGGAGAGAAAAAGAGGGAAGACTCAATCTTTGATTACTAAGACTTTACTGAGATAATTACCAAGATTAGCACTAACCTTACAGAAATAAAAAGGACTATAACAAAAGACTTGTGACAACTGTATGCCAAGAAATTAGAGAGGCCGGCCCGGTGGTGCAGTGGTTAAGTTCGCAAGTTCTGCTTCGGTGGCCCAGGGTTCACCGGTTCAGATCCCGGGTGTGGACATGGCACCACTTGGCAAGCCATGCTGTGGTAGACGTCCCACATATAAAGTAGAGGAAGATGGGCACGGATGTCAGCTCAGGGCCAGTCTTCCTCAGCAAAAAAGAGGAGAATTGGCAGCAGCTAGCTCAGGGCTAATCTTCCTCAAAAAAAAATAAAATAAAAAGCAGTCAACAAACTAGAGACACAGGGACTTCTCACCCTGGTAAAGGACACAGACGTAGGGCCCACAGCCAGCGCCGTATTTAATGACGAAAGATGTAAAACTCTTGCCCAGGATCAGAAGCAAGACGGCAGTGTCTGCTCTCCCGCTTCTGGTCAACGTCGAGCTGGAGGTTCGAGCCGGGGCAATTAGGCAAGAAAAAGAAATAAAACTACAGATCGAGAAGGAAAAAGTAAACTCCTACTTGAAGCTGACAGGACTTGTGTGTAGAAAAAGCCAAGGAATCCACACACATATGCAAATCCCAGAGCTAAGAAACAGCCGACGAGGTCGCAGGACACAAGATCAAAGCACAAAGCCGACCGTACGTTGATCAATACGCGGCAGCGACAAACGATCCCAAAACTATATCAAGAAAACGATTCCATTTACAATCGGGTCAAAAAGAAAAAACTGCTGGGGAGTGGATTTCACAAAAGCACCTGAAGTTAAGACTCGCACATTGAGAGTCACGGAAACGTCACTGAAAGAAATCGAAGACCTTTGATAAAGGCTAAGACGACCCGGGTTCGTGAACCGGTGACGCGGCGTCCAGGTGGGAAACCCGCCACACGGGTCTGCAGATCCCGCACAATCTCGGTGAAAAATCCCAGCTGGCTTTTGGGCAGAAATTGACCAGCTGATCCTAAAATTCAGTTGGAGAGACAACAGACCCAAAATAGACAAAATTATGTTGACAAAGCATCAGGGGACTGGCAGCTCCTGATTTCAAACCCACGACAAACGCTGGGGGTGGAGCCGCGAGGCGACCACACAGGACAGACAGACAGACTGACGGAACGGAAAGGAGGGTCTAGAAAGAAACCCTCACGTCCACAGCCAACTGATTTCGACAAGGGCGTCAAGACCATTCGGTGGGAGGAAAATAGTCATTCAACAAACGGACGACCGGACACCCACGTGGGAGGGAATGAGGGTCGGCCCTTCCCTGCTCCGTACACAGAAATCAGCTCAAAGTGGACCGAAGACTAAATGAGCTAAAACCACAAACTCTCAGATGAAAACGAGCTCCTGAATCGCCATCTCTGAGCCACGTAAGATCACGGGGCACAGAACCGGGACAACTCCGGTCCACGGTGGTCTAACCCAGCCGTTCAGCCACCTCACGGTGAGGAAACTGAGGCCCGGACACGGAGAGGCCCCCTGTGTGAGGCCGCTGACCGCCAGCACACCCGCCCACTCCGACCCCAGCAGCCTCAGGAGCCCCCTCGGAGGGCACGCTCTTGGAGACAAGAATGAATGAGTGGAATGAATGAATGAACTTCTTGAGACCCAGCCGCCGCGGCCCCACAGCCCGCCGCGGTCTGGAATGCATGGCCCCGGGGGAAGTCTGGGTGGGTGACCGGCCCCCCGTTCCACGGAGGGGACAGTGGGAGCTGGCACTGCCAGGCCGTGCAGGGGGCCGGGGCGGGGCGCCTGGGCCGGCAGAGGGGGAAACGCAGCCCAGGGGTCAGGCAGAGTTCACGGCGCCCGCGGCTTCTGCTCTGCCACTCGGGCCAACGAGGCGCGGGGCTTCCCGCTCCAGGGGCCTCAGCTGCTCGGGAGCGCAGGTCCGGGCAAGTCGCAGCTGCCTCCTTCTCCAGAAACGCGGCTGCGGGGAGAGGCCGGAGCCCCCCCTGGGGACAGAGGAGACCGGGGACCCCGCAGGCGGTGCTGGGGGTGCAGCCCCATCTCCCTGGGGGCCTGCGGGGCTGAGCGGGGACCAGGACGGACTGGGGGCAGCTGGACAGAAAGGCCAGGGTCCCCCACACCTGCCCCGGCCAGCCCACGCCCAGGGCACCCAGACAAGGTGCCCGTTGTCCCCCCGGACCCCAGAGCCACCATGGGGTGAGGCCCACCAGGCCCAAGAGATCGGAGCTCATCTCAGAAAGAGCCAGAGTGAGGGGCTGAGCCCGGCCCCCAGGCCAGGCCCTCCGGCTGGCCCCACACCCTGCAAAGGGCACGGCCGGCCCACAGCCTAGAAGTGGTGGCCTGGTGATGGGCACAGAGCTGAGCTGTCAGGAAGGGGCTGGGGTCCCACCTGAGGCTGGCCACACCCATCCTTGTTGCCTGAGGGTGAGCACGGTGTGAGGGCCCAGGGTCCCCCGGGGAAGGGGGACGGGGGCTCAGGGCCGTGCTCCATGGCCGAGGGCTTGGGCCCGGCCCGCTGGGGAGGGTTGCAGCCCGCAGCGTTCTGTGTGGGGCGGCTCCCTCACCAGCCCAGAGCCTGCAAAGGATCCCCGAGGGGAGAGAAAAGTTTCTGTCTGTCTGTCTGTCCTGCACAGCAGAAGCACAAAGGGCCTCCTGGCTGTGCATTTGCGGGAGGGGCCCCGGGGCCACGGGGCTGCCGGGCCGGGTGGCTGGTGCATGGACCGCTGCCCACGGACGGGCAGGCCGGGGCCAGATAGCGAATGCTCCACATTTTTTGGCGGCTGGAGGGCCCGGTTGGACACAGGCGCCGCTGTGTTCTGCAGAAACCCCAGGCTTTGTGTCCCGGTGCCCGCAGGGCGTGGGGTGGGTTCCAGCACCGAGGGGGACAGGCCGGTTCCCCCACCGTCCCCGCCCCAAGGCCAGGCCGGACTCTGACCCCACCCAGGGGTGAATCCAGGGCTCCTCCCTCAGCGCAGCCACGGTGACCTGAGCTCGAGGACCCTGGGCACCCGCTGGGCCGCCAGCCTCCCTTCAGGGGCCCAGAAAAGGCTCGGACCCCAGCCCTGCCCCCCAGGCCCCAGCCGGTGCAGACAGACAGGGACCTGGGAGACGCTTCCAGCTGGAGGAGGCGAGAGCGAGGGGGCGCAGCCTGCGGCGAGGGGCCGGCCGAGAAGCCCCCAGGCCTCCATCTGCATCCACATGGTTCTGCCCGGTGAGGGCCATGGGCACGGGGACACAGACCGACAGCGCGGGTGGGCGCCCTCCGCCCTCCCCGTCTCCGGAGCTGCACACGCAGGTAGACCTGGGTCACTCAGACGTCCTGGGTCCAGCTCAGCCTGAGGAGCGGGAGGGGCCTCCCGCGTCCAGGGGGACCCACGACGCCTCCGAGGGTCTGCTCTGGGCCGGGCCCCTTCGTGCCAGAGGCCAGCACCACCGTCCAGCAAAGGGCTCTGCCAGTGAGAAGCGACTCGAGGTCACACGTCAAGGTCATCCAAGGTCACACGGTGAAGCACCTGAGGTCACACTGCCGGGTGGTCCAGGGCGGGAAGAATCCAGCAGACACATTCTCGCTCCCCACCCTCGGCTGCCCCAACAAGCTGCCCTGAGGGTCCCCAGACAGACATCTTGTGAACGTCCCCCATCCCCGGCTTGGGTGAGCTCGGTCCCTCACTGTGCTTTCCAGGCCCTGGGCCCCAGCGGACATGGCCACTTGTTGAGCCCCGGCCCAGAAACGCTGGCCCTGTCACCTGGGCCACCCCCCTGTCTGGGCCCAAGACCTGGCTGGGATTCGGAGGGAGGGGCCGGGGTGGCAGGGAGGCGCTGTGGGGACGGGACACGTCCCAGGGCGGTGTAGACGGCCCAGTGCCCATGGCCCCTCTGGCCGCCATGTCAGCAGCTCTGGGTCCCCCGCGTCCCTCCAGCCTCCCACCGGCCCCGGCAGGCGCCCCCCGAGGCCTCAGGAGGGAGCTCACCCGTTCACATGGGCCCGACCCAGTAGACACGTGTCCCCCTCCGCCCGGGCACAGCCCTGGGAGGCGTGGATGGATCCCGGGGTGGGGTCTCCCCACTTCACTGCTTCATCCCAGCCCCTCTGCCCGCCCAGCCTCCACCCCGGAAACGGGTAACGGAGCCGGGCCTGGTGGACGAGACGCCTGAAGCCCTCGGGGGGCGGCTGGGGCAGGGGGCTCGCCCAGAGGGAACGTGGGACACGACGGGCACAGGGCACAGGCCGGGGACACGCCACCCGGAACTGAGGCCGGGGGTCCCACGGCCGCCACTCGCCCACCACACACTCACGTCACAGGGAAGCCACGCGCCAGAGCCCGGCCCGGCCGGCCTGACCCCTGTCCCACCCAAACTGTTAATTTAAATAAACATTCTTTTGAAAAGTTAAACTTTTAAGTCGCTGCCAAAAACGAACGTTCACAGCTTCGGGGCCAGCTGAATTCGTAGCACGCGGCTGGGTTAACACAGACCCTCCCGGCCGCGTGGTTTGTGCCTCTGTAACGGGCGCCACGGGCACAGGCGGGAGGGACCGACTGACGGTGACCATGTGTTGTCACCACCTGTCACCTCCCGCCCCTCAGTTCTGTGACGCGGTGACGGCAGTAGTGTTCTCGGTGACTCAGTTCCACGCGGCTCTGAGCACAGCCTGGTTCGCAGTCCGTGCCCAGCAGACACCAGCCATGTCACAGGTCAGAGGTCAGGGCCTGGAGTCCCCCTCCAAGGGACGGGGTGCGCAGGGGGCACGTGCAGCCCTGTGCTCCTGCGATGGGAGCAGCTCGCTCTCCCTCGGGGTCCGCGTGGCGGCCGCTTTCCATCTGCCGATGCTGCTCCGAGGCCCAGACGGAGACCCAGCAAGGGACGTGGTGGGCCAGCCCTGACCAGTCGCCGACTTCTTGGCGTACCCAGGGTTCCTCGAAGGAGAGGCCCCGGACACGCTGGGCAGAGCCATAGAAAAGCCCTCGGGCCACGTGGGCTCAGAACTATCGGCCCCAGACCACAGCCTCGGCCGGGCACGGACGCCATCCCAGGCGGGGCAGGTACCGCTGCGTTCACACCCACCCAAGCCGGGGGCTCCACTGGGGGGTCAGGAGAGAACGGGGGACGTAGTCGCTCGCGGTCACCCCAGGGGCAACCCCACGGGCAACAAGGGGTCTCGCTGGTCACTCGAGCCTCTGGCTTTGAGGACGGGACGGCAGGCCTGGGGGACACAGGCTGCCCGGGTCACTGGCTCACCCGCGAGGACAGTGCGGTCGACCCACTTGTGAGATAATCCGTCCTCGACCGCCAGGCTCGGCGGGTGGCCGGCCTCCATCTCCAGGAGGCCACGTGCACTGGCCGGATGGCGCCTTCGGGCCATTCCCGGAAGGTTCCGGAATGCCGAGGGCAGGCCACGTTCTGTGAGCCCTCGTAGCGGGCTGGCCCAGAAAGCCGTGACCTCCTAGGAGAGCCGGGGTGCAGACGTGGTCACGCGGCTAGAAAAACGTGGCCGCTAAACACTTCCCACTTGTACAGGTTTTGCCGGTGGGTTTTTTTTTCCTTTTTGGCTCAAAAATACACACTGCAGGCTCCCCAGTGGATGAAACCGACAATATTCGATAAAACCCAAACTTCGCCTTTATGAGATGGCACCGCGCACCCACACGGCATGCTGTGGCGCACACGCGGCGCGGGGCATCCTACCCAAGACAGCAAATGTGGGTTCCGGCCGAGCCCCGGCGGCCGCAGGGAGCGAGCTGGGCAGCCAGGCGGGAAAGCTGCTCGCACCGCGGGCTCCAGCCCCCGGGAGGCGACGCGGGGCCGGCGGGCGATTGGTTCACGCTCCGTTCTCTCCAAACGGTTTAAGCCCAAAAGGAAAAGCAATGGGGGTCGAGGAGGAAGGGAAGAGCCGGGAGCACGAGGACACGCCTCGGAGGAGGGTATACACCGCGTTTATTTAATACAGCTCGCTCGCTTGCGTCCCACTCGGGAGAGACCGTCCCACCGTCCTGACCGTCACAGCAGCCTGGTGTCACCGGCGTAAACGCCATCCAGGAGAGGATTAAAAAAAAAAAAAAAGAAAGAAAAAAAGAAAGCTAGGCAGAGAGTAAAAAGGAAAAGCTTAATAATCACTTTATGGTGTAAAAAAAAAAAACCCACTTAAGGCTCTGGGGAGGGTTTCGTGCAGACGTAACACCACCGCGAGGAGACGCGGATCCGAGACACTCCCGGCGCCCACGGGCCCGTCGGCGTCCGTCCGGGGTCGTCCCGAAAGCGGGCCCCGTGTCCTCGGCTTGAGCACCTGTGGCCGCCCTGGACAGACGTCCAGTCCCCGGGGCGTCCCCCACTCCGGCGACCGTTCAGACGTTCTGGGAGTCAGTCCGCGTGCGCTCGCTCGCTCGCTCACTCTCTCGCTCTTTGTTTGGACGAGGGAGCTTCCCCACGTCCCGTCACCGAGGGCGACGATCTCGCCTTGACGTCACAGGAAACACGCGTGGGCCGTCTCTTTGTTCTCCAGGGTGCGCACGGGGACGGGTTTCACGGAGGAGAACAAAGACCGCACGCCGGCCACAAGCACCGTACAGAGTTCAGGAATGTAACACGCCACGTACATCCGTGTCCCGGGGAAGGGCTGCTGGCTCGTCCTCACCTCACATCTGCAGGAGACGGAGAGACACACTGAGCGAGAGGCGGGGCTCGAGCACGCGGCGCCGCGCGGACGGCAACCCGATCCGGCCCAGCGCGCGCGCACACACAGCGTGGCAGGTCTCAGATTTGAAGTTTCCATGAATTTTCTCAAAATCAAACACGTCTCGTTACCTTTTCTGTAACACCCTGCCCAGAATTGGGACCAGGCTCCCGGACTAACCCCGTTCTCCCATTGTATAGATGGGGGAAACTGAGGCCCAGAAAGGTTCTTTTGCCTTTCTCCACACCTTCCTCTTTCTCCCAGCCTAGAGCTTGATGTGATTTCTGGAGCTCTGGCAGCCTTCTTGGGCCATGAGGCAACCCTGAGAATGGATGCCCTCCAGACACTTTGAGCGGGTGGGTCTACACTGAGCTCTGGGCCAGAAGCATCGTCCCCATCCCACGTCTACCACTCGGTCCAAAACTCGTCCCACCAGCATGCCCGGAGCCCAAGCCCAGCAGGGCCTGGGGGAACCAGGACACCTGCCTCTCCCTTTGGGGTCTCTGTCATTGGCTGGCCCATGGGGCCAGAGCCCAGTGGTCTGAGGCCTGGATGCACAGCCGGGCACAAAGCTGCCCCCCGCCACACCCTCGGGCTAGCAGAAGCCAGGCCACACCATCATTTCGGGGTGGCTCCTGGGACCTACTGCGTGGACCTTTCCCCCCCAGAGGATGCTCGAGTGGACCTGCCCCTGGCCTGGCAGCTCTGCAGCCACGCACTGGACCCGACTCGTCCCTAAGAATTCTCACGGCTGTTTGTTTCAGACACACAGGCTCCCGCGGGCCCAGAGCCACGACCAGGCCCGCCAGAGCTAGACGGGCCAACACCAAGGGCCGGGAAGCCTTGAAACTGCCCCTCCAGGAGGAGACTGGCTGCCCAAATCCCGTTTTCCTCTGGGAAGCATGGTGCTTCTCTAAAAGACTTCCTTTCCCAGGCCCCTGGCAGCTGAGGGACGGCCACGGGCTCGAAGCAAGAGCCACCAGGTGGGGTTTCTCTAAGAGGGTTCTTTCACCCTTCTTCCCATCTGTTTCTTCCAGTGTGGAGTGTAGATGTGATTTCAGGAGCTTTAGCAGCCACATAGGGCCATGAGGCAACTCTGAGGATGGCCACCACTGGTCCTAGACGGAGGAGTGCCCCTGATGGCACCTTGAGACAGCCGTGCCTGCTCTGGTCTGCGGCTTTATGTGAACAGTGAACGTCTACCTTAGCTCAAGCCTTATTTCCAGGGTGTTCCTAGACCCCTGTGAGCCTCAGTTTCCTCATCTGTCCGATGGGCAGGGAACCCAGCTGGAAAATGGCAGAGCCACCCGCCTCCGCTCAGAAAATCCCAATCACTGCGTTCCCGTGAGGCCTCCGCCTCCCGATCATGGATAGAGCCCG
Organism: Equus przewalskii; assembly: GCF_037783145.1. Classification (NCBI taxonomy): domain Eukaryota; kingdom Metazoa; phylum Chordata; class Mammalia; order Perissodactyla; family Equidae; genus Equus; species Equus przewalskii. The sequence continues at coordinate 306,041 of NC_091842.1, forward strand.
AAGCCAGGGCGGGCGCTGGGGCAGCCGCGAGCCGGGGTCAGGCTCCCTGTGGCGGGAAGGGCGTCGGGATGGAGCAAGGAGCCCGCAGCCCAGCCCCACACCAAAGCCGCAGCGCGATCAAGGCCAATCAGGGCCGGGTCCGGCCGGGGGGGTGATTGTCCGTGCAATCGGTCAGCGCGCCTCCACCCGCGGGGCTGCGGCCCCCGCGGAGCGCCTACCTGGTCGGCCGCCTTAGGTGGGTTTTAACCTCTTTCTTTTCCGCTTTTTACCTGACTCCCTGCGCCTTCCTGTTAACAGAGGCAGGACGGCGACACCGCGCGGTCAGCACCGAGCCGCCGTCCTCCCGCGAGAGCCTCCATCGGCCCGGCTGAGCGCCGGCCCTGACTCGCTGGCAGGTCCCGGGCAGCGGGCAGCCCGCCGACCCGGTCGCAGCCTCAGACCCCACGGCCCCCGCCCGGCTCCCGGCCGCGCCCGCTTACCCGACTCCTCCTCGCGGGGGCCGGCGGCCGTGCACGCGCACTCCAGGTGCTCCTCCAGCCGCACCTGCACCTCCTTCAACTTGGGCTTCTTCCTGACGTACTCCACCTTGGCCACCTGCCGAGACCAGGCCGTGAGCCCCGTGGCCGCCACGGGCGCCACGCGGGCCACCGCCGACCCCCGACCTCCCCACCACGGGAGACGCAGTGCCTGTGCCCGGTCCCTTTCCATTGAAAGTAAACCGCTAAGGCTGTGGCCCGTGGGAGGAGGTCTGAGCCCCAAGGTGGGCGGGGAGGGACGGTGATGCTGCCACGTTTGGGGGACAGCCAGGGCCGCGGGGCGTTTCCAACGTGAAATGATGCTACAGGAGAGACAAGGCCGCGGCCAAGACTCCGGGCTGCTGCCCGAGGCCCATGAGGAGGCTGCTGGGTCTGGACGGGGTCCCCGGTCTGTTATGGCCTCCAGATGAGGACCCCACGGGCTCCGGGCCACGCCGGCCCCACCAAAAACCTCTTCCCCAAAGCAGCCGGGCCGGGCGCACGGCCTCCTTGTGACCCCCAGGCCACAGCCCTCCTGGAACCGAGGAAGCCGCCTCAGAGACGAGGGCGGGGGCCCCGGGCCGTCCCAGGAGGGGCTGGGGGCCCAGAGCCGAGCGGTGGGTCCTTGCCAGTCGCGTGAAGGCACCGCCGCCCGTCCACGGGCCTCACCAGCCCGACCCCTCTGGGCACAGAACCCCAGCACAGGGACCCACGTCCACACCTGCTCCCGGGGAGGAGACGGCCCAGCCCCGAGGGCCCGAGGCACCGTCCAGACAGCCGAGAAACCAAACCCCCACAGACGCCAGGTCGGGGCCCCAGAGGCGGCTTGTTCTGTACCAGGAGCACAGCTCTACCCTTCCACATGCGCACACGGATGCACACGCCTGGCATCCGTGAACACGTAACACACGACCCAGGGAGCCCTGTCGAGCCTCGTGTGCCAGGCCGCAGACCCACGCGCCATCCCCCAGCTCCATCCATTTGCACAGACGCAGTTCTCCAGTGGCCCCAGGGGGGCCCCAACCCGAACGCCTGCAGCCCAGGCTCTGGGCCCCGTGGGGAGCTCGTCCCAGGCCTCGCGGAGCCGGGCGCACAGCTGACACTCCGTCTATGCCAATGTTCGCCCCGGGGACATCCACTCCGCCCCTTCCTGATCACCCAGGGAAACTGAGGCAGAAGGGGAGCAGAGCCCGCCCAGGTCACACTGCAAGCACATAGCGGCACCGAGGCAACTGGGAGGGCCTGGAGCCCAGAAGCCGGAGGAGCCCCGGGCAGCAGGGTCAGCCCTGCACCCTGGCAACGGGCGGCCCAGCCCGCGGGTGAGCCGGCCCTGAGGCTTGTCCCGACCTGGCCACGGCTGCTCAGCCACATTAATGGTTAACCCGTAGTGCAAAGGGTGCTAGGCGAGCAGCGGCCGTGGGAGAGGCGTGCGGCCCGGGTGTGAACGCAGCGGGGCGGGCCTGGCAGGTTTCCTGGTCAAGAATCGGGAGAGAAAGAGAGGCCCCAGGCAGGAGCGGCCGCAGGTGGGGGTCTGTTCCCTGGGGGGATCCAGGGTTGCACTCACCTGTCCACCTGCCACGGGACCATGAGCCCCGGTCGGGGGGAGGCGTCTCCAGACCATGTGGATAGACAGACGCCCTGTCCTGTCTACAAAATGGGAGCCAGATCACACCCACCCAGGGGTCGCCGAGAGGAATCCACGAGGCCACGTCTATGGAAGCTTCTGGAAGGGGGGCCCAGGTGGCCTCGGGAGGGAGGGAGGCAGGCCTGGAGTCAGCACTTCCCTTCTGAACCCCCAGCTCCCAAGTCGAGAGAGGCCAGTGAGCAGGCCCCAAGGGCCACTGGGGGTCGTGGACGGACCCTCCCTCCCTCGAGGTCACAGGGTGGGCCGCACCTCAGCAGGCGTCCCAGAGAGCAGATGGCGCCCGGCCCTCGGGAGGTGGACAAGCCTCACCCAGCTTCCTCGGGGGACAGACACGGGGACCTGGGCTCAGCCGAGCCCCCCGATTCCCGGGCAGAGGGGAGCAGGCTGTTTGCCCAGACAGACGGCCGGCGGGGTGGCGGACAAATCAGAAACGCCGTCCCCCGCCCGCGGCCCCCATTGCAAAGTGCGAGGAGCACCGGCCGCTCGGGTCTGGGACCCACTTCTCTGCAGACGGCCCGTTTTTATCAAAGAAAAACAAACCGCGGGCGGTGAGCACACCTGCCGCGGGAATGCGAGGATTCCGACGCTCCGCCCCGCACGTCTGGCAGGAAACGGCCGCATTCCTCCCACAGGGACGCGCCGCGAACGTCAGACCCTGAAACGTGTGCTCAGTGCCAGCCGGGCCCACAGGACGAGACGCTCCCCACGAGGGACCCGGCCGGGTGCCTCGGCCCCCCAGATCCACCCAAGAAAGGACCTGGCGAGGCCGTCACGTCCTCTGGATGAGGAGCTGGGAACTGAGGCCCTGCTGCCCACCAGTCCTGGCTGGACACAGGCCTGTGCTGCAGGGGAACCCACCCCTCCCAGAGTCCAGGCAGGCATCACCTGTTGACAGATGGGGAAACTGAGGCAGCACAGACAAGGCCGCCTCTTTGCTGGAAGGAGGCCTGGACTCGGAAATAGCAGAAACCCTGGGCTCGTCCCTCGACCAGGAGGGGGTGGCTCCTGAGTCCGGGACGTGGGGGCCCCCGAGTCCATACCCCATGTCCCCTCCCCAGCCCCCCACAGCCGCATAGAATGAAGCGGACGCCTGGTGAAGGGGACGACCTCAGCCCTTCCCCTCACCCAGCTAGAGGTCAACGTGGCACGGAGAATGGTGACCCCAGGCTCCGGGACCTGATGCCAAAGGGCCATGCCCCTGGGGCCGTGTCCAGCTTCCAAGGCCCGAGGCGTGGGCCTCCCTGACCCACGGGGGCTTCCTCAGGCAGACATGGGGTGGCCCCGGCCCCACGTCGAGACACAGACCACCAGAGCCACTGCCCTCGCCCTGGGCCCTGAGCCCTGAGCAGGACCCCCGGCAGCTGACGGGCTCTCCTGCTCAATCAGGCTGCACAGCCCGGCCTGGCCCCAGGGGGACACACCCACACCCCCATCCGAAGCCTGCGGTCAAGCAAAGCAGAGCCTCCGCCGACCCCTGGACGTGGCCGCAGAGCTGGTTCCCGGTCTCTGGGCACCTGGGGGACCGACCAACTTGTTCGTTTACTGACCAGCTCTGATGCGGCCCCAGGACGGTGGGGACCGTGGGGCTGCCAGGCCGCCCCCCAGAGGCTCCCAGTCCAGCTGCCGCCTGAGGGCAAGTCCCAGAGGACAGAGGACAGCCCCCCACCCGGGGCCGCTGACCCCCGGCACCCACCCCACAGGCCCGGGGTCTGGGATTCCTCAGGCCAGGCGTGGGGGGCCGGGCGGCCTCCACAATGGGCCTCCTGTTCCCGTCACCTCTTGTCCCCTCTCAACCAGAACCCCACAGCCTGGGGCCGGATGTTTTCCTGCCAACCCTCCGCAGGAGGCAGGGCCGGGGTCCCAGGCGGGCACCCAGTGAGCAACCAGCTGCCTGGGCTCCAGCTGCAGGACCAGGCCCCCACCCCCTGGGCTGACCGCAGCCCCGTCTGGGCCGAGAAGGGCCCTGGGCTGGTGCCCAAGGCAGAGATGGACCACGGCTCCCAGGAGGGGCCGCCCACCCTCCCTCCCGCTGGCCGTGCTGGAGCCTCTGGATGCAGCCCACCTGCTTCGGGGGGGACCATGGCGGGGGGTCACTGCCCACCCAGGACTGGACACACCCCAGGCCTCATGCCACAGGGAGCAAGCGGGGTGGGGAACAGCGGGGGTCCCCAGGATGGAGCCTCACTCTGCTCCAGCATCCCCAAGCCGGAGACCCCATCTCAGACAGCACCCCACGCCCGTCGCATCTGGAGCACCCGCCACCCCCCCCACGCCCCAGAGAGAAAGACCGCAGGGTCCTGGGTGTTTGGGGCCCAGGACACACTACATACCAAGGGGGGACACCGAGACCCAAAGGGGCACAAGTTGTGGAGAGCCGGCGGGCAGGCAGGGCCGTTTGGGTGCCGAATGCACAGTTGGGCCTCAGTTTCCTTCTCTGACAAACCAGAGCAACAGCAGGAACACATGGTGTCTGGGCAGGGGGCCGAGAAGCCTCAGCCGGGAGCCAGCGCCCCAGGGGCCACCTGGGGCCGGGCAGGAAGCCGGCGGAATGCGCTCGCTCAGCACGCGGAGTGCGGCCTGGGACCAAGGCCCTGCGGGTGAGTCCAGGGCAGCTGTCCGGTCTCAAGTGCTTCCCGTGTGACCACAAGTGGCCCGGCCGGCCCCACAGCCCCACAGCGGGACGGCTTCCCTCCGGCTCCCCACTCCAGCCTGGCGGGCACAGGGATGCGGGACGATGCCGATGGTCAAGGAACAAACTCGAATGCGCCCCCAGAACCGACAGCCTCGTTCCAGGAGAATCGGACCCGCCGGCCATCAGAGGCCCAGCCGAGAAGGGGGCCCTGTGGCCCAAATCCATGCCCCCCCAGGGTCCAGCGGGACCAGAGCCCACCCAGAGGGCAGAGCCCCCAGAGGCCAGAAGATGCCCCGAAACAGGATGGCCAGCTGCCCCGGGGCCCTCGGGGTTCCACAGCCCCAGAGCGGGGTCACCGCCCTGCAGACCCATGTCACAGACAAGGCGGGACGGGAGCGGCCCCCAGCCCTGGGAGAAGCTTCCGGACCCCACTCGGGTCTCAGGGCAGAGTGAGCACGGCTCCACGAACTGAGGGGACAGCGCACGGCCTCACAGAACCTTCCGGAGAACGGCTCCACCAACAGGCACATCCCAAAGGACGGGGGCGCCCTCCCCGATTCACGCAAGAGAAAGTGAGTGTCGGCCGGCAGAGGGGACCCACGCCCCAGCTCCGAGCCCCGGCCCCGCCTCCTCCCCGGCTGTCGCAGGGCTCACCTTGACGCTGCGGTGGTGCACGCGGGTCGGCTGGCACTTGATGCTGCTGGTGTTGCAGCAGCCCGTGCAGCGCTTGACCTCCACGCACGGCGGCCAGATCAGGAAGTTGGCGGACGTGGGGTCCACCTGGCTCCGAGGTATCTCGTAAATGACCGTGCGGGTCTTACAGACAGCGGGGATGGCCTCCTCTGCAGACGAGAGCTGCGGTCAACAAATGCGGAGCCCGCTCCCCGCCTCCCGCTGGCACCCGCGCCCCCTCCGTGACGCCCCCGAGGCTGCAGCTTCCTCCACAGGACGCTGGGAGCCGAGTCGGGGGAGGGCAGGGGCCCGAGTGGCTGTGGGTGCGGCTGAGGGCGGGTGGGCCAGGGACCCCCAAAGTCTCCTCCATCAAGGCCCAGGGACCCAGGACAGGACACAGACACGACACACAGACATTGGGACACAGTCTGGTGCACGACCTTCCTCCCCACGCCGGCCTCAGGCCCAGCTGGGCGTCTGCAATGGCCGCCTGGCGCTGTCCAGCCATGGGGACCGGCCAACGGGAGGCCCTGCCACCCAGACACGAGCCTGGGATGCCCGGCCAGCAGGCGGAGAGCCACTCGCCAGAGCCGCTGCCCCAGCAACACCACGGGGCCGGAGCCCAGAGCCAGGAGGAGCCTCCAAGGGTGCGGGGGGCCCAGCACGGCCCCGACACGCATGCCCCAGCCCCTTGCACGACCCCGCGGCCAGCACGGGTGGGCCTTCCCTGCGCCGACGAGGGGAAGAGCCTGAGATGAGATCAAAAGACCAGACCGGCCTGCCCTCGCCCCTGTGCCTGGTCAGCCTGTGTGTCCCCTCCTGTGGGCTTGAGATGACGTCCCGGGGGCCCTGGGGCACGCAACTCCTCGGGACCCGGGACCACCTGGGCAAGGAGACACGCTGGTCCCCCGAGAACATCTCGCAAACAACGCAGGCTGGGTGCCAGGCGTCTGGTCGCCCCATGGGGGTGGCAGGCTTCGCTCACGGCCCAGCCCAAGGCCGCCAGGTGGGAGGGGCCCAGGGAACCTGGCCATGAGGACAGAGGGCGGAGCCAGGAGACCAGCCCTTAGAGAACGGGGTCTGAGAACGTGAAAGGCGTGGTCCTGAGAGCAAACCTCACCTGGGGGGCCCGCTCGCCCTAACTGGGAACCGTGTGCCCGCACGTCAGGCTAAAGGTAGGAGCTCTAAGCCAGCTTCTTGGAGGAGACCCAAGCTCAGTGGAGGAGCCACGCGCCCAAGGTCACACACACTCAGCAGCTTCAGGACCCCCGATGACAGGGGACTGGGTGGGCCACACCCCCCAACTGTCTCCCCAGGGCCAGAAAGCAAACGCAGAGACCCCCTAAGAGAAGAGCCTGAGGCCCAGAGACCCCACCGGCTCGTCCTTCCTCACGGGGGTCCCACGATGCTCGAGAGCGAACAAGAACCAAGACACCCCAACCCCGGGCCCTGGGGGAGCCCCAGGAGCGGGCAGGGCCGCAGGCAGCCCACCAGGCGCGGCTCAGGAGCCCCAGCGCTCCGCGTTAGGAACTGGGGACTGAACACGGCCACACTCCCCGCGAGGCCTCCTGGAGAGCAGGCCCCAACAAGACCGGGCACTTGAGGAATTTACGATGGCTCTCCGCTCCTGGAAACTCTTGGCCCCGGCCAGGCCTGCAGCGAGGAGCGGGCGGGCGGGGGCAGAAGGGGGTGGGGGGAGGCCCCCGGGGACGGCAGGCGGCCAGAGCTGAGGGTGCTGGGGACGGACGCTCACTGAGGCCACAGCGGGGAGCCCGCCCAGGCCCCAGAACTCACCGATGCTCCTTTTCCTCCGGATGGGCACAGGCCGCTTCTCGGCCGCATGCTTGGTGGCGTGGCCCCCGTGGGCTCTCAGGCTGGTGTCCAGGGCATCCTCGGGCCCTATGGGGAGGAAGAGGAGTTGGGCACCAGCCGGCCAGCGCCCACCCACATGGCAGCCAGCACACCCCACCTGTCTGCCCCACCTCCTTCCCCAAGATGATGACGGGGGACCCCCAGGAGACCTTCCACGCCCGCAACAGGGTGAGGAGAGGTCCCTGAAGTGAAGAGGATGGAAGATGCCCGAAAAGATGCCGCCGACCCCCACAAGCCCACACGGAGGTCTCCAGGCCGTGGCGCCCTCGCTGCAGCTCACGGCAAAGCCGCAGACTTGGGGGGGCCTCCCCTTCCTCTCCAAGGAAGAAGCCCTGAGACCACTCTCTGCGTCCACAAGACCCAGAACCGACAGGCCTGCTGCTCTGCGCCAGGCCCACCTCCCGGGCAGGGTGCCACCTCGGAGAGCAGGCTGGACAGCGGGCTGACGGAAAGAGGAGCAGAGCCCGCAGGGCAGCTTTCCCAGCGCACCTGTGTCCGCCTCCCTCCCTCCCTCTCGCTAAAGCCACACCCTTGATGGGGCAGCCCAACCTTTGAGGGACAGCCAGACCCCACTCGTTCCTGAAGTCAGTCCACTCCGAGGGCGAGAGGGGGAGACACCCCAGGAAACACAAGAAAGACACATTGCCTCCTGCCCAGTGTCCAGCAAGGGGCAGCCGCAGGACGGACAGGGGGCGGCCCGAGCCTGGCAAACACGGGGATAAGCTGGCAGGATGAACAGTGCCCGAGAGCCACGAGCATGGAGGGGGGGCCCTCAGCCAAGATCAGAACTGGACCCCAATCCCCCAGCCGGTTAGACTCCCCGGTGCATACACCTCCCCAGACAGGCTGGGAGAGGCCCGGGTCTCCCAGGCTCCTGGAAGGAAAAGAGGCTGCGTCTGGCCCAACTGGCTGGAAGGATGAAGTGGGTCACACCTGGCCCCCCAGCCTTGACCCCCAGACCAGCTGGGGGTCTCTTCCCACTTCTGGCCTCCACCTCTGCCTCCCCACAGATAACCAAGGCCAACGGGTCCAGGAAGGCGGGCCCCACGGCCAGGAGCTAAAGCAGCTGCACCACGTCCTGTCTTGCCATCTTTTCCCCAAGAAGCTCGACTGGTGTCCTGGCCACCAGCCCAGACCAGAGGCCCCTCCTCGGTGCCCAGCCACCTGGGCCTCGTCGACGGTCCACCAACCACCAAGACTGAAAAGCTGCACGTTTTAAAACGGAAACGGAAATCCGTGCGTCAGGCGCCAACGGCGAGAGACGCGCTCCCAGAATCCTGAAGCCTGAGCAGAACGCAACTTTTTGCCCAAAACGACTCGATGTTGCACGCCTTTTTTGAAGACCCAAAATCAGACCAGAACTGGACTACTCATGCCGTAAGAATTTCCCATCAGCTAACTGTTACAAGAGGCGGTTTTTTTTTTTCACGAAAAAGTGACTCTCATGAGTCACGTCCTGGTGGTGGCCACGGTGCCATCGCCAAACCAAGGAGCAGCTGGTCCTCCGCTCGCAAGAGGAAAGTTAACGACAGCGACGACGTTGGCTACCATTTTCCGACGCCTTCCCACGGCCAGGCGTTCACCGCTTCACTCGTGACAATCCTAACGTGTGTACAGGGGGCTGAGGACGCTGGGCCCGAGAGACAGGCAGACAAGCAAGGACAGACAGAACCGGGAGCCTGTGGCCAGGCTGACGGCCCTCCCGCCCGGCCTGGTAAATAGAGGCAACGACAGCCCTCCGGTTTATCAGCTGAGCTGGAACCTGAAACGGCGACTTGCTTTTGAGACACAAGATGGACAGAAAACGGCTCCTGGTCAGACAAGACCATCCCTCGCCGCTCGACCAAGATGGGTGGTCAGCGAACCAGGCGCGACCCCCACACTCATGGGGGAAGCAGGCGATGGACGGATGCTGGTTCAAAGGGAACCCCACGGGCGCGAGGCCCCGGAACTTCTCTGGGGACAGTCAATCGAGTGGTTTCCCTCTTGTCCTTCGTGCACGGATGTGTGAACACAACTCAGATGTGGAAAGTCCCCCACTCTTGGCGTTGGCGCCTCGTCAGGGCCCGAGGGGACATTTACGGATCAGTTACTGAGTGACCGCAGATGGGCGCCTGGCCAGTCCAGCCGAGAACAGAGCTCCCGAGGCCGCTCCACCAAGCGGTGTGTTGTCATCGCACCTGACGAACAGGCCCCAAATTCCACGGCATTCAAGGACCACATGGCGGCCTCTGGACGCCAAAGCCATCCATGAAAAAATCAACTACCCGTCACTCAGTACACACTCCCGGAATGTGGCGGGCTCCGAGAAGTTTCCGGAGCTGGTCTAGGACTCCTCCACCTCAGGGCGTCCAGCCAGACAGCCTGGAGCCTCAAGCTCAGTTTCCACATCTGTAATGTGGGGGTGCAGCCGGCCCCCTGGGAGGACCCAGGATCCCACAGCCAAACGCACAGCTCCACCCACTCGGGGGAGGAGCCAGTCTGCTCAAAAGCCTCTTTTGGGATTCCTGGGCATTAACCTGACACCCAGAACGGCCCCTTGGAAGGGCCACCCCGGAGTTTTTACAAAGAAGGATAGAGGAAACCGAGGAAGGAGTCAGCCCCCAGACGCACTGATCCCAGACCGGCCTCTGGATGGACCTAGCGGGCAACCCAAGGCCTAGAGGGGGAGCTGACGGCCCAGGTGTTTACAGCCTCCCCAGCAGCCCGACCAGCTTCACGTCTTCCCCTCACTGGGAACAGGAGTCGAGGCAGAGCCCCCCAGAACAAGTTCTAGAAGCAACCGGACCACTCCGGTGCTCAGGCCAGAGACGGTGGGCTCCTGGATCTCAGCTTCCACGCCTGTGACGGGAGCGCTGGACCAGGAGGAAGGACACCCAACCCATCTCGGGGTCTGTGTTGCAAAGGGTAGCCCCGGGGGCAGGGCCAGCGACCAAGGCCCCTCGTCTGCTCTCACTCCAAGTTTCCCAGGCACTGGGAGTCGCACCCTGAGAATCACCTTATAGACCCCACAACACCTGGCAGGTGGACAGCAGGCAGGGGACCCACAAGCCACTCACTGGAGCAGGAGGAAGATGAGCACCCCCAGTAACGGGGGAACCTGAGAATTGGCTGGGGCATCCTCGCTTCTTCAGTTTGGACCACCCCAAAGACGCTCAGGCCCAGAAGCCCCCAGGTCAGGAATGAGCTGCCCGCTGAAGGCGTTAATGGGTGGGGGGTGGGGGAGGCGGGGCTGCAGGGACCAGAATAAGAATGGGCCCAGCAGAAAAGTGAATGGCCCATTTCCCGGTGGTGGTGCATCCCACAGCCATCCCACAGAGAGGCCTGACCCTTCACAGGACTCGCTGGGGTAAAGCAAAAAAAAAAAAAAAGCCCTGGAACCTTTTGGGGGAGACAGTCTCCCCACTTCCCAAATCCATCCGGGACCATCAGAATGCAAACAGGCGTTTGCCTCACATTCTCCTCGGGGCAACACAGCAAGCAGCCAGATTGAAATCCCCCCCTGGCCCAACTCTGATCTCCAAGTGAAATTCTACCCCCTTCCCGATAAAGATCAGCCCGAGGATTTCCTGGGTCAAGAAACTACAGAAACCGGCGGCCTGGCTAGAAAATGGTTTTGGCACAAAACGAAAACAGCCAGGCCTCGCTCTGCACCACCGTAATTAGGTACAAATTTCCAAATGACTCGACATGTGACTTTACTGAATTCCCCCTCCGCCCCCCTTCCCTTCTTCAGGGCCGTTCGAGGGAGAGGAAAATCTTCATTTCGCTTACAAACCTTCCACCCGACCCGTGCCTTTACTCGCTCGGTTGGACAAGTTCACTCGGGGCCTCTCTTCACCATCCACAGTAAGTTTTCCATGTGAGTATTTTCCTAGTTGAATCTCACACCGGAGTTCCCACCCATGCGATGCGGGCCAGAATCCTTGCCCTCTGAGGGGGCTCCCTAGGGCCCACCGTGCACCGCAGCCAACCGGCTGTCCCCACCACCTCTGCCCACCGGGGCCGGTCCAAGTCCACAGCGACGCTCAGGAGCTTCCGAACTCCGCTTGACAAATAAACTGTTTTGTCAAGTGAGTGGCTCCACTCCAGGGCCTAAGGATGAGCCCCAACAGCAGATGCGTCCAAGGCGCGCCTTTTTATTGCCTCGTGAAAAGGGAAGGCACGGACCTCCCGCGACCACAAAGGCCCGGCCCCTCGGCAGGAGCCTGGCGAGTGCGCGGCGGCCACAGGGGGGCCCGACCCGGGGGCACCGGCTCCTCCCACGCCTCCCCCCGCTGCGCGCGCCCAGGGCTCTGCGCCCGGGCCTGGGCCGGCTGGCGCGCTCCTCCGGCCGAGGGCAGGCGCGGGCCGCACACCTGGCCGGGCCGCCGGCGCCCTCTATGCGGCTGAACTTTCTGTGACACACCAGGCATTTTCCTTAAATGCAAAAACAATCCCCGGGCGAGCGACCGAGCGAGCGTACAGCCCTCGGCCGCCGCCACCGGGGGAGAAAGTGGCGACTGGAAGAGAAACTCCTGACTCATGCGCCTGGGCTTTTACGGCCCGAGGTTGGATTCTGACCTTTCGGTGCGCTCCTGCGCGGCGCCCGGCCCGGCCCGAGCGCGGGAGGCGGCCGGGGCGCCCTCTCCACCCGCCCGCCCGCGCCCTCCCCGCGCGCCGAGGAAAGGGACGCGATTTACCTACGGAGTCTATCTCCAGGAGTCGCTGGAGGTCCCGGATGCTGTGGATCTGACTGCGCGCCAGCCTCTCAATCAGCTCGCGGGGGATCTCGGCTTCCTGCAAGGAGAACCACACGGTCAGCGACCCCCCGAGAGCGCCTGGCCCCCCGACCAGGCCCGGCCAGACCCACGCGGGCCCCGCGCGCGCAAGACGCCCGCCCCCCTGCCCAGGCCCTGGAGCCGGAGGCCCGGGGGTGGGGCTGGGTGAGACCCCCCCAAAACCCTAGTCCCCATCC